>NC_133658.1:390156656-390510769 GCF_037893015.1 Macrotis lagotis | reverse complement strand
CAGAATTACTCTGAAGGCAAGAAAGATATTTTTCACAAGCCAACAGAAAGATAAAAAAGTAAACATGAAAAAGCAAGAGAACTGTGGTTGTGTTTTTGTTTATCTTATATAGAAAAGTTCCTGTGAAATCAAACCTATCAAACAATTCCATCCATTCAGCCCTAATTTAAAATAAAAGCAAAATCTTTTGGAAATAATTTGAAAGAACCTTTAAAAATTATAATTAAGCTTACCAAGCAAACTTGTCACACCAAGCTTACCGAGTAAATTCCAGATCTTTTCCTCTTTAAATTTTATGTCCTATCTAGGAAAAGCCCCTGATATTACAAAAGATTAAAGGCAAAAGGAAAGGGGGATGGAAAAAGATGAGACAGATGGCATTCCAGATGGTATCATGGAAGCAAGGAACAAGAGCTTAGACTTCAGGAGATAGTATAGAAGGGTCTGGTGTACTCTATCTAGTTAATGGGACCACTAATAGTGTGACACAACTGAATGACTAAACAACAATAGCATTCATATGTAACTCTGCGTATCTATTGTTCCTGAAGATCAAAGAAGAGCAACAAAGAAGAATTCATGAATTTGGGTTTTGATTCCAGTTGACCTGAGGAAGGATTAAAAATTTCTTAGCTTTTGGTCATCACCACTAAGGAAATATGGTGAGTGGCAGTGGTAGATAGGGAGTAAGTAATTTGAGTTTCTAAACCTAGCTCTTCTACTAGTGAGCTGTGTGAAGTTATTTTAATTTTTATTTCAGTTTTCTCATAATAATTATGGTTTTTATGATATAAGAAAGAAAGAAAGAAATGAATGAATGAATAAATAAAATAAAGAAGCTTAATTGATGAAACTTCGGGTTCTTTCTTATTGCAAAATTCTATTATTTTAGAATTGTTCTTTAATTCCTAATCCTAATTTTTAAAAAACTTTATGAACTAAGGGTCTCTGCTGCCAAACATAAAATCTGTAAAATTTTAATATTGTTATTCACTGAATGGCAAAGGTAGTTTTGGTTCATACAGCTGAGCTCGGTTCAAATAGATGCAGTAGACAGCAAGCCTGGAAGTTTGTGTTCAGCCAAGTTCAGCCATCCCCTTTTTATTTTGTCGGGCTTCTCCTCTCCCAGAAATGGTTATCCTGCAGGTCAGCTCCTCCACAAAGACTGAAATGAAATCTCTATTTCACAAGCACACATAGAAACTTGGGAATTTAAAATACCAACTCTTCATGAAACAAGTTTTACTCATGGTAAGAAGAGTCATAGCTCACATATGCCATGATAATGATAGAGTAATAGCAATTTATATACCTTTCTTATATATTGTTCTCTTTACAGCCATTGTTGACATACATTACAAACTTAAATCTTTATTAAATGCAAAAGACAGAAGGAAAATAAGAGGTATTCTGATATTCACATTTTTTTGTCCCAACTTGTGTCTTAATCAATGTAGAGAAATCTTGGTGTGACAACTTCCTTTACTGACAGTATTCGCCAACTCCTCACCTCTACAGCTGAACATCAGGTGGTTTCCTCACACCCATTTTAAATATCAATACAAGTCCAAGTCTTACGATCTCCCTCAGTTGCTAGTTCATTCTCTACTTCTAAAATTACTTTATGTATCTATTTTAATAATTATTCATAATTGTACTTTATTTTTACCTAATTGAATGAAAGTTCCTTGAGGGTAGAGACTCTTCTTTTGGTACTTTTATAACCAAAATTTCAGTACTAGGCACATATAGATTTTTTTGGTTTGTTGAGTGAATGAGTAAATTTGTAGCTTAGAGTTTATTACCTAAAGCAATGGGGAATAATATTGAACCTTTGTTTAAAGTTCTGCCTCTGCCACATGCTAGATGAGTGACCATGAGTAAATTCGTTCATCTTTCAGTAACATAGACTATAATAATATAATATAATATAATAATATAATAATATTTTCAAAAAGGCAAAGTACAAAGTACAAAGTACAAAAATCAAACTTTTGACTTCTAAAATTGTGCCTTGGTACATGACACATCAACTCTTATTCACAGACTTTTCAGCCTTGATACTACTAAGTTGAAATGACCACAGAGATCTCAGGGAGAATGTGCCTGGGTTTCCCCCAAGAAATTTCCAAAGACACCAGTGATTTGGCCTTTTTGGTATATGAAATTTTCTAGCTATTTTGATAGTTAAGTCTGGAAGGATCTGTCTCTTTGATATGATAAAGAAAATTCTGACTGGTTCTTTGATCATCTCTTGCCTAGGGAAACTGGATAGAAACTGTATCAATTTCAAGGAAAGCTAACTTTCTCTTTCTTTGACCCCCTTGGTGACATCACCTAATTCTCAGATTTTTGGTAGAGGATCAAGGAAGGGCCATGGTCATTTGGCAGGTGGAACAGAAGACTTCACTAAGCAAGTTTGTACCTGAGCCTCTGATTGCCTTTTCCCCTTTTATATTCTTTCCTGAGAATCAGAGATTGTTCTTAAGGTAGATGGGTCCAAGCTTGGAGGCAACCTTTTAGATTTGAGAGGTCAAGATGTCCTAGGTACAATGAGTTGAATAGCCTGGCACTCAGGGAAAAAGAGGACCAAAGACAATAAAATAGCTAGGAATAGTTTGGACACTTAAGCAAAATGAATTAGGACTAGGTCTATTTGGTGGCCCAATGAGTTGCTTCACATGCTGATCAGATCTAAGTATCAATCCCTTAGAAAACTGCAAGGATATCAAATTACTGAATCATGTTTAAATCATTCTGTTAATGTTTACCATAAAGTTTTTGTTTCTTTGCATTTCTTTTGCCATGTAAGATATAATACCTAACCTATTCCTGATATAGACTTTACATCAAGTGTCTTTTTATTCCCTCTTTTGTGGAGACCCATAAATAAGCTAAAACCTAAGCATTAAATAACTTATCCCAAAGGGTTTAGCAAACTAGAGTGTGAAAAATAGGTGTGGGGGGGCATATACCCTTCTCATTAGAGGCCAGGTTCCTCTAAGACTGAACATAGTCCAGACCACATATCTGTGTCCAGAGTAGAGAAACCCCTTAAGGAGAAGGAATGAGTACAGTTTTTCAGTCCCATGAAACCAGTAATAGTGCTCATTATTAGTCTAACAAATTGGCAAAATGATTTTGGCAATTCCTTCTATAATTCATCTTTTTACATATTAAAAATATATCAGTTTTAGACTTGGAGAAACTGAAGAAAAGAAAGAAAACAAGATTTTGCAGTCATTTCCTCTCCAACAAAATTCTCCTGGGACTTTCACTACTACCCAAAACCTCCTAATGAACCCCTAATGTTATCCATGGGTTCTAATTGTGTATTTTAGAAATCAGTTTAAACCAAAGGGAAATGATATAAATGTGTAACGTGGATGTGAAGGCCTTATTTTGTGGATGTATAAATATATATATTATACATTAAAAAAACTAAATTAATCCCCTTTTGTCTGGGAGCTGGTGTTTCCTGAGGCTAACCACCAAGGCCATACCAGGTGCAATGGAAGTAGCTGTTCAGGTCTCATCTCATGCTGTAAAGAGGTTAACCACAATTAATGTCAACAGGAAAAAGGTGAAAGATTACATTCAAGAGGGTTCAAGAGGGCAGTCAGAAGATTTGTGGGGACAAGAGAAGGAAGCACATGCCATCACTTCAATGTTTCTGTTCCAAAGAAATCCCATCTTATTAGGAAGAGGTTTTGTATATCTACTATGAATTGAATAGTTTTGAAGATGCCTCTTACATCTCCCAAATGAAATGGTATTTATTCAATATTTCATATACAATTCCAAAAATTCTTCATTTTGTCACAGAGAGATCACAACTTTTATCAATTTGGTAGGTGATTTTCAAGACTGGTTGCCACCAAAAATAATCATTCTACATGTCTATGATTTCCTTCTTTGAATACAGGTATGCTAATCCATCATACACTCAATAATGAGCCTGAGATCAAAGTCTTAATGGGTTTGTAGGACATCCTGGAGTTTATGCTCTGCTGCCATAGCCTCTGAGAGTCCAGGGTTATATCCAGAACAATGGTTAAGGATGTAGTCTTCACCATCACTTAGTTCAGTTCCTAGCACATTTTTTTGGTTTGGTTTGGTTTGGTTTGGTTTGGTTTGGTTTGGTTTGGTTGTTCAGTCTTGTTTGACTCTTTATGGACCTGTGGATCATAGCAAGCCAACACTGGCCATGGGGGTTTCATGGGGGTTTCATGGAAAAGATATTAGAGAGGTTTATCATTTCCTTCTCTATTAGATAAAGGCAAACAAACAGAGGTTAGGTAACTTCCCTGGGGTTAAACAGCAAGTGTCTGAAACTGGATTTGAATTCAGGTTTTCCTTAACTCTTGGCCCAGTGCTGTATATACCAGACTATCTTCTTATCTTCCTAGCACATAGTAAGTGCTTAATAAATTCTTTCTAATTGACCAAACTTTACTCATATTGAAAAACTTAAAGGATCTATACAATATGAGTCATACAGTGAGCTGTGTAGAACAAAAATAAAACAAGAGAACAAGAGATAAACTTTAGTTAAAAGACACAAATCTCCTCAGATACTCTGTAGCAGTCTTCTATCACCAATGACACAATTTCATAACCCATAAAAAAAGTTTTCAAGTTCCTCCGTTGGTTATGGAAAATATACAGCTTTAATTGAAGAAAAGGAAGAAAAGAAAGAAGTATATTGACTAGGGAAATAAAAAAATAGGGGAAGCTTGAATGAGCGTCATAAAAATTATTGAGACTCAAAAGTTGAAAAGGCTGATTTCTATATAAAAATGACAGAAATTAATTTTTAAAGTATATCTAAAAGTATTGTTTTGATGTGTGGGGGGGAAATTGTTGAACTTGGCTATTCACTTTTTTTTAAATGAATTTAATTGACTTTAAGATGTAGTATAATGCTATATTGGAATTTGAATTGTATTTACTTGTTATTTTCACAAAAATAGAAAATCTTTGAATGCTAGAGATGGAATGAAATACCACACCCCTAAAAGAATCTCCACTATATCATA
The DNA here is from genome assembly GCF_037893015.1 of Macrotis lagotis. Lineage (NCBI taxonomy): Eukaryota > Metazoa > Chordata > Mammalia > Peramelemorphia > Peramelidae > Macrotis > Macrotis lagotis. The sequence goes on along the minus strand of NC_133658.1, from coordinate 390,505,730 downwards.
TTAAACAGTTATTTGGGAGTAGCTAGGTGGAACAGTGTATAAAGAACTATAGTGGTCCTATGTTCAAATCCTGTCTCGAACAATTACCCCTGGGTGACCCTGGGTGACCCATGTAACCTTGATTGCCTTAAAAAAATAAAAATAAACAGGTATTATTCTAACTTCTTCTTTAAAACCTCCAAGGAAAAAGAATCTATTATCTCCTCATTTCTTAATTACTCTGTTAAGAAGGGGGTTTTTGCTTGTTTTTCCCTCCAATGAGAATAGAACCCCAAATTTGCTCCTCTACTGGTTCCACTTACTGTCACTTGTCTTGCCTCCTGGGACCAAACAAAGCTAATCTCTTTTCCACATGACAACCATTCCAATACTTTGAGCCAGTTATCATGTCCCCTCTTTGTCTTCTCTTTTACAGGCTAAATATTTCCATTTCTTGCAACTTCTCATATGGCCTAGGTTCAAAACCCTTCAACAACTTCTAGCCTCCTCTAGATTTCACCAGTTTACCAATATCTTTCTTAAACTGTAGCAGTTGGAACTGAACACAACATTCCATATTCTGTCTGACCAGGGAAAAGGGCAGAGACAATAAATTTCCATGTTCTTGGAAGCTACAAATTTCTTACTGAGACCAAAAATCTCATTTCTTTTTGGTTTCCATATCATATTTTTTGACTCACAAGCGCTTGTAGTTCACTAAAATTCCAATATCTTTTTCAGACTATTACTACATGGTTATTGGCAAACCATGCCCTTACAAAACACTCACTTATAAAGCTGAATTTTTTATTATTCTATTCAATTAATCATTAATAAACATGTTAAACAGCACAAAGTCAATGCAGCTCTCTGGAACACTTCATTTGAGACTTCTGGTAAGATTTTTACACACTGAGCTATTAACAGTTAAATTATCCTTGGAGTCCAGTTATTCAACTAGATCTGAAACCATCTAACTTCTTCATAGTCTTACATATCTTTCTCCATCTTTTCTATAAGAATAGTTTGAGATACTTTATCAAAGGCTTTGCCAAAAGCTAGATAAATGAGATCTATACCATTGCTGAAGCTAGGTTCTCCTGTTCTTGATGATTGACACTGACTCTGTGACCACTGATTTCCTTTTTAGACGCCCAATAGCCATCTCTTTAATAATCTATTCTAGAAGTTTCCTAGGAATTGAGGTCAAGTTCACTGGCCTATAGTTTGTAGATGATTTTTTCTTCTTTTTTGGAAAATCAGAGCTGTACCTTTCTCCAGTCTTTGGATGCTTCTTGCAACTCCAACTTTTTAAAATATTATTACTGGTAGCTCAAGAATCATATTTACCAGTTCTTACCTTAGCTCAAAAAGCAGTTCATGACTCAAATTGATCAAAAACAACTAAATATTCTCTTACCTTTTCTTTACTTATTTTGTGTATCAATTCTGTTAGCCATTTTTGTCATAATTTCTAGGGCAGGGTTATGGGAAAAGATCATTGGCACTGAAAAGTAAGAGGACTTGATTTCAAGTCATTCTTCTCTAACTTCCTAGCTATGTAACCCCACACAAGTTATTTAATCTTTTGGGGCTTCAGTTTTCTCATTTGTAATTTGGCTGTAATATTCCTTGGACTTTTAATTTTTGGATCTCTTTCAGGAGGTGATCAGTAGATTATTTTTAATTTTTAATTTACCATCTAGTCTAGATCTAAGATAACAAGATAATTTTCCTTGAAATGTTCTTGAAATATGATCTTGGGGCATCTTGGCAGCACAATGGATAGAGCACTGGCCTCTGGAGTCAGGAGGACCTGAGTTTAAATGTGACTTCAGATATATAATAATTGCCTAGCTAAATCACTTAATCCCATTGCCTTAAACAAAAATTTAAAAAAAGAAATATGATCTTTAGGTTGTTTTTTGTATGAAGGCTTTCAAGTAGTCCAGTAATTGTAAAACTCTCTCTCCTTAATCTATTTTCCAGGTCAGTTGTTTTTCCAATGAGATATTTCACATTCTCTTCTAGTTGTTCATTCTTTTGACTTGGTTTTATAATTCCTTAAAATCTCATGGAATCATTAGCTTCCACTTCCCCAATTCTAATTTGTAAGAAATTATTGTTGTCAATGAACTCTTGTACCTCTTTTTGTATTTGACCAATTCTGTTATTTAAAGGAGCTTTTTTCTTCAGTGAACTTTTGTACCTTCTTTTCCATTTGGTCAAGTCTGCCTTTCTTCAATGAATTTTCATACCTCTTTTACCATTAGTCCACTTGTGGGCTGCGAATTCTTGAAGTTGCTGCTGCTACTATTGCCACCACCATGACCACCTCCAAAGCCCATTGCCACTGCTCCTGCCACACACCGGACCTGTACTCACTCAGAACAATCTTCCAAATTGTCTTAGGCCATAAAAATATCTCTCTTTGCTCTTTTGTTGCTGTTCCAAAATTTTACTTGAGGATGCTAAAGTTGTTTAGAGAGGAATATTGAGAGAGTTCAGCTGGATCCTGACCTGTACTCAACTATACTGACTCAGCCCTCATCTAATCTCAGTTTCCTCATTTGTAAAATGGGTAAGTGGGACTAGATGACTTCTAAGATCCCTTCCAGCTCAATTTCTAAGATCTCATGATCCTTGTCAGAAATAAAAATAAGAATTGATCAGCTCTGCCTTCCCTTTATTGTTAGCTATCATCATCTCACATGAAGCAACAATAAGGAACCTTTCCCCAATGGCACTATTCAACAGCAATAACAACAACAACAACAACACACACAAATTTCTAAAAACAAACAATTATCCTTTTCTTTCTCTGGTCTCAGCTTATTTTGTGCTTTAGTACTCAATATTCTTTTTCTATGACTTTACCATATTGTTATATTCATCCTCCCCTACTTATTCATACTTCCATCCTTGGTACATTTAAAATAGAGTTCTATTTAATACAGCGGTCATTAAAGTTATGAAACTCATTAGCCCAAAAAGCAGTGCAGGCTAAAGATAAAAATAGCTTCCAAAAATGTAGCTACCTTCATGAATGACATAATAAGTTATTAAAGGAAACTATCATGTCTCCGGCATGTCTCTACTCTTTGAGGAGAATAAAAATATTCCCTATAGTAATACCTTATTTTAGGTTAAAGATTTATTCTTAATATTATCTTATCTTCTTACCATCTACATTCCCTGATGCTATATCTTCTGGATCACTGCTCTTTATCGTTCACTTAGCTTTTGTTTCCTTTTTTGACCATATGATATTTCACTACGGGAATTTCACTGTTTTAACTCTAGAACCTTTATCCTGGTCCCTCATCTTCCCTCTCAATGAATGAAAAATAAGTGTCCCACTGTGTTTAGTTGACCCCCAGACATACTTCACATTCTGCCCGGATACAATGGCCTACCCTGACTTCACTCTGCTCCCTTCCCATATTCCCACCTCCACCTCCCAACCATACATTTCTGGAACTATAATCAGATCAATACTGACACTGGAAAGAACATGTTGATCCATTCCTGTATAGGTTCTCTCAGCATCCTTGTGACTTTCCAAACCACTATGCCTCTCTCTCTGGCCATCAGACTGGTAGGCTGTAATCTGCCCTATTCAAATCTTAGGACTTTGCTATTTGTATCTCCATGACGTAGCATTGTGTTTGGCATATAGCAATTAATACATTTTCTCCATTCATTAATTCATTCATATAACCCTTATAGCATCCCCGTGAGGTAGGTGGGACAGTTATATACATTTTATAGATGAAAAAATAAGTTTAAATGAATTAACTGAATAAAAAGGTAAACATGGTTTAGAGCAAAAAGGTATTTGTAGTTGGAAGACTTTGGTTCAAGTCTGTGTGAGACTGGAAAAGTCATTTTTCTTTTAGGGTCTCAGTTTCCTTTTCTATAAAAAGTGAATGGGTTGGACCAGAGGATTTTTAATTAAGTAACAAGCAGTTATAAAGTTCCAGGCACAATGCTGAAACAAAGATAGAAATAGTACATAAAGGATCTAAAATTATCCTCCCAACAACTCACACGGGCACTTGCAAATTGGATGCCCAAAGCTAAGGCAACTCTTCTCTGCAAAAGTTCTAGGGGACTTTTCTAATGCTATGACTTACAAGTCCCCCACTTGTGTGCTCTCCCCCAATTAAGTCAGCCAAAAAAGGTCTACTTAATTAAGATAATGTATAAGAATAGTTGCTATAAAGCATCCCCTAAAAATTTTTGACATACTATCCCAAGAGAACAAAGCTTCTGGATATAAACTGGACCCAAGCTTTAAGAGCACATATTACAAAAGAGTAACTTAAAGGTCTTGGCTCTGTAGGTAACTTTTTCCCCTCATGAGGTATTCAAAAAGTTCCCCTTAGTAGTCATGGGATAGCTTTTCTGAAGAAAGTTGTGAAGAGTCTTAAAGCTTCCATGTTTGAGTATTCCTAGCTTGCTCTCATCTTTAAGTCCCATCATTATATTACTAGAATGCTGATGAAAAAATCCAAATCTGGCTATCTGAATTTCACAAAATCCTCTTTGGGTTAAAGAACGGGAGATAGGTTTTGAGATATAAACGAGGACCCTTCTATTCCCCACTCCCCAAACCCCAACATAGAAGGCTGGAATGACTCTCCCGTTTCCACTGTCAGGATTTTTAATGCTTGATTTCAAACCACCTGACCAAGAACCAAGTTTCTCAATCATTGTGAACAGAATTTATCTAGTTGAAATGTCTTTAATTGAGTGATTCAGTGGAGGTGTTTTCAAATGATAAAGAAAATCTGGGCTAAGTAGGGTGAAGTAAGTTACTGACTCAATACTGACATTGGCCCCCTCCTTCTCACTCTTACTTCCTACACAAACATAAATAGCTACTGCCCTTAAGGAGCTTACATTCTCCTAATGAAACAACATATAGATATAGATACCTAGAAAGAGAGATATACATTTATATACATGGACATAAATTAATATATATGTAGCCAAATTCTACATCACAGAATTTACTAACACAAATGAAATATACATATATATAAACATACACACACACACATATATATGTATATATATATATATATATATATAACTATACATATACACATACACACATACATAATAGGAATTTCATCAGGGAAATACCAGTGATTCAGCAGTCATGTAACTAATTCCTAAATCTATTATTCTTTGATACTCCTGGACTTTTTATTTCCTTGTTAACAATCAAGGCGTTAAGGACAAATTAAAGGATTTCTAAGATGTCTGATCATTCTGATTTATATAATCCTATGACTTACCCAGGATCATAAAAGTTGAAGGCAAAGAAAAATGCTGTTCAAGATGGATTATGGGTCTGATCCAAAAAGTCATCTACTTTTTGTTTCTGGTTATTGCCTACATATTTTAATTTAAGACAGTTCTATCTCTTTTGCATAGGTAGAGAAAGAAATATAGATATAGATGATATAGTTCTCCATTTTAATATCAGTGTCAAAAATGTAAGGATAAAAACAAATTATAGTCTTTACAGAATATGTTGGGAGTGACACCAGATTTGGAATCAGAGGACCTTATTTCAACATCCCCATACCTGGATATGACTCCCAGTTCTGCTTCGTGCTGCTTTATGACCTGGACAAAATCATTTAATCTCCCCAGCCTACAATTTTCTCATCTATAAAAAATGGAATGCTTTTAGTAGATGGCTTCTGAGGTCTCCTTCAGTAATAAATCTATGTATGATCTTATGTTCTGAAAAATCCCTATAAGCAGCATATGATTTGGTATGCAGAAAAGTAGATAGCTTATATCAAGAAAATTCAACTCAACATTCCACTTATTGAGCATTCACTGTGACAAGGAATTGTTTTATACAGGAAAGTCTTTTGTATGGGAAGTTGCTGTTACCCTATGAAAACCTGAGAAGCAGGACTATATGGTAGATAGAGGGTTCACCTCAGAATAAGGATTCAAAATTCTGCTTTCTGATCCATATTGGTTGTGGAACCCAAAGCAATTGCTTATAAGCAATTAGTAAAGAGAGTTCCTGCAGCACTAAAACCACAAAAAAGAAGTGCCAATTAAGGGAAAAGCAAAAAAAAGAATTTTGCTAGTATATAAGCAAAGTGACCTTTATTACTTTATTATACACTAATTTTGTACCTTCCTTGTCCCAAAGAAGACATAACAACTAATATCCATAATATTGAAAAGATTGACAAGCTAAACAGAAGAAAATTCAGAACTCTTAAATTTGAAATAAATACCAAAATGAGTCAAAAGACATTTGATTCCCCCACACACACACTGCAAGAAAACGGACAATCATAAGCTATATATTTGTAGAAACTGAATAGTTAATTTATCATGGTGCCAGATATGAAGCATGAAAATCTGCAAATTATTTATTGACTTTGAAGAGCAAAACATGTCTTATCAAACTAAATAGATTAAGAGTTTCAAAAGTTTATAGGATTGCATTACACAAGCAAGAACACTTATAAAACTCAGGCCCTACTCTTTATTGTTAATAGCTTTGTAATCCTTTTCTAGAAATTTATAGTTTAGAAACAGCAACATATCTTAAAGATTAAAGCCATGTGACAAATAGTTCATGTCTCTTAATAACCAAATCACATGCCTTAGATTGGGAGAGCTTATCTGCCTTTACCCTCTATATGGTTTCATAGGTAGGAAATACTTTATATCCCTATTATATGAATGATGAATGGGACCATTGGTTATGGTCTGTTATTTGCCTGGCTGTAGTCAATATGTTTTCTTTGGACAGGGATTTCCATGATTTATTTCTCTTCTGGCCTTATCACTTATTAAGTCTGGGCAGACAGGAAAAGCTAAGGCTGTGAAGGAGGGTTAGTGCCCATTTAGACCTCTAATGTCAGGGAAAATATTCCTTTTAATGATCCTGTTACACTCGCTGCTCAAGTCCTGATTACACTCCACTCCAACTAGAAAATAAAGGTCATATTTCTCGGAAAGTGTGTACATAAAATATGCAAAATAATATGTTGCCTTCAGAGCTAGCTTTCTTCTCTGCTGTAATTGCTTCCGTTTTACAGATGTCATACAGGTACATTGTATACTTTTAGTGATTATTTTTGTTCTGTATTATCATGCTGACAATGTTTAACTTTACAAATGCCAGAGGACCAGGGTTCAGTGATCACATTAGCATACATCAGGCATGATCAAATTTTATCAAAGTCTTCCTTCCATACATAGAGCAAAAGTATACTGCATCCCCCTACCACACTCCCCTGTCCCATCAGTTGAAGAGGGGGGAGAAATCTTTGCCTTGAATTCTCACTCTCCCTTCATATAAATGGCTCATTTGGAGTAATATTCAAAACATGTGGACAGGGAAAGACTGTTACTTTTTTCTTTCTTGTTGGACCTTTTCCAATTAGGACAAGCAAAAGCAGAACTGTTAGGTAAGTGTTCATTAGACAGTCTTCTGAATCCAAAGTGAAAATAATTTAATGTGAAAGAAAACAGAAAGTCCCATTCCTGGTCAGAGCTTCCCAATTTAATCAGCATAACACTTTTCCCTTTACAAAGTACTTTCAGGATCTAGAAGTTGAGTCTGACTAAGTGAGCTTAGCAAAAGCATCCTGCCCACTACTGTGCATGATAAGTCTTAAAAATGTTTATTCTTTGTGGTAGTGAATCTCAGTTCATCATTATCACACCCTTTTGAAGTAGATAAAATGGGTATTATTAGTCATCTGAATTTTACAGATAAGGAAACTGAGGCACAGAGAGACTGAAAAAGAATTAGTGTTAAGAACCAGGTTTAGGTCTAGCATCCAGACTTTTTCAAGTTCATTATACTACACTGTCTTAGAAAAACTTACTTCTTAAAACATGAAAATTATTGGTATCCAATAATCAGTTCTTGCTGTTTTCAAAGTAATCTATCCCCTTCTGCTACCTTCTTCTCCACTTAGCAGAGGCTTCAATTGCTTTGCTTGATAAACACTACACATGAAATGAAGACACTTTACATGTCAAAAAAGGGAGACTCTGAACTTACATTTCCTGTAATTCTATACACACACACACACACACACACACACACACACACACACACACACACAGAATATAATTAATGTGTAAAATCAATCATTTAAATAATTTCTGAATGCTATGGTTATGGTACTTTGTTTTGGTAGTGAAAGCAAAAGATACAAAAAGATATAAAAAAAAGACATCTTCCCTCAAGAAACCTGCGATCTAATTTGAAAGTTAAGATCTAGACAAATGAAAAAACAATTAAGGAAATAAGTCAAAAAATGATGAATGGATCATCTAGGCAATATATCTTATCACCAATCACAAGAGGGAGGTTCCCTGGGGTGGTAAAGAAAAATTTTACAAAAAAAAAAAAGAATTTAAACTGCATTTCTAAGAATGGGAAAAATTCAATAGGCAGATGAAAGGCCCTTCCAGGCAGGAGGCATGGTGTGAGCAGAGATATGAAGGCAGGAATCCACAGAGATCTATTTGGAGGAAATTATGTATTGAAAGAATGTAGAACAGGAATCTTCCCAATGAAAGGTACTTAAGAGTTGATTGAATCTGATTTTCTAGCTATAAATCTATGAGCCTATGAGTCCATGAAGTACTTTGAATTAGAAAAATATTACTTAGCAGATTTATCAAATTGACCACTTATAATTTCTGCAATTATTTTCTTTCCAGAAAAAAATATGATTCATTCTGACAAAGGTTGGATTGAAAGTGATGCCTTTATTTAGAGCTGAATATTTCTTCGTGAGGATATTATTTCTCTATTAATTGATTGGGGACAGTTAAAGGCCCACTGGGCTTCCAAAGTTTCTTCATCAGAGCTAGGCAGGAGAGATTTCAACACTTACAAGGGACCAAGTTACCCAGAGATGTCACAATTGATGGAACATGGGCTGTGAGAACAAAAAGAGTATTGTGAAGACCCCTTGATGGGTGGTTAGGACTTGAGAAGGATTTAAACCACCTCCTAATGATCTCTAAGACTGATTGACTAGACACATGATAAGAAAGAAAGCTTTGAAAATAATTCTGATTGAAAAGTTGTGGAGTTTTTTCTTTTTCTTTTCATCACCTTCAAGTCATTAAAAACACAAAAACATCATTAGCTCAAACCCATATTTACATAAGAATATGGTGGGCAGGGTAGATTCAGATTCAGAGGAACTATTGCTAGCCTTTTGGTTGTTTGGCTGAAAGTTTTACCCTCTTCCCTTCTGACCAGTCCACAAATAAATGGAAATTGAGAGCACCAAAGAGCTAACAGGAATATGGAATTCAGCCTACTACAAACCATCCCTTTGCTCAGGATCCATGGACAGGACCTGCATTCAAAGTAGCAAAGGAGTACACAGGGGATCTTCACAGTCTATCCCCTATCTCTTATCAAATGTTCTGCTTTTCACCTCCTCCAAAACAATGAAGTCTTTTTTGTAAACACTCAGTCTTTTGTGACATATTATTTTGTTCTTCTTATCTTTGTGTTCATTGAAATTCAGATAGAAAAATGGTATTTGCAGTTGTAGTGTCTCAATCTCTATATGCTTCTGTCTCTGTTTCTATCTCTATTTCTCTGTCTCTGTCTTTTTGTGTGTGTTTCTGTCTCTGTCTTTGTGTATCTCTTTTTCTGTCTCTGTCTCTCTGTATTTGTGTGCATTTGTATGTTGGTGTCTGTGTCTGTGTCTTCTCTAGTTCATGGTCTGTGAACCAGTGGTGTCAAACTCAAATAGAAACAGTTCCCTGGGGGTGGCTGGTGGCATAGTGGATAAAGCACAAGCCTTGGAGTTAGGAGTACCTGGGTTCAAATCCGGTCTCAGACACTTAATAATTACCTAGCAGTGTGGCCTTGGGAAAGCCACTTAACCCCATTTACCTTGCAAAAACCAGAAAAAAAAAACAACAAACAGTTCCCTGCAGGCCAACCATTGATTTAAAAACCACATATTAACATTATTATCTGTACCATAATTGGATTTTTATTATGTTGTTGAACATTTCCCAATCTTATTTTAATCTAGCTCCAAAGTATTTAGGAGTTTTGCACACCATGAGTTTGATACCTCAGGAACATTGCGCAATAGACAAAATGACTACTTTTCATAACTGAAAAAAAATGTGGACTATAATCTTTCTTTAGACTTGAAAGTATTTTTGTGATCCTACTCACAAAGGAAGATAAGGATAATATACACTAATCCTAATTTTAGATGTTTTGTTTTGTTTTTTCACTAAGCCTCTATATTTTGAAAGCTTTCCATTCCATATGCTTGGATCTTATGACTATCTACTACAAACATCCACTAAAATATTTTATTAAATGTGTATGGATTGTTTTTATGTGGGCATCCATTTGTCTGTGAAAACGCTCTAGCTTCCATTAATTGAGCAGTCTATTTGCTAATTCTCAGGGATAGTTTGTAATCCCTATTTATAATAAGGGGAATTGTCATGTTAACTTATGAGTAATGGAAGTTTCAAGTGAAGAATTCTGGTCACTTGGTAATATCCTTTTAGGTATTCGGTGGGAACTAGATTTTTGCCACATGCCATGATATGTTGTATCATTTCTAACATTAGCTTACATCATGTGCATCAATCAATAAATCTAGGTTCTGATTATTATCAGTAATATTAGATATTGCATTTTATCTTATTCTCTTTTTTTTGATTAGGTTCAGATAGAAACAGCCCTGACACAAGTCATTTTATTCTTCTTCTTTTATATTTATGTTTTATGGACTATTGTGCTGGCAATAACTGTTCTTTGAAATTAAATAAAAGTATTATGATTTAAACTTAAATCTTAATGAAAGCATCCTTATGCAATTCCAGGCTATCATTGTTATTATATTATTCATGATTATACACTTGTCATATCAATAGTAGTATGCTCACTGAAAAGCAGGAAGATGAGAAGGAAAAAGAGGAAGACAAAGAGAAAAGAGAAGGAAAAGAGGAGAAACAGGAAACAATGAAGAAAAGGGGGAGAAAAAAGGAAGGAGACTTTTTAATCACCTAAGCAGTTTATTGGATACAAAAAGAACAACAAAAAAACCCAGAGAGGTTTTATGGTCCTTCTACATTCTTTCTCCAGAGAAATAAACTGAGTCAATTGTATGGATCAGTAGTACTAATCACTAGGCATTCTCCCGGTAATGGAGCCTTTTAATGGTAGCATTCAAAGAGACCCACAAGCTTCCAACCAATTAGCACAGGTTATATTTTGTTAAGGCAAATATAATGTCACATTTATTATTAATAGACAACAATATTCATAGACATGAGGAGTTGCAAACTGCTTCATAATTTAATTTTGCAAACGACAATGATTCTTTTTTCAAATTTTTAAAAAATTCTTATTTTCCTAATTCATATTTTGAGATACTAATAGAAAAATTATCAGATAGCATACACCTACCTATATCATAGCTTTATCTTTCCCAGAATAACTAATCTGTCATTACTTCATATATAATTATTAATTAAATTAAATTAATTCTTTTTTGGGGGGGGGTTGCAAGGCAAATGGGGTTAAGTGCCTTGCCCAAGGCCACACAGCTAGGTAATTATTAAGGGTCTGAGACCCGATTTGAACCCAGGTACTCCTGACTCCAAGGCTGGTGCTTTATCCACTACAGCACCTAGCCGCCCCGACCTTAATTCTTAACGGAAATTCTGTACTATTAATATTAAATTTCTTAACTCCAAGGTGATTTTTTTTAATGGCTAAAAAGTAAAAAAAAAAAAGAAAATGAATCACTAGGTATTTTCTTGTGAGAATTTAAGACTATAGCAGTTGTGTGTGTTTGTGTGTGTGTGTGTGTGTGTGTGTGTGTGTGTGTGTGTGTGTGTGAAGTTTGCAGCCAGGTGGCTTGGGGGGCAGGAGGGGGGGATATTTTGTTGAACACTGATTAAAAATAATTTCTTCTAAATGAGACCTGACCACAAAATGGTACCATTAATGGGCAGGGACATTTTCACTAGAGAGGAAACCATGCCTGGCTGACTCTGGCGCCGCCCACAACACCAAGGTTTTTTTCCTCTCCTCCCCCTCCCTCCTTCTCTTTTTCTTGTTCTTAATAGCAGGGTAAATAGGCAGCAAGTGAGGCCTAAATGTTTTCGGCCAAAAACAGAGTCCAAGCTCCTCTGAGAAAACATTTGGCCTCTGTGGTTTTGTAATATGTTCCAGAACACTGAGTTCACTGAAGAACATTGTGAAAAACTCCCATCTATTGGAATGATGCTGAGGAATGTTACTGTATCAGAAGTTCCAATTGGTCCATTTCCTGTAGACCCATAATGAGGCTTGTAAAAAAAAAATTGTGCTATGTGGAGGTTCTCATGGGAAAAATGAATGGCAAGAAATCCTAGCTTTAAGAGAAACAGCTAATCTGCTAGTTTGATTGTTCTTCAAAACTTACACTGAACCAATGAGCCTAATTAAAAACACTTGGCCTACTTCTATAAAGTATCATAGCTTTTTCTATGCCCCGTTTGTATACACCACAAAACTCCAGATAGACTATTATTTTTCAAGTGCTCACTAACAAAGTGCTGACTTCGTTGGGATGGCTGAGCTAATTTCTTGAACTCAGTGTGAAACCTTAGCTAAACAAAATTGTGGTAATTTTCCTTAATTTGTAAAAGTGATTGGAGTGCAAACAAAATTTTCCTCTTGGGTCAATCCTATAATTTTCAATTAACTAAAACTAATCGTCAGGCAGGCACCAAACCTGCATTTTGTTTAAAGGGCTGGGAGGCATTTCCAAGGGTCAGGATGCATTAATTGTTTTATTTTTTCTTTAAGAGAGATAGAGAAAGTATTTTGCTTTAAGAAACATGGTTGGTTTCCTTTGCAATATAATATTAAGTAGCAAGTAAGAGAAGATGCAGTGAGATAAAATGTCACAGTCAAAATAAAATTTATTTGCTTAATTGTAAGGTTATAATTAAAATATGTTAATAGAGTCGTCCACTGACTGCCTTGAATTTCTTTGTGTGCACACAGACCCTATTTCTACTTAATTGAGCCTTGTGTTCCTTTACCAAATATTTTAACCATTTCAGGAAATGCTACCAGCAATTATCCCTAGTAATCTAGAGTACAGAGTCCATGCTATTTAGCACTTGGAATATGCCTAGCAGAGCTGTGGTCTTCTCTGTCTAATGTTATTCTCTTGGTTAAATTATTCAGTCTGTCACAAAGGATTCACCCAGCATCTCCAATAATCAGCATCCCAACAGGAGGCCACTCCATATGCTCAGGCAATTCCCAAGAGTGCCACAGTCCAAGGGACCCAAGGGCAGATTGGTGGGAGATTGGAGCCTCACCCACCAGTCTTAAAATTTGAGACCACCAATCACAGTCAAAAAATGTTCTAATGAGGACAGAAGCTGGTTTAAAACAAAAACAGCTGGTTTAGTAGCCAGACATAAGTTGCACTTTCCCTTTTTTACCTCTTAGAAGTATTCCTCACCATTTTATTTCCTATGTTACTGTATTATGTAGGCAGCCAGCTGTTTCTACTGACCCATTTGTGTCCCATCAACACCCAAATAAATTCTTAAATAACAGTCTCACTATCAAGAAAACATGGTGGCATTAGAAGACAAATAGCATCTTCATAGTAACAGGAGATCTGGGAGGAAAGGGTACAAATATGCCCAAAAATTTATAATCTCATATCTAGTGAATAAATAAAATTCTCTGGATTTCTTACCTGTGTAGATGAATCTTCCTGGTGTTCCTTTGCAGAACTGTTTGGATTTGTAAGACAATGTGACTTCTACAACACCAGGGATATGTCTTGGAGGGGTCTGCACTCGTATGGCATGAGGAGTAATCAGCTGGAGGGAAACATTGGAAGGGAAAATGTTATGGTACTAAGTAGAGGCCTTAGATAGCAGCTTTAATATCCATTTCCAGAAAACAATGCTTTAAAACAGGTAATTAACCTCACAATGTTTAAATACAGTCTTGATGTAACCCATATAAAAGATACTGATAAAAAATATTTATAAAAGTTCTGCCTTTCAACTACATCATCATCTTCATTTTCATACATGGTGGAATCAAACCCAACCCAATGTTATAAATTATTTAGAATAAACTGCACTTATAGGACCCTTTGATTGAAAGGGTCACCTTATTCTGAGATGAGTTCTACACTCCCCAGGATCTGATCTGTTGAATAGTTGAATGAAACTATTAAAAACACAGAAAATACATATGTATAAACCAGTGGACCAGGACTGACTAGTTTCAAAACATGAGCATGGACCACCACTTAAAAATGGCTAACTAGAGATTAAATTGTGACCAAATGATAGGAGTATCTCATCTGTCCTTTACCTAGCCGGAAGTGCTGAGAACTAACAGGATAGTTTTAGTAATGTGCCAGAGGATCATTATTCAATTATGCAATGATATTTGCCGTGTGAGAAAATTTTATCTTGACCCCTGCAGGCAATGAGATTATGCCATGAAGTAGGAGACTTTTTTGTTATCCTTGTCTTCATTTACATAACTGCAAATATTATTAATGGTCATAAAAGTGATGTTATACTGTTCTTAAAAAAAAACTCATAGTTCTGGGTTCATTAAGCTGCCTCTATATATTATAGATACCCTATCCCTTAATTGGAGCAAGGGCTCGGTCACCAACTAACAACCTGCATGGTCTTGCCCAAATCCCTTGCTTCTCAGTTTCCTCTGAAATGTGAGTGAATTAGACTACACGAACTCTTAAAAATCATTCTAATTCCAGAGTTCATCTATTAGTCAATTATGTTAGTTCATCATTCCTTTCTACTTAGTTATGCTAGTTTACTGCCCTAATTTAACATCAAAAGGACACATTGGTTGTCCCCAGAATGTATTTCTGTGTAACTAAATGGAAAGAATTCTCATTTCACTGGAATTCCCAACCTACCAACTTCTGGTGTTTCCACATAACTTTGTAAAATATCAAGATAAGTAATTGATACAATCCTAATACCCATTAACATATTACTTTTTTCCCATTCATCATCAAAAAGCATTTATAAAGCACCAACTAGATCCTAAGTAGAGCAAAGAAGTGGTACATGGCCTGGAATCAGGAGGAAGAAATAGCAAACTACCCCAATATCTTGGCCAAGATAACCCAAAATGGGGTCACAAAGAATCAGACTACAAATTAGAAACAGACTATAAATAACATAATTTAATTTTAAGGGCATAGAATTATCATTAATAAAGTAAAAACAGCACTGGCAGAAATCAAAGGACTTGGGTTTAAAATCAACTTTAAACATATATTACTTGTGTAAACAACCTGAGCCTCAGTTTCTTCCTTGGAAAAATAAAGGGATTGGACTTGATGGCCTCTGAGGTCTCTTCCAGTCCTAGAGGGGTGATGATACTGATGATACAATAATACACTACTAGAAAGGAAAGATAACAATTGGCATAATGCCTACTATGTACCAGGCTATTGTACTACTACTTTTACAAATGTTATCTCATTTGATTCTTAGAAAGAAGCAAGCAAGGAATGTGCTGTCATTACAGCACATTTTATAGATAAGGAAACTGAAGCAGAAAAAGTTAAGTCCAAAATGTTAGTAAGTCCCATAACTAGTTTCTAAATTTGAACTGAAGTCTTTTTATCTTAAGGCTATATTTTTTCTTAGTTCTTACCTATACTTGTTATAGTTTTTGGTCTTCTCACTTGCTATGCTAATGCCAATTTTGACACTTCTCATTTTGATTACAATGTTTACCAATAGCATCCCTTCTTGATCAGATAGCTATTTCAGGTAAATGTTACTATATTTGAAGAGAATTTATTTGAGATATAAGGCACACAGAAAAAAAAATTGAAGGACTCTATCACTCTCCTTCACAGAAGAATAAAATTTAAATATAGCAATGGCAACATATAACCAGATAAATCAGTAGAAATAGAGTTTTTGTGGCTGAAAAATGATCCAACTCTTGGCAACCTGACCATAAGGGAAGGTTCAAAAGAAACAGATGAATAAATATATTAAATATATATGTGGGAGTGAGAGGAGGAAGAGAGGAAAGGTATTGTAATTCCACTATAAATATGGTGGAAAGACAGTGGACAGTGTCAAAAGACCTAAGTTTGAATCCTGATTGCCATTTATTAGATAAATGACCTTAAGGAAGTCACACCATCTCTTCAGGTGTCATTTTTTTCATCTATAAAATGAAAGACTTGTACTGGTTAAATTCTAAATTCTGTTTTTACATTCTATGTTCTAAGCAAGTTCCCTTCCAATTCTAGCATTTTATGTTCTAAAGTTAATCAATCATTTATTAAGCAAATATGGATTAAACACCTACAATGTATCAGGCATTATGCTGGAGATAAAAAGACAATGAACAATCCCTATCCTAGAGGAAACTTTCTCAGCTCTAACATTCTTTGGCTCTAGTATTCAATGACAAGAAACACCATAAAAATAAAATAAAATGACTGAGGAGAGAAAAGATTGCAGGATCTCAGATGAGGGAAATTAAAGATAGGATCATCAAGGGGGGGGGAAGAATACAGGATAGCATTTGAAATATGTGATATTTAAATTTTAAAGAGCAGTTCAAATGCTTCCTGAAAATTCTACCAGAACCTCAAATAATACAAGAATGGCAATTTTCTTTTTGACTGTCTGTGTAAACATTTTATCCCTTTCAGACTTTCAGAACAGAAATCAAAACATTCCCTGCCACTGCTCCCCAATGTAGTATAAGGGCCAGCCCATAGGGATTTGAGAAATGAACCAAAGGAGTTATGTGCACAAGCAAGATAGATTACATAGGGAGGAAAGTCCATGAAAGTATGTATATACATATATATATATATATATATATATATATATATATATATATGTGTGTGTGTGTGTGTGTGTGTGTGTGTGTGTGTGTGTGTGTGTTTATATACTAGTGTGAAAGTCTGTGTCAAAGCAAGAGATGCTGTATGTGTGAAAAAAAATAGAAATGGTGGCAATGAAATGTGGGATCTCCCTGACAGTCTATGTCTGATGAAGGAAAAAAGAATGAATACATACATCTGAGGATAAGTTTAAGTGGTGTTGTGAGAATGTTAGGTAATAATGAGTGATGCATCATAGTTCCTGGCAGCTTTATAATATTGATGAAGTCTTTTACAAGAATTAATTTATTTGATCCTCATAACAACACAGAGAGGAAAGTGCCTTAGATGCTGTCTTCATTTTACACATGTAGAAACTGAGGCTAAGAAAATTAAGTGATTTGCCCATAGACAGTAATAGTCTGAGGCAGAATATGAACTTTGGTCTTTTGGATTCCAAATTCAGCTCTCTATCCACTCTGTCTCTGTAGGCTAGTTCCAAAGAAGTGCCATTTACTTCATCAGATAACATCCATATATGCAATAAACCATGGAACCTTTCATAGAAAAAGAAACCTAAAACAATATTATATGTGAAAGTCCATTGAGTTTGGTTGAAAAATGATCTATAAATCTCAGATGTTATTATTTTCTCTCTTCTCTGAACCCCTGCTGCATTTTTTTCTGCACCATACTATTCTGTACTTTATTGAACATGCTCTAAGTTTCATGTGTATTAAGTCTTCTCTCTCCACTATGAGCATCCTTTGGGCATGGACAATGTCAAAGGCTTCTTTTAATTCCTGTAGTTTCTGGCATGAAGTAGGACAGAGAATAAGTGTTAAGAATAACATCCCTGCTATATTAATAAATGATAAGAATCATTTTGGAAATTTTTGAAAATTAAAAGTTGAATTGGAAGAGGGAATTTCCCTGTAGAAATATGTCAGGTCCAGTCCCTTCCCTTTTCCCTACTATATTGATTCAAAATCAATGGCAAAGTCATCCTTTCATTTGGACATCATTTCCCAGAGCAGCAACAGAATGGAAAGGAAAGAGTACACACGAAGCAGTCTCAAGGCTTGGTTTGATTTTTGTCCTGTAAATTTGGACCAGTCGTTTCATCTTACTAAGCCTTAGCACCTTCATCTGAAAAATCTGGAGAATAATTTCTAAGCTCAACTAGTTATAATGAGAAACAGTTCTCTTTACCAACTGCACAAAACTGATGCATGTTGAAAGTGTCTTGTCACAAGGGAGGAAAAAGAAAATAACAAGCCATTCCGTGAATGATTTTTTTAATGACCACTCTTAACTAATTTAGCAGATTTTAATATTCTGATCATCATCACCCTTACTGAAAAATTCAAAAACAAGTATAAGCTAAACATAACAGACCAAATGAAACATTAATTTAATAGAAAAAGTAAAAAAAATAAGAAAATCTTCCTCCTCTTGAAATACAATGAAACTCTTGATTGTAAAAAGTCAGAAAAAGGCATTAGGACACCAGTTTTCCTTGCCTACCTGATGACCTCAGAATTACAATCACAGTTGCCCATTAACTCATTTTGCCTACTCACTAGGCCTCAGTTTCCTCCTCTTTCAGCCATGTTAACAGCCCTTATCTACTCCATGGGGGCACTTATAATAATGTTAAATACTTCGTGTTTTGGTAGAGTCCATCTCCAGGGACTTTAAAGCACTTTCCAGATTAATTTTTTAATTTATGTATTAATAATTCTCACAGCATTCTCCTCCTCCTCCTCAATTAGAATAATAATATCCATCTCTTTGAGATAGGTAGGGGGCATTCCCATATGCTGAGTGACTGACACAAAGTAGACACTTAAATAAGGAAATTGTAACATAAAAGTATAATTAAGGCTTCGAAACAAACTAAATCAGCCCATGATTTTTAAAGAGACATCACACCACAGTGGTAGTGACTAAAAACTAAACATTTTTCTCTCTCTGTAGTATGGTTAAAACATCCATTTAAATTTATTTTTAGGGAGGTTTTCCAGGAAGGCTCATTTAAATTTTGGAAAGTGATTATATTTGTAAACCATAATGACAGAACTCATACTGTCAATCTATTCCCCTGAATTTGATACAATATAAAAGAGATGTAAGGTTAAAGATAGGGATGGAATCTGTGATTTCATTAGTGTGATGAATTTCCAGGTGAGAAAACTCCTCCTACCAATGCAGGTTGGCACCTTCTCTCCATCTTAAGAGTCTGAGATAACTGCCCAGAACATGAGATTCATTGCCTTGTCCAGGGTCCTACAGACAGTATGTGTCAGTATCAGGAATTGAATCTAAGTCTTCAGATCACCTTCACCAAGCTGCTTCTTGTTAATGGAAGATGACGGATTTTTTTTTTAGTTCAATTGATTATCAGAGCTCTGTTCATTATATAATAAAAAATTCTCTGATTTTTGGATTCATAAGGATTGCCTCCTTCAGGTATAACATATAATTTCTCAAGGAAAGTGGCAGGAAGTCAATTAAGTCTTAATTAACTTTTTTTTCAGAAACATTCTAGTTTGCTTTTGTCCTTTGCTTTAAACCAAATTTTAGTAAATTCTGTTAGGCAATGCAAGTTTTTTTTAAAACTGAACTTCATGAGCAAACGTCCAAAGAAAGTTATGCTTTATTTATCATTTAAGTCCAGTTTCTTGAGTAGGGTGAGAGAGTTGAAACCTATTTTTGAATATTACATAATATATTTCTATTTTATTTGGAGAGCAGAAGGTGACTGCTGTGAGCCACACCATGAATTGACACTAAACTGTTTTATCAGCATCTGAAAAAAAAATCACTAAGCATTATTCGATTCAAAATATTTTTCTTTTGCTCAGTGGATATCTAACTCTCTGTCAGATAACAAACATTCAGTAAAAATATTATGCCCACATTTTCATTGAACAGAAACTAAGATGCCTAACAAAATTCATCTAACTATAGACAGTTCATGCAATGGAATGAGCATTAGGCAAAAAAAAAAATAGAATTATAGCATTATAAGACATTGAATTGGAGAGAGACTTTAGAGCTTTAGAGACTATCTGGTCTAACCCCGTCATTTCACAGATGAGAAAACTGAGCTACAGAGAAATAAATAAATTTGCCCAAGGTTAGAAGCAGCAAAACCAGGATCTGATCTCCAGATTTCTGACTCCAAAATCCAACTCTTTCCAGGGTTCCACTACTCCCATCTACTCCTGCCATTCTAGTTGGGTTACCTTGGGAAAGTCATTTACCCTCTTGGGGTCTCAGTTACTTTATAAAATGAGGAGATTGGTCTAGATGAACTGGAAGATAGCTTCCATTTCTCAATTTTATAGTCCTTCGAATTTTGATACGCATCATATCTATAAATGCTATTCTAACATAATCAATTAAGGGGAACAAGAGAGAGCAAAACTAGCTTTTTATGTATATTCTTAGTCTATGTGATTCATGCTAGTTGTACTACATGAAACTTTGGATCTAGTCCTGACAATTTGAGAGCTGGAAAGCCACTGATAAGTTCCCAAGGAGGAAGATAGTCTACAAGGATAGTATTAGATCCAGGCATTGCCAGATCCCAGTTGTTTGAAACTATACAAGCTCTAAACTAAATGAGTTCTTTCTCATGGTTTGTTTTCATAATTCAGTTTAGAAGAAATATCATTTCCCACTCTGGCCATTTTTCACTTGTGTGTTATTCCTTGTTTGTTTCTTTAAAAATGTAGATTTTGATACATTTTGGAAAGGGACTGGAATCCAGCAGGGTTAGATGTTTCCTTTTGCATATATATATATATATATATATATATATATATATATATATATATGTGTGTGTGTGTGTGTGTGTGTGTGTGTGTGTGTGTGTGTGTGTGTGTATTTGCATAAGAAGGAAGGGATTCAAGCTTTGAAAAAAGTTTAACTGTAAGGATTAAACAAGAAAAATGCAGAGCACAGAAGACCTGAAGAAGACATGAGCATGATGAAGTAGGTAGAGGCACTGGAAAACGTCCTAGATCTGCCATGAATTCATTGTGTGACCTTCACTCTAGAATACAGTTTCCCACTTTGTAAAATGAGAGAACTATACAAGCTGATGTCAAAGGATCCTTCCATGTGTAGTATTCTATAGTTTTATGATTTAGTTTGGGATAAAATAAAATTAATCTGTCAGATGAAAAAATATCTCTGGGCTTCCAAAGCTTGAAGCATAAATCAAATTAGTTGAATATTGAGGCCTCAGATATATATATGCAATTTTACTATAATATTTTATATTTGGCTACTAACAATTTTATACATGTATACTTTCTCTGGCCTCTCAAGAATTGCTGTGAGAATAAACTGAGATTATATTTCTGAAATGCTTTGCAAATCTTAAAGTACAATAAGTACTAGATAGGTATGTGGCAGCAGCAGTAGTAATCACAGTAATAGTAGTTGTAATAGCAGTAGTGTTAATACTGGCAATAGAGGCAATAGCAGCAACAGTAGTTGTAGTAGGCACTTCTGAAATGTTGATTGAATTAAAATAATCAAAGAATATTTAAATATATTAATTTTCCAGTGGATTTATTTCATAAAATACTAGCCTTTTTCCATTTAAATGTATTTGATGGAAATCATTCTCAAGAATGTAAATATATCCAACACTTCCACACTTAAATTAGAATACTAAATTCAGTTACCTCCTTGATAAACTAGAATAATTTTTATGTACTTGGAGTACATCATAATGTAATATTGTGTCTATTTTTAAGTATTTCAAGGTCTTCTCTCAATAGTAGGTTACCACTTTTCCTATGATCAATGATGCTTACCTCTAATTGTCTTATTCTCCCCTTCTCCCAAGTCACAAAATTGACTTCTAGTTAGATGCAATGAATTTGCTGTGCTCTAGAAAATCAAATACCCAAGCTTATTAAAACTTTAATGTTAAATAAATGCTAATAAAGTCCTGAATGACATCTTAAAAATTAAAGTGCATGACTTTTGTGCCAATTATTTTGGATACTATTTTTAAATACTATTTCTCTTCCTAGTAGGACCAGATCACTGCCCAAATAATTGAGTACTCTTCTCACTGTACTATAGCCCACACATAGTACCTGAATAAGTTCTATAATCCATTCAGAAAGTGCCAGTCTAACAGTATATAATGGGCATTATTTCAGAATCATTAGTGTAGAGAATAGTCTTCTCAACTACTTTATATATGAATAAATGTAGACTTAAGCATTTTAGTAATGAAGTGACCATGTCTTTGTACTAGATGAAGGCTATATAAAAAGGCCATTAGACTATATTTCAATCTACTTCATAAAATTTATGTTCGTGCATTTTGAAATGATCCCCCATAAAATAACTTGAGGTTAAAGTTTAATTGAAATTGTTGGCCGACATTTCTGAATTTCCATTCACTAGTAATATGATAAATTCAATCTATTTGGTTTCTCTTTCCCCTCCTCTCTCATGAATGAAGATTCTAATTATAATAGGCTCTTACACATAGTAGGGCACTCAAATATTCATTCAAAAAAATGAAGACTTTCAACTGGAAAGAAACATGCTTAAATAATATACACACAAGCAAGAATGCCTTTAAATCCTCTTATTGAGCTTTATAAAAATTATATCTATAGAAATCATTAAGCCTAAATAATATTTTATGAAAAATGAATGCTAATCAATTTATCTTTTCTCACAGTGAAAATCTGAGTATCATTTTCCTAATTTTTTTGAACTCTTGTTTGATTTGTCTCACATGTATCCCAGAAGCCATTGGAATAGATATAAATTTGATATAAATATGCATGTATTTGTATAGATATGCATAAGACATCTCAAAAGTCTTTTCAGTACTTAGCAACATACTTGGTACATAGTACATGCATCATAAATCTTTATTGATTGATTAATTTGTGTTGTTTCGGTTTCATTATTATAATAAAACTATCTAAATATACACCTATACTATGGATATATAAAGTATATATATATATATATATATATATTTACATATATATGTATCTACATATATTTGTTGGCATACTTGCCATGTTCAACAAATTTGCAGGAAAGAGTAATAGCTAATATACTGGATTATAAAATGGATTAAAAATTTAATAAAACATTTTGACAAATATTTTTACCTGAATCTAATTAGATGAAATTCAGAGGGACTCAATGTAGTTTTACATGTGAATGGGCCCCCACAAAACCACAAAAAAAATGCACAATATTTCAGAAGTATAAGATGTGGAAGATGAAGCCAAATAGCCATTGTTCTAAAAAAAACATTTAGGGGTGTTAATGGCCTAGGAGCTCATAATGAGTCAATATTTGGAAGTGACATTAGACTTCAGCTGGCATTTTTTGAGTTCAGTTCTAGGTGCCATGGTTTAAGAAGAATATTGATAAGCTGTAGAGTGTCCAGAAGAGGGCAAGCAAAATGATGAAGTTTCCTGGAATCAGATTAAGGTTGGGGGAGCAAAAAATGGTAGAATACAGATAGCAACCTAACTGAATTCATCCAACATTTCCCTCTAAACAATTTTAAAAATAACTCCTCAAACCAAATTTTTGAAGTAGCAGAGTCAACAAAAAGTCAGAGGGAGACATCTTTTTTAACCCAAGACATTCTAAGAGATTGGCAGAAGTCTGTGACACAGGATGGAAGCCAGCCCAGAGCATACTCAGTAACACCACCAACTGCGAACCTCAGCCATAGCTGTGACAGCAGCATGGGCAGTACCTTGAGTTCTCAATCCAGAGATGGCAAAGAGGTCATACAAATGGTCAGGGCTAACAGGGGAGTCTTGCTGGCACCAGGTGCAGCTGGTGATAACTGGCAACTCTATGACCCATACATAGCTCTCTGTCTTTGCACTTTGTGGTTGAAACAGAGTAGGGGGGAGCCAGTCACAATTCCAAGACCAAAGAACCATTAGCACTTGCAGCTACAGAGGAGCATAGATCTTTTCTTGGTACAGACCAGAGCACAGACCAAGAGAATAGTAGCTTGGCTTAGTGCTTCCACCTCCAGGGTAACAGAATCCAAGTTTGACATGAAGTTCAAAGTCAAGAGAAAGACAGGGAAAATGAGTAAACAAAAAAAATTACTTGACTATAGTCAAGCTATTATGAAGGCAAAGAAGACCAAAGAAGACCAAGACACAAATTCAAAATACAATAATATCAAAATAGGTATAATCAGAGCCTCAATAAAAATACTAATTTTACCCAAGTCCAATAAGAATTCCTGGAAGTTAAAAAAAAGAGAAATGAGAGTGGTAGAGGAAAATTTGGGGAAAGAAATGAAAGTAACACAAGAAAATTAGGAAAATATAATTAGCAGCTGGTAAAAAAAGGTTCAAAAACATACTGAATAACACTTTAAAAAGCAGAAATGATTTAATGATTTAAAAAAGGCACAAAAATCCACTGAAATTAAAAAAACTCTTTAAAAACACAATTGGTTAAAAGAAAAAAAGGTACAAAAGTTCATTGAAGAAAATAAATCCTTAAAAGTTAGAAATGGACAAGTGGAATCCATGAGACATCAAGAAACAATCAAACTCAAAAGAATGAAAAAAATAGAGGAAAATGTGAACTCTCAACAAAAAAATAACTGATCAAAAATAAATTGAGGAAAGATCATTTAAAAATTACTGAAATACCTGAAAGCTATGATCAAAAAATGATTATATATATATATCAAGGAATTATAAAAGAAAATTTCCTCTATATCTTAGATCCATTACTAAAGAATCTACCAATTACTTCCTAAAAGAGATCCCAAAAATCAAAAATAAAGGAGAGATAGGGGATGCACAGGGAATGATCCCCTCCTTGGAGAGGTTGGATGGTTGAGAATATAATAGTAGGAATTGCATGTATGGGTGGGACTGAATGGCCAATGAGATCCTTACCAGTTCTTATTTTCTCTGTAATTCTGTGATCCTACATGCATAGTAATTAGCTTGAGGTTTCTCAACCATGTCAGAAATAGCATTAAAAATGACATACTTCAAATGAATAAAAAGCATTCATTCATACATACACTGAACAAAAGTGTTATGTTGAAAGCACTGAATGGAGAATCAGAAGTAATGTGATCGAACCCTGGCTCTGAAACTAATTTCTTATGTGAAGATGGGCAACTCACTTAACCACACCAGAGTTCCATTTCCACACCAATAAATGAGGGGGTTGGAAGGTCCCTTTACTGTTGAAATATCTTTGATTCTATATGTGGTTTAATTAAACCAAAACAATGAAAAGAAATCTGAGGAGTTCCAGTTCCATAAGATCATGGGATCAAAGATTTAGAACTCAAAATTGAATTCATTTCATTCATTTTACAGTTAAGGGAACTGATAACCAGAAAAATGATGATACTTTTCCAAAGTATACATAGTATAAGAGTCAAAATTTGAATCCATGCTCCTTAACTTCAAATTAAATTAGGTTTTTGGATCTATTTTGTCCATTTGTTCATTTGTCTAATTTTTGTCCATTTGCCCATTTTGTCTGTTAAACTTATGTGGTCTCCCCTATTCATGTGGGTCTATCATACTTTTATACTTCAAAACCTTGGGTTCTCATCAACTTGGATCCCCCCCATCAAGATCACAACTTTTCTAAGACTTTGTAAAAGATTTTCCAGAGTTGCTATGGTCAAGAAATCCATTACTGTATGGTCAGTATGATGGCAAGTCTCTCTTGACCTAGTTAGATTGGTCATGTGACAACATGTCTACCACAAAGTCTATTCTCAAATCCTTTTAAACTTGTTAGGACTTTGCCAAAGCTTATGGATATAATTTTTTTTTGAGAACCCAAGAGTATCTCCCTTCCAGAATGAGTGATCAAAGTAGGAATGTAGTGGAGGTCCATTCAACTTCTCCTTCCTTATTATGAGAAAGAGCCTACTTTGTTAAGTAAAAATGATTATCTTTATACAAATAAGAAAAATGGAAGAATGGGAGAGAAAATTTCATCTGTGACTCTCTATTCTCAATGTGGAATGTAAGCCCCTGAAAAAAGTATTGTCCTGACCCTACCCTGAGCAATACTATCCTCCAGCTATCTTTTTCTAGTTCTCCATTTCAATAGATTAAAAAACACAAACAAGTGTCATCTGAGGTTCCTAGAAAGCAGATTGCTGTGAGAAAAAAAATACAAACAAAAGTACAGGCAAGGAAAATTTTTTAAAAAATTATCTTCACAAAGTTATTAATTTATTTAATTTTAGAACGTTTTTCCCCAAAAAAAGATTTCTGGAAGAGAACAAACAACTGGTTAAAAAGAATAAATTCAATAAAGATAAAAAGTCCTTCATTCCACTTTTTAAAAATCAATATAATGTAGAAGACATAACTAGACAAAAGCCCCTGTGCCAAAGGGAAAAAGGGATTTTTTTTGCATTCAATATTAGTCAACAGGTTGACATGGTAGCCAAAAAAAGCTAAGTGTCAAAGTGCATTTGCCCATAATATGGCAAATGATGGTCCCATGTATGCTGACCTGAACAGACCATGTCTTAGAGTGTTGTATGAAGTTCTAAATGCAACATTTTGGGAACAGAGTAAGCATTAGTATGTTCAGAGGAGGGTAACCAAGATAATCAGAGTGTCCAAGACCACAATATTCAAGTATGCAGATGAAGGAACTAAAGATATTTCACATGGAGAAGAAAAACACAGAGAGGAAATGTCTCTCCTCTCCCTAAATATATGGAATTTTGCCATATAAAACAAGTGTCAGACTAGTTCTGGGGCAAAATGAAAAACATTAGGTAGAAATTGGCATACTACAAAAAACAAAAACTAGCTAACCAGAGTTAGGAGGAGGGACTATCTCTTCAAGAAGTAGGCTCTTCCTCACTAAAGGCTTTAAAGCAAAGTCTGAGTGAGAATAGTTCAGGTTTGAATTAGACTAAATGATCTTTTTTTTAGGTCTGAAAAGGACCTAAAAGAGCAGAAAAGGTTCTGAAAGTCTATGATTCTTCTGCCTTATTCCTTTCAGATCTATTTAGGTCTTGGGCTAATAATAAGTTCACACTTAAGCTGCCTCATCTATAGAGATGAAAAAGTTCCTGGATAAAATAATAATTCCTGGAAGTAAAGTACATGTGGAAATTTGTAGAAATCAGAACATAGACAGTCTTTAACACGGTACTGTTGACCTGAAATCAGAACATTGTCTGTCTGTCTGTCTGTCTGTCTGTCTGTCTGTCTGTCTGTCTGTCTCTCTCTCTCTCTCTCTCTCTCTCTCTGTGTGTGTGTGTGTATACATATATATCATTTCATTCATTCATTCATTCATTTATTTATTTTCCCAGGGGTGGGGATCAATGAAAAATCATTCATACTCTCAATCTACCTTGTGACCAATGGCTGACATTTGAGGGATAGCTGCCTGGGGTTAAGAGGCAGCCTGTGACCACAGAACAGAATTTCTCTCTGTGTGAGCCTAAATGAACCATACAAGGATCAAACCCATGGCCTCATTAGCACCATGGTCTACCCAACTGAGCTAAATGGTCCAGGCAATCCTTAATTTTACACGTGCCACAGAATTGCATGCCACCTAATGTAATGTATACAGTGCCTGGAAATGAAATAAAAACCTTGAAGAAAAGTTGCATTTGAGACTCATAACATTAAAAGCATGATAAATCTAAAAATGCATGACATCATCTGAATGATTGCTATGTAAATAGCTCAAGCTATATTTCCACACATCAACAGTAGCAGCACTCACTCCATTACTGAATGTCAAGGATATGTTTTTAGCAATTTCGTAATTTGCATCACAAACATGGAAGCCAAGTGTCATGTGGCAACATTTTGATATTCTCCTTAAGTTATATTAGGATTTGGGATACCAAGGTTTACAAGATGGGTGAGGAAATCTCAGTAAGATGGATATATCAATAAGGATGATCCTATTTTATTAATTATAAAAATGTATTAATGAAACTTAATAGAATCTTCTTGCTGACTAATCAGAGATTTTTAAAATGTTCTTTAGACTGAATGTTTAGAAAGAAAAAAGACAGCACACATTTCTTAACTTTTTTAGGATTCTCAAAAGAGATAAAATTTTATAAAATGAGGATTTCAAAGAATCGTAAAATGTTAGGTCTAAAAGAAAACTTTAGAGATCTAAGGGGCCTAGAGGCTAATGTGTTGGATTTCAATATAACAAGCAGTATCGTAGTTCATATCCCTCAGACTAGCCCTGAACTAGTCTCTTAACCTGTTTGCCTCAGTTTCTTCATTTGCAAGATGAAGACAATAAAATAACCTGTTTCAAAGAATTATTATCTGGATAAAATGAGATAACATATGTAAAGTGTTTTGGAAACCTTAATGTTTGCTACTTATTGACTAGTTTAGAAAAATCAAGGAAGGAAGGGAGACTCAGAATAAGGAAGTGTTTCACATAAAGCAACAATAGGAGCAAAGCTAGAACCAACCCAGTTCTCCTAATCCACAGCTCAGTGACTTTTCTACTAGACTATTATTATCTATCATGATTTATAATCATGATTTATATAGGTACACTGGCAAATCCTTTCAGAAATGCTTACTGAGAAACATCCTTTGTTTCTCCACAATTTTAATGCAAAACCATTTATCAGATAGAACTAAGAATTCACCACCAGATCTAGATCACTGTTACCTATGGGACTTTATCCACACTCATGAACCTAGAATTAAAAGTTCCTTAGAATCTACTCTGCTTCACTGTCCAACTTTTCTCACATACTTCTCCAAAACAAACACCGATTCCAATCTGACTGGATTTTCTTTCTTTTCCTATATCCCATTCTGATTTCTCTCTGTAAACTTTTTTTCACTGTTTTTCTGCTTATAGATCCATCCTCACTTATTTGACTTGAAACCTAGCTCAAACGCCACTTTTTTCATGAAGCTTTTCTCTATTGCTTTGGTCTACAATAACATCTCCATTCCCTGAACTCCCATATTGTTTTGTATCTGAACCACATAATTTAGCACTCTAATATGTCTTTTATCATTCTCTTAATTTTTCAAATGTATTAGTCTCATCTCTTCTTGTCCAAATTCCCCAAATTAATTATTAAAATATTGAGAAACTATCCTATACTTCTTTTGTATCTACCACCAATGTGTACCATAGAAAAGGTACTTAATTAATGCTTACTGATTAAGTGGCTACCCCTTTCCAGAAGAATGTAAGATCCATGAGGGAAAATTACTTTTTTTGTCTTTCTTTTCCCAGTAACTAGCACCATATTTTGCATAAAGTAGAATAATAAATGTTTGTAAAACTGAATTGTACTCCCCACAGTACAGAATATAGTGATAGACATATAATAAATGTTAAATAAATTCTTGATAAAATAACAGCTACCACACCTAAAGTACTTTAAAGCTTTCAAAGGGTTTTATACAAAATATCTTGTTTGATCCCACAACAGCACAGAGAGGTTAGTGTCAATATTACCTCCATTTTACATGTAAGGAGGTTGAGGGTTAAATAGGTTAGGTGACTTGCCCAGGGGTTATAAAGCAAGTAAATTTCTGAGGTAGGATTTAAGCTCATATTTTCCTAACTCCAGTCCTAGCACTCTATCAACTAGGCCACTGTGATGACTGTAGGATATTGGAGATGTGGAAAAGCTACCTTTAAGAGAACTAAAAGAAATGTAGAAGCTGTAAATAGCATAGCTTACATGGTAATGAAATGCTCCTTCTTTCTTGGGTAGATATCAGAGATAGAGCAATAATACCTCAGACCACCCCAGAGATTCAGTGCTTCACTAGACCTAAAGAAGTGTTTTAAGAGGAGTCACAGATCAAAAAACAGATCTCAAAGGAAAAAAAAGAGAGTAAAGAGAAATTAAGGCTTATTAGAAGATAATTAGGAAACAAGATACAATAAAGAGGAAAAGAAAAAAAAGAAAGGAGAAGGGAAAAAAGGGAACAGAAAGAAAGATGATTGGTAAAGGCAGTGGAAATACCAGGCTCACAAGAAACAAAGCAAATCATAGGGGACAACGAGCCGAGACAACTAGCAGAAGAGAACTCTGGGATTGGAAGGATGAAGTGTGCTACCTTCCCTTTTCTCACTCTAAACCCTAATCCTCAGGGAGCAATCAGTGAGTGAAAATGAACGACTCATTTACAAAAGATTGGGTTGGGAAAGAGCACAGATGATACCAAATTAAGCCAACCCTTTTTTCTCTGACTCTTAAAAAAAATCCTTTAACTTAAAAGGGGTTCCAAATAACAGCATTATCTGTTAATCTCTAATGTCATCTGCATGTCTAGCCTTGGATCCAAGCTATTCCTGGATATTCTTGGCAAAAGGGTAAAGTAAAAAGAGAAGAAGGAAAATAAACTACTTAAAATCATAGATGTTGGAACTGAAAAGTATCTGAGAGAATCATAATCTGAGACACTCTTGCCCTCAATTTAGTGAAGTTATGTCATGTCCATCTTACAATGAAAGTAATTTGAGGCCCAAAGTGGTTAAAATGGCTCATCTAAGGTCACACAGTAGAATTGGTAAGAGAACTGAGAAACCAGACTGGATTATGAGTGAAAAGTTCCTTAATACCTTTTCAAACCTCTAGAAAAGACTTCCCCTACTCCCACCCCTCCAGGTCTATGGCTCTAACTAAATAATGATTTGTAGATATACAAATCTACCTTATTGATAGGTGGCAAAATATGTACTTGCCCCCTAGGCCATGAAGGTGAATAAAATATATCAGACAAGGATGTTCAAATTTTGTTAATAGCACATCTTTGACCTACAGACTTACACTATATTTCTTCTGTGAAAAAGTACAAATCATCCCATGGATATAAAGATTCATCACATATGGAACTTAGCTCACTGACTATAAGGAAGAAGAAACAAATTAAATATCTATTTATATATTATATACATACATTTATGTTTGAATTAATAAATTAAATAAAAATGAATAAATATTATTTGTTTTTGTTTCTTCTTCTTCCTTATCTTCAGGGTTGGACTAAAACCAACTCCACAGCTTGGTGACGTTCTTGCATCTATGGGACATGATCAATAAAAACAATTGTCTATAAATGACTATACATAAAATATATATAAACCTATATATATATATACATATATATATATATATATCAACATGTATATATTTGTGTGTGTGTCTATGTATGTGATAGAAAACATGCATCAAAATCTAAATAACTCAACACTTAAGGAAATAAATAATATAAAGGATCACTGATGTCTAAGTTCCTTTTTCTAAACTTCAGGGACATTATCAAGATCATACCCCATTTAAAAGCTCTACTGAAGATACCTGGCCTGATAATGTCACAAGATGTTTATTTTCAAAGAATGACTTCTCCACTCTAAAGGAGTATAGGGTGAGGGAGGAAAAGAACCATTTGTTAGATTTCACTGGGTGGGTGGGGAGAGCCCTGGTGAGTTTGTTTTGCAGGCATGAGATAGTTTGGAGCTTACAAAGAACATGTCTGAGCTTCCTCTAACCCAGACTTGCTTCTACTCTGCTTTAATATGTTATAAGAACTTGTGGGATGTATGAGATGCAATAGAAAGAGAAGCATTGTTTTGCTGTTTTCATGCGTTTTCTACCACCCATCAGTTTTCTAATAATGAAATAAATGCTTTAAAGCACAGTGCCCTAAAATAGGGGAAAGGATTGGTATATTTTGCCCTAATTAGGTCACATTCAGTTATTGTGAGGAACAAATGAGATAATATTTATAAAGCTTGTTGTAAATTTTAATGTGTAATATAAACTTTAGGCACTGCTAGAACTATTACTATTATTGCTACTATTACTACTATTACTGCTATTGCCACTACAATTACTACTACCACTACCACTACTACTACTGTTGCTGCTGTTGCTGCTGCTACTACTACTACTACTACTATCACTATCACCTAAACTACCACCAGAACTAGCACTACCACTATCTATTATTTTCTGTTCAAGGCATCACATTTTAGGAAAGACATTGATAAGCTAAGGAGAATCATATATTTAGAGCTAGAAGAGAGCAAAATTTAGGCCCTGGGACCTAATTGCATCATTTTACAAATGAAGAACTAAGGCCCAGAAATGCTAAGTGACTTGGAAGGATTACTCAGATAGGAAATGTCTGAGATCAACCTAGATCTTCCTAGCCCCAAGTCTGACACTTAAGTCACTACCCAATGCTGTCTCACAAGTAAAGGACCTCAAGTTCATGGCAACTGAATAGAGTGGCAATGTTATGGATGGATACAAGAAGACTTGGGAGAAAACATAATGTCTATACTCAAGAAACTGAAGAGCTTTTAACTGAAGATCTTTCTCTTAGGACCGGGCATAGATTTCTTCAAACAAGATCCAAATGGTTAAAAAAAGTGGGGTACAATGGGTTGTAAACTGAAAAGAAGCAGAAAGGAAAACTTTCCAAAATTTAGAGCTATTTCAAAGTAGAATAGGATGTTTCAACAGGTACAGTTCCCCTGGAGATTTTTAGGCAGAAGTTAGATTATCACTTTCTAGGTATGAGGTGGATAAAATTCTTGTTAAGAAAATCTGTGGAGAGTAAGAAGTCTTATGATCTCTCTCTCAACTCTTAAATTATATGATTCTGAGAAAACTACTCAGATTATTCTAAATTGTGCTTTGGTCATCTTGTTCTATCTCAAAGTGGACAAATGCCCAATTACATACAACCACCAAAATGAATGAAATTTTTTTTAAAAAAATTGTTCTAAAAGCTGTTTTGGGAAGAGAAAAACATTTGGTAAGTTGCCTAAACTTTCTGCATATCCATATAGCATTAGTCTAAGAAGTTAATCTAAGTGAATCAAAATAAAATTTAAGATGGGATATTAAGAGAGAAAGGATGCTGAAATAAGAGCCAAAAGATCTAGGTTCTGGTCTTGCTTCTGCCACTAATTAGACTTGTAAATCTTGGTTAAATTATTTACCTCACTAGGTTTTAGTTTCCTCATCTATAAAATGAGTAGTTTAGACTCCATGAGATCCTTCCAGCTTTGAATCTAATATACTAGACAATACAATTGAGTGTGTATTAGAATAGGGGAGAGGTTCATTCAGTTACGCCCAAAGACTGCCAGAAAATTCATTGTATCTTTTAAGGCAGCTCATTCTCCTTTGAGGCAGTGTAATTGTTAGGAAGTTTTCCTTTATATGGAACCTAAATATACCTTTATGTAACTTTCACCCATTTCTGTCCTGTAGGGCCAAGCAAAACAACTCAGGCCCATTTTTCATAAGAAAGTCTTTCAAATGCTTGCATGTCATCCCTTAATTCATCTCTTTTCCAAAGTAAAACACTAATACATAGGTAAGGAAAGTGTCCCAAGACAACTCTTCTGTGGAAAGTTTAAATTCTTGAGTTAATCATGACCACTGCCAGAAAAGCAGGATATTAAGTTAAAATAACTCTTATGCTATTTGAAAACATTGTGGGAAAGAACTATTTTCAGCTGGTAAAGAAGCAATCAAAAAATGGCTTACATGGGGGCAGCTAGGTGGCACAGTGGATGGAGCACTGGCCTTGGAGTCAGGAGTACCTGAGTTCAAATCTGGCCTCAGAAACCTAATAATTACCTAGCTGTGTGACCTTGGGCAAGTCACTTAACCCCATTGCCTTGCAAAAAAGAAAAAAATGGCTTACAGGTAGGACTGAAAAGGAAGACAAACATATTCAATTTAATTTAACATATATGAAATGCCTACTATGTACAATGTACCTTAAGCAGGCAAACTCCTAATGAATGTTATAAAATAAAATGAAGATTTATACTTAGATTGTTATTTTTCTTAGAATGTTATTCCTAAAAGAAAGTTTGATAATAATCTGAATCTCATGAAGTCCAGGAACCAGAAAAAGTTCTAAATATACTTCTACTACTTAAGGGTCATTCACACCACTGTAAAAAATATGTAGTGAACTTCCCACAAGATATCTATATTAGCAAGTTCACAAAGCTAGCACAGTAAAGAAGAAGTCCAAATACATGTCTTGACCATGTCATTTGGTTGGAAAATGGAAGGAGTTTCAGTTAAAAAGTGCTGCCTCTTGATAAATACATTTGTCTGAAGCTTCCTTGTCATCATCCAGAACAACTGACTGTGATAGAGCTATTCTCTAGGGTTTGAAATAGCTCCATTAGCATTGCACATATAGCTATTTTCCAAAACTAGGAAAAAAGTTATGAGATAGTAATGTTCAGACAACACCTACCTCACTCCAGACCAGCATGGTACCGAATATGACCTGTAACCCATCAAAGAAATTGTCTCCTATGATGATCACTGTGGCACCTCCCGTAGTCCATCCTTCACTTGGACTGATAGCTTTGATACAGGGAGTAGCTGCTTTTCAACACACATGAAAAAGAGAAGAAATCTGCTGTTAGAACCAAACTAATAATGACTTTTTTAAGACTTCTTTTTTCAATAACATTTAAGATCTTCAAGATCTCAAATACTTTTTAATTATGGCATGATATGGGATGTAGTATCACCTTAAGATAACATTGCTTACAATATTTGCATCAAATGTATAATTCATTTTCAGCCCACAGGAAAGCTGGAAACATGATCAAAAGTAATCAGTGTTAATATATGAAATGCTGATTAAATCACCTTTAAAAAAATCTCTCAATTCCTTCATTTTCAGGTGCAAATTTCATTTCATGAGAAAATGTATTGATTAAAAAGAAAGTAATAATCATTTAGCCAATTAGTAGTGGAAGTAGATGGGGGAAGCAGAAGTCAGGATTCCTTCTCACATCAGGGTCTAAAATTTAGACTCTAAATTATTGTTTTTTCCCTTACTTCATTTCCCCTCTATTAATATAACAGCACAAGAGGTTTGATATGTTTACATGAAATAATACTTTCAATCAAATGTCATCACAACCCCATTTTATAGACAAGAACTGTACTGAACAAGATGGCTAAAATTATATAATCCTATAAATTGAGTTAATAGTAGATCCATAAAGAGTATACATAGTTCTCAAACGTTCATTCATTTCTTTTAATTTCAATTCCCCCCATCCAAAACCATAGTACTAGGTTTGCTAAACATCCACTTTTTTTCCATTGTAAAAAGGCATCTGGTGATAAGAAACACTTTGTAAATGTTGTAAATAGATTGGAGGAGATTTACTCAAATGAACATGGCACAAGTTGAATACAATTGCTTGGGGGACCACTACTTGGCAAGAGTGAAACAGTGAAGTTATGTCTTTGAGGTTCTAAAGCAAACAGCTTAATTTCACAGATTTTTAATATTACTAGCTTGTCTGTCATTCCCAGAAGTGTTTTTAATTAGTCGCAACACCTCAAAGCCCCCAAAACTGGGAAATGAGTAGGAGAGAAAGTGGGACTCTCCTTTAACAAAAACCTCTAAACATTCCAATCAATTTTCCTACTACTTAAGCTAATAGAAAACCCAGTTAATTCTACAGGAAAGGAAATAGGTAAATATCACTAAACATTGTCAAATCTCGCAGAATTTCTTACTTTGACTATTGAAAAACCAAAAGAAACTATTGGACTCTAACCTGAGAGGGAGGGGACAATCACTCACCTCCACAAAGTGGTAGAAGATATTTGATTTGGACTTGAGTTAATCTGATAAAATTGTACCAAAATGTTTTGAAAAATCTAAACCAAGCATTTAATTTTGGCTGAACATATAAAGATGCATTTACAACTAAAATGATTCCTTTTAATATTCCTTCACTCTTCCTCTCCTACTCCTTCCATGTTTTTAACCAAGAATGAAATAATTAACAAATGCATATTCTACATTTGTATATGTAGTATTCTTAAAATTAATTTTTAATTTTTAATACCATGAAGCTTACAATCATCAAAATTCTATATCTATAAAGTTTGCTGTAACGACATTTCTTGATATTATGAGATTTAGAGTTGGAATGGATCTAAAAATTACCTGCTTCAATTTTACAAAGTAGAAAACTGATTCCAAATACAGAAACTGTTGAATAACCCCAAAATATGTATTATGATTACCTTTGAATTGGAAGAAGTTTAAGGATTATGAAGGGTCACAATATGCAATTAACTTGGAATCATTTCAGTTTACCCTTTCTCCCCTCCCCCCAAAAAAATCTTAATGTTTTTAGATTCCCAAATAAAGCAAATCCTTGCCAAATCCTTGAAGATCTTCAAAATAGGAAAGGCAAGTACTGATTACGACTGACTTTAGTGTAATATTACTTGAAGATAACATTTAACCACTGGCACCTCCTAACTCTGTAATCCTGTGATAATCCTCACCAACTTCAAAAAAATCTTTGTGTTGGGTTTTTGAAATTTTTTTAATCCAATTTCTTTTGATGATCGGAGGGTGAAGAATTGTCCATGTTAGCATATTTCTTTTAAAAATATGTTGTCTTTTAGGTTTTCTGATAGTTTCTATGCAAGAGCCACAATGACATGCTCATGTCTGCTTCAGAGAGTCTCCAACATAGCTAAAGCCTGCAGGCTTTAGAAGTGGTGGGGACTCCTTCTTCCTTCATCCCTTTGAAAGTCCTATAGAGGAGGTAGATGTGCATATGTTTCAAAAAGTATTTTTTTTCCAAAACCTTCACTGTAGTTTTCACTTTGAAAATGCTCATGTTATCAAACTCTGCAAGCAGCCCACCAATAAAGTAGCCTACAAGCCAGCAAATGAGGAGAGAACAGATTCAGGTTTCCAGAGGAGCTACAAACTCTGGTGGGGGAACAAATGAGTCAAAGCTTGTGCAATACCATCTTCTTAATCTCCTTGTAAGGAAGGCTTGTGAAAAAGCAGCAGTGTACTGCTCAGCATGTCCTAAGTCCACACTTGGTTCTATACTAGAACCTAGCTAATAAATTTCACTTCATCTCACAAGCAATACATATAATCCTTATGACTCTCAGAATCATAAAACTTTAGAGCTACAAGGGACCTTAGAGATGATTTAGTCTCTCCTTCTTGTGTAATAGATGAGTAAATTGAGGCCCAAAGTCACCTGGCTACTTCATGACATACATTCTAGACATTCTAGTCTTTTCCACTCTAGAACAATGTGTTTCTTGATTTGATACTGGACACCTAATAACAATCATTGGCCACTTTTTCCATAAAAAAGAACTATCAACTGAAGGATCAAGTCTCAAATCATCAAGTTAAGTCTGACTTGGAGAAAGCAAGGAGAAGAGATGAACAAATCCACAAATTTCCTTGAAATCAATTTTTCCATCTGAAGGATGCTATCTTTGAAAGCTAAATTTGATATAGCCAAATAGTCCCTTCGCTTTCTTAGTTTGCCAAAAGAAAGCATAGTAGGTCAAATGTGTAGATTAGAGATTAAGAGTGAAGGAAACTTCAAAATCATTGATTCCAACCTCTCTCATTCTACAGATGAGGAAACTGAGGCACAATTAAGTCAATTGGTTTGCTCCAAGTCAAAAAGAAAGTGAATCAGAAGAATAGGATTCAAATCCAGTCTGTGTCTAGTACTCTTTCTATCACACTTCACCAAGTGGGGGAAAAAAGGAAAGAGAAGTTAGTCTACATGGGACTAATGTGCCATTAGTGGAACCTGGAATTTGAGGACTCAATGATAATTAGAAACAACTTGCTCAATTTAAGAATTGGGCAACCCATAGGACTCTTTTGCTCATAAAATATAATGGGATTGAGAAAGTCAATCTAAATACAAAATTCTGTGTTGATGGCAAGTCCTTACTTAATATAAAGAAGGCTTCTTCTTCTTGTTGTTTTATCCCAAAATTTTTATCACCATTGTATTTTCATACTTTCAGTGTCCACAGTGCATGACAAGCCCAGCACTGGTGTTTCTAGATCTCATTAAAAACAAAAGTTTTTTGTTGTTGTCTTTTGTTTTATTTCCCCCAGCCACCAAAGTAGAGGAGATTTTCCTCCCTTCAGACTATGACAATAAAATGATTACCCCACCACGGTTTAGCATAATGGTTCTGAAATGCTCATGGCATATTGCAGAGTTAAAGTGGAAATTATTAGGTAGCTCTTCTTTGTTATAATAATGATCACTCCACAAATAAAAGCTCTTCTCCCAAAGGTACTGCAAGGCACAAAATGCTAATTCTGAAGATTATGTGCGAGCTTTTATTAAATATTACTATGCCCTGCCTGTTTGAGGGCTTCTCTGCTCTGATTGCTTTATGAGAGCCATGTTAATGTCATTCCCATCTCGCTAGCAGCAGGCACACATTTTAGCGTTTGTATGAGAGTTGATCAAAGGCCACGTGCTGGGGGAATTGCTGAGAAAACACGGACAAGCGATAAAAATCTAACAGATTAATTGGTTTAAATTTCATTTCAGGGTGTTGAACTTTGGCTTGGGACTCTAATACTACACTATGAGTCAGGGCCTAATTACCAGATTTCCAATTTGCTTTTTAACAATGGTTGGGGGGGGGGGATGAGAGAAAGAGAAAAAGGAGGGGGGGGTGTATATGTGTGGGGGGGTGTGTATATGTGTGTGTGTGTGTGTGTGTGTGTGTGTGTGTGTGAGAGAGAGAGAGAGAGAGAGAGAGAGAGAGAGAGAGAGAGAAGGAGAAAAAGAGAGAGGAGAGAAATAATGAAGGAGAGAGAAAGAATAAGAAAAAGAGTGAGAGCAAGGGGAGAGAGAGAGAGAGAGAGAGAGAGAGAGAGAGAGAGAGAGAGAGAGAGAGAGAGAGAGAGAGAGAATTTTTTTAATTTACCACCTTCAGTATATAGTTAACAACTAAGAAAATTGCACAGGAACTGTTCTTCCTCACTTGTTCAACCTTAAGAGTATTTCTGACTCTTTCAAATAGCACCAGAAGACAGAAGAAATGGCAGATATCCTCAACAATTTGAAATTTTCTGATTTATAGAATCAATGGTATATGATTCAAGTGCCCACAAACACGCATTGGAGGCATCAGACTCTTTATTAGCAAACTGAATTTATAAGCTGTAACAGCATCTCGCTCTCCAATAGAAATGATCTATTTCATTGATATAAAACTGGGGCCAGAAAAGCCATGTTTACTTCAGAGTTTATGGTTGGCCTTGGGAATAAGGGTTAATTGAGCTCAGAGGTACATGCCCACTGAGGTGAATTAGTGATGTGTGCAGCTATCAGCAGGGTTCTGGACCTGCTCTTATTTTTACTTCTGAAATCTCTTTGTGCTGTGATTAATATCTGGCTTGTTTCAGTGGCTGTAAAGATGACCTGGTCAGCAGTCCAGTATTTATTATCAACTCTGGTCCTACCTTCTATTCCACATTTTTATTAGAAGCTAAATTTCTTGGTCTGTTTTGTTCTTGTGAAAGAGACTATGTATATAGTCAACAATAGTTTTTGGATATTCTGAATTATTTCAAACTAAGTCTTCTTTCAATAAATACAATAAGAAAAAATATGAGAAAAAAATCAACAATTGCAAAACACTACATTATCCAGCAAAACCTTAACTGAAATGGTCTTAAATTCACATTTCTACAGATGTACTATGTAAGAGAAAATGATATTAAGAATGATAGCTTAGGTCCTGAAATACTTTGCACAGTATTATTGTACACAGTATGTACTTAATTAGTAAGTATTGTTGACTATATGAATGAATGAACTTGAAATGTCATCTAGTTTAGGGATAAAACAGATTGTAAACTCCTCTTAGCTTTCCTATGAAGCATAATTTATTATAGTCTAATTTTTGAAAGTGGTTAAAGTATGCTTGATAGTTATTAACCAGAATATTGATCAATCACTGCATTCATTCTCTGATGAAGAAATCATAAGATTATAAGGAATCAAACTTTCTAAGGAGATTTTTATTTTTGATTGGCAGATAGATGAGGCTATCCTACTGAGTAGGTAGAATTAATTTAGAATTAATCTTTTTGAATCAAATATATTGAGACTTGCATAGTTCTTTCTTCAAAGTTGAAGAGTGTGGGAGTAAAAGGATCTCATCTACCCTGTATGAAATCTGATATTCCAAAGGAAAAACTCTCTTAAAAAAAGGAAAAAAAGACAATATTCTAATGCTATTTGATTGGCCTAAGTTTCTAAGACTTGGCAGAAAATTTTGGGAAAACCATAACTCAGCTTCCTTCTTGTGCTTACTAGTGACAGATTCTACATAAAACTCAAGCTAATGTTATTATATCTCCTCAAATTTCAGTTAGTACTATGGCTTGAAGGCATATCTGCTCTAGGGATTAGGGGGAAAATCACACACTTTGGACTTGAGTTTTGCCCATTAGCATTGCATCTTCCTGTTTAAACTAAACAATTGTATTTGCTGTTTATTTTAGTAAAATGATGATTTTCCTGCCTGCTCCCTCAGTAACACTGAACAACGCCTTCCC
Organism: Macrotis lagotis; assembly: GCF_037893015.1. NCBI lineage: Eukaryota > Metazoa > Chordata > Mammalia > Peramelemorphia > Peramelidae > Macrotis > Macrotis lagotis. Next base: position 390,465,364 of record NC_133658.1, on the reverse strand, counting down.
CTTCACCTTTGACAATAAGCAGTCACTGGGCAGGAAACAGGGAAAGAAGGGGTTTGGCCCCATCCAGGAGATTGGCCCTATATCTTTTTAAGCCACATGCAGGAGATTGCTCTATTCTTAGGTCAAGCATCCTCTTACTGGAAGCATCAGAGACAAACTCCAGTTGCTATGACATCATTCCAAGAATGGAAACTACCTCGCCCTACGTCCTAGCCCTAATACATGCAAGATTTTCATTCACAACAGTGAAAGAGGTAGATTCTCAGTCAGCTGTGAAAAAAGTCAATGGTTCCATCATTCTAAGTTCATTATTTTACACAATTAGCCATCTAGGTAAATTTATATTAGCCAATCAGTATAATAAAATTCTTCTTGTAGATATTTCTTTGATTTTGATCAATTGATGTTGCTGTCATAATCTCTTTTTCCCCTGTATTTCCTTAAATTCAACCAAAACTAGAGTGGATTTTTTTGTCAGAGTTTAAAATCTGCACTCAATTATATGTACACTAGAATATCTACATTATAATGAATAAATAATGTTTGATATACATCTCTCATCACACCTATCTTTCCATATACACATATGCATAAATACACACACAAAGAAACTCTTTAGCTCTTAAAATCCAGGGGACTCAATAATTGGATATATATATATATATATATATATATATATATATATATATATATATATATATATTTGTATTCACCAGTGCAAGTTTTTAAAGTCACCATTTTTCAAGAATTTTTTTTTGAATTTAAAGAGATTTCTTCACTCTAAATATGGTTGTTTTTATAAATATTAAATGAAATTAAAATTTTCAGGGACTTTAATTTTGTATCTCCCAGATGTTCTTTGCTTTGACAATATTAAGGGTTATCACTAAATTGAAAAAAGACAATATATTTGTTATATAAAGATGCAGATTCAAAATTGGGGAAAAAATCCAATAAAGCAGTATGACTGCAAGTTTCTCTACACTGTTAAGTTTATTGTGACAGCTTCCAAGTTGCAAAGCAGGTCATTTGCTAATTACACTTCAAGTCTGCTTTCTAGTCACTCTATTCCTTACTCTACTCTGAAATAGTAAAATTTGTCCTCAGTCTTCATAGAACATCATATCAGTTGATAGGTTGGGGGTGGTAGAATGTGAAAATGGCAAAGCAAAAGATTCTAGAGAAATCATTTTTGGAGTTCTGAAGCTGTCTGCTACCCTAGAAATTAACTTGGTTCCAGATACAAATTGATTTCACAATTCAACAGTAAAAATTCTTGACATTTTGATGTACCTATAACTTCTAAATTGCTTTTGAAAGACTTATTGAAGGCATTTTTGATTTAATAACACACAACATAGTATTGTTTCATAATATGTGAAAATTGTTTAGTTAAATATACTACAGAAACTCAAAGTTCTTACATTCAAGAGGGCTTGCTGGTATTCTAACAGTTTTCTGTTTCATGTTCAAATTATGAAGTACAAATATAAATTCTCTCTCACTTATAGCAAATATGACCATCAAATTTGATTTTCTACTTCCTATTCCTTCTTTCCTTCCTCCTTTCTTTTTTTCCTTCCTTTTTCATGCTATGATTGTCAGCAACTATATGGCAAAGCAAAGACAAAAGTAAAGCTGCAGAGGGGAATGAACCCTGGAAATGAATTATTCATGGCTAAGATTGTAATATTTGTAGCATCAATAGTAAATTCACTTCTCTCTAATTGTACAATAAATAATTTTTCCTACTATAAGGAACTTTCCTGTGCAAAAAAAATTATTTCTTGCCTAATTTTCCTTGTTGTCCTCTTGTAAGAAAAATTAAGGAAATTGAAGCCATGAAAGAAAGGTAGGTGAAATCATCTTTCAGAACTGAACTCATTGTGTGAAAGAGAAAGCAATTTAAAGTTTAAGCATGTGTGTGTATACACACACATATATGTAATTATTTCTTCAAAGAATAGAGACCCAGTGCCTTTATTCAACTCCAGATTTCTTTTATAAAATCAGAGAAATCCCTCCTGAGTCTAAAAAAATCATAAAGTCAAATATGAACAAGTCTAGTGGAAAATCTGTGACGCTAATCTTGGCCAGAGTCATATTTTTAACAGGCGTTGAATTTGTGCGCCGGATTATCCAGATGGCCATACAAGAATCATCCTGATAGGATTAAGCCTTTATGCTGAACTCTGTTCCATCTGTTCTTAAAGGTTGCCTTTGCTTATCTGAATATAAAATTTGAAGTCTTCCTGTGTCCAGGAGCATGACTAAACTCTAGACTTAAAAATTCAGATGCACACAAACAATTCCATGTTTGATTAACCTTATCAGCTGAAGTGAGTTCACTGTCCTATTGTGAAAAATACTAGCTTTGTTGTTGTTTCTCTGAAGAACGTAAAACATTGCAGGGTCTCTCTCTCTGTCTCTGTCTCTCTCTCTCTGTCTCTCTCTCTCTCTGTCTGTCTCGTTCTCTCTCTCTCTCTCTCTCTCTCTCTCTCTCTCTCTCTCTCTCTCTCTCTCACACACACACACACACACACACACACACACACACACACACACACACACTTTCTCTCCCTCCCTATTTTTTTTCTGTTTAACACTAGGATCCCTTCAATCCATGAGTTCATGATACAAATACCCAATGATATATATAGAATAAGTATACTTGATAGATCATTTTATGTAATGTCAAGATTGCTAATTCTAATGAGACTTTGGTTCAAAAAACTAAGTAGCAAAAATATTTATATTTTAATTTCTCACCTTGATCATATCTAAAGTAAATATAATTTGGTTATAGTAATACAGAAAAAATGGAAATTTTGCCATAAACAATCTGTATTCCTCCATTTTCATGGAGTTTCCTATATTTGTAAAGTAGTGCAAGGCTTCAAGAACATCTCTGAAAGAAAATTGGCTTTTTTGTATGTGTTACTGTTGCACTTATTTGGTTTTCATGTGTCTATTTCATCAGCTACCATGACACAGCAAGTTGATCTTGAGTCAGTTTACTGACACACTATATAGTGTGTTGCCAACTGAAAGGCATGGATACTCTTAGGGTTCCAAGACCTGAGCCAAATAAATGCAAATGGATTTGGTTCCATACCTCTCTAAAAGTCAGTTCAATAAATCAATAACTCCCAAAAGAAATACAATTCATTAATATAAATGATTAAGTGAAAGAGGTGATGGAAAATTTTTCCTGAAAAAAAAAAGAAGATAAAAGGGAAAACTGAGAATTCTATTGAAGGAAAAAGGGAAGAAAACAGTACAAGAGACTCTCAGCAATTGTGCTCAGCAATATCTGAGAATCAGAATATCAACAACTCCTTTTGTGTGTGTGTGTGTGTGTGTGTATGTATGTGTGGTAATTCAAGTAATTCTTCAAATAATCTAGGTTTGACTTAACAAAAACACAAACAAAAATATTTTCATTGTTTTTCTGCTATACTTCCCCCAGACTGCTTTTGATCAAAAGACAGTGAAAATGAACATATATATATATATATATATATATATATATATATATATATGTAATTTTAATTCAAGACTACATATTTCTGCAAATTTTACTTGTCTTTTGCTTTTAAAATTTACAAGATGTCTCAAGATAAAGAAATTATTCCAGAGATTATTTCTCCACTGTTAGGAATTTTTATGTCCTATGTGACTTTAAGGAAGGAAGCAGCATGTTTTACTAGGCATAAATAAAACAAAGAATGCTAGAGTTGGAGTCAGGAAGACCTGATCTGTATTCAAATCTCTATTCTGATGCTTATTAGTGAGCAAGTCATATGACCTCTATAGGTCTTTTACAACTTCACATGACATTTATGAGTTGAGATCTGTCTTTCATAAGCTGGGTAAAAAGTAACTTTTCAGAGTAATAATGCTAGAGAATCTTCAAGAATAAACAAACTCAGAAACAATTTAGTCTGACACTTTTACCTGGTACATTAATCCCAGCCACAGGATCCCTAACCAATGGACAACCACCTTCCATTCTAAAGCCAAATTATTCCATCTGTGGGTGGTCCTGATTGTGAGGAAGATTTTTCTTACAACCAGATGAAATGTGATTCCCTTATAACTTTCAAACACTGATGCTAGTTCCCTCTTCTTGGTCCAAGACAGAATAAATCCAGTTACTCCTTAATCTCTCCTCTCCTCTCCTTCAAATAGTCAGACAGATCATATATATATATATATATATGTATATATATATATACACAAATATATGTATATATATATATATGTATGTATATCCTCTCTTCTTTTTCTCATACTAAACATACTTAGTTCCTTCAACTATCTTGTGTCAGATTTTCTAGTCCCTTTAACATACTCCAAATTATATATGCTCCAACAAATCAATGTCCATCCTAAAATCAAGAATGTAATATGGGACAACACAAACTCTCCACCAGTCAGCATCCTTTTCTCATGGTCCCCAAATACAATATGATATTCTTGCTTCTGCAGTGCCCTTATGTGGTGTTCCCTGTACTTCTTACTTGAAATTCTACTTTGATTTCTAAACTCAAGTAAAAGTCCAAACTCCTCCATGAAACTTTTCCTCACTACTACAAACATCTCTTTTCTCTTCCAAATTCTTATTGCCTTCATTTTCTATATCTCTCATAGGAAACATATTATCTTACATTGACATATGGCTACTTCATGTGTGTGTTGTCTTATCTTTTTCAAATAGATTTAAATTCAATGATCCAAGCCAATGTCAAAGGATTCATGAGGAAGCATGCTATCTGTCTCCAGAGAAAGATATCTGAATACAGACTGAAGCATACTATTTTTCAGTTTTTGTGTGTGTTTTTCAAGTCTTCTTGAACAAAATAACTAAGATGGAAATTGCTTACCATCTCAGCAAGGCAGGAAGGAAAGGGTGGTGGGGAAGAACTTGGTCTCAAAATTAAAAAACAACAACATGCTAAATTGTTTAAACATGTAATTGAACAGAAAATAAAATTAGAATATATGTGTGTGTGTGTGTGCCTGTGCCTGTGCCTGTGACTATGTCTGTGTCTGTGTCCTGAAGGCACCTGAATGGTTCAGTGGATAGAGAAACAGGCCTGAAATCAGGAAGATCTGAGTTCAAATTTAGCCTCAAACACTTACTAGTTATATAAAACCCTGGGGCAAGTCACTTAACCTCTGTTTTCCTTAAATTACTAAAGAAGGAAATGCAAATCATTCCAGAATCTTTGCAAAGTAATTTTCATAGACAATATTATAATGTTATGGTCCACAGAGACACAAAGAAGCCTCTCTAAAGCCCAGATTCCCACTCTTAAGAAATGACTAAATTGGACTAAATGATCTCAGGAGATTCTCCCAGTTTGAATCCCATGATGTCATCACTTTTTTGGTACCAGAAAGCAGAATTAGGGTCAAGCATTAAAAACTACAAGTAAGGGCTGCTAGGTGGATAGAGCACCGGCCCTAAAATCAGGAGGGCCTAAGTTCAAATCCAACCTCAGACACTTAATTATTGCCTAGCTATGTGACCTTGGGCAACTTAAGCCTATCATTAAACCCTCAGGGGTGTTTTAAATATCAAATGACATATTTATATATGTATGTACATATATATATATATATATATTATATATATGTGAAAGTTTTGTATACTTTAAAGTACTATAAAAAGGAAACTATTATTTTTGCTGTTTGGCTGTTACATATTCAGATTAAAATAGTCAATATAGTCATCTCCTACAGACATAAAAACCCTAGTTTGAGCTTTCCATAGTCTCAAAGTAGAGGGTGTGATGTATTCGCATTAACTTTAGAGGATATAAGTACCTATTTCTAATTATATTTATATTCTGCAGAAATCAATGACCATGAAACAAATTTTAATAAAAATTTATTTTCTTTTTCCTAGATTTCCATGTACAGTAATACAATCTGTATTCCAATATGGTAATACAATTCCAATGCAGGAATAATGTAAATGCTATCAAATTGCCTATTATTATAAGTTGAACAGTTGAATATGCAATATGTACATTGCCTTAAAAAATTTTTTAAACTATAAGTAGGAAAATTTTGGCCCAAAGAATACAAATAATTCACAAATATTACAGTTGTCCTTAATGAATGGGCTTATTCAGGAAGTAATAAATAAACAAACAAACAAATAAATAAATAAATGAAATAGAGATTTTCACATTTATAAACATTTATCAGGGAAGCTACAGAGGGGTTTATATTTCAAGGCATGGGTTGAATAAGTAATCCTAAAGTATCATCCAAATTTAAAATTCTAAGATTCTATTAACTGCCACTCTTTTTGTCTCCTGTCCCATATTACAAATAACAATTTAACTGGATGACTATTTTAATGATATTACAAAGGAAATTCCTATATTAAGCAAGGGGTTGAACTAGATGACCTCTGAAGTTCTCTCTCATCCTAGGATGATATTAGTCAATAATGCAAAACCAGATAGTTATATTGTCTCTTCTTAGCATTTCTCTGCAATACTGCTAGATCATATACAACCATTTCTTGACCCTTTTGATGTTTATCTTTGACATATTGCATGGAAGCATCAGGAATGACTTTTAGAGGAACCATGTTGTGAATATGGCTGTTTGTCAAAGACAACATGCCCAAACCTTTCATAATGTTCAGAAACTACTGTTTTATGCTATACGGCATAATTCTGCCTACATTTCCTTTCATATCCAAAGCTGAGATTGTCAAGTGTGGGTGAGTTTAAATGGTATTATTGAGAGTCTTATCATTTTTTACCAGTTTCCTCTGTTGCCTGATACATTCAGCAATGCTGCAATCCAGTGTTTGTGATAGCACAGATGTTTCTGTGGTGATGGTCTATGATGTCACTAGCACTGGAATGTGTATCACTGAATTCACCCACACAACAGCAACAAATAAAAGATGGGCTGTAGGTTCCATTTTAACTCCATTTTGAGAGTATGCAGCTTCCTTATAAAGGACTACATTAAATTTAAGTTTTCTAGGTATATCACATGGAGGGAAATATTCACTAACCTATTTTAGACACTAAAATTCGACCTACACACAATTATCAGATGCTATTTTAGTGCTAAAAAAAAGTTTTAGTTTTCTGACATACAAAATTGAGATCAAATGATATAATATATATGAAACACTTTATAAACTTTAAAGCACTATAAAAAAGTAAGCTATTATTTTTGCTGTTTGACTGTTCCATACTCGATTAGATTAAAACAGTCAATGGTTTCATACTGCCTTAAGGATAAAGTCTTAATTCATTAGCCTGATATTCAAAACTCTTAACTATCTAGATCCATTCTCCCCATTCAGCAGCATCATTTCCCATACTATATATATATATATGTGTATATATATATATATATATGTATATATATATATATACACACATATATGTATATATACATACATGTGTATTATGTGTGTATGTTTACACTTGTATGTGTATGTGTGTATATGCATATATGTAAAATAGTATGTATATATATATGTGTGTGTGTGTGTGTGTGTATGTGTGTGTATACCATTTAGATTTGTCTACTTCCTATAACCAAGGTAAGCTCTGTATTTCCCTACTCAATAACTTTGTTCACATTATCATTATCTTTCTTGGAGTGCCTACCTTTATATCTTTCATATATATATATATATATATATATGTATATATATATACCATTCATGTGACATTTATATATATACATATATATATATATATATATATATATCCCAGCATCATCAAATAATTTTAAGCTATATATGACTTGCCTTTCCAAGTAAATTCCTTGATGGTAAGCACTGCCTAATTTTGCTCTGCATCACCCATAAAACCCAGTGCAGTGATCCATACCTTTTATTAAGGGACTTTCAATAAGTAATAGAGAATACTTGGTTTGGAGTCAAGAAAAACTATCTTCAAATACTATCTCAGACACTTATTACATGTATCACACTGATAAATTGCTTAATCCTTGTGACGTTTCAGTATTCTCACTTATAAAATTGCGATAATTATTAACACCAACCCTCAGGGGTGTTGTAAAGATCAAATGACATATTTATATATATATATATATATATATATATATATATATATATATATATATATATATATATGAAACATTTTGTAAGCTTTAAAGTACTATAAAAAGGAAACTTACTATTGCTGTTTGGCTGTTCCATACTCAGTTAGATTAAAATAGTCAATATAGTCATCTCCTACAGACATAAAAACCCTAATTTGAGATTTCCATAGTCTCAAAGTAGAGGGTATGATGTATTTGCATTAACTTTAGAGGATATAAGCACCTATTTCTAATTATATTTATATTCTGCAAAAAAAACCAATGACCATGAAACAAATTTTAATAAAAATTTATTTTAATCTTCCTAGATTTCCATGTACAGTAAAACAATCTATATTCCAATATAGTGATACAATTCCAATGCAGGAATAATGTAAATGCTATCAATTTATCTATTATTATAAGTTGAACAGCTGAATATGGAATGCTTAAAGTAGATTTGTCTAATATGAGTAATACCATCCCTATTGAAATCTGTATTTTTGATTATCTGATGTCATGTTTCCATTCTTAATTCTCCAGTCATATCAATATTTATTAAACAAAATATTTTATGTCTTGAAAAGTTTAAAGTGATGAACAAATGGATTATAGGCAAAGAAGGAAAATAAAGTTCTGGAATTTATTTTTCCCCTACATATACAAGACATTTATTTAACAAACTAAGGAAATGTTCAGGACTTCTTCCAAAACATTGACAAATAGCCATTTAAGTCCTAGAATCTATGAGCAAAACTGCCTTGAGAAAGAGATTTAAGCAGAGAACTGCTACCCTAACCCATGACATATTTTTTTCTTTTCTCTTAACAAATGCTATTAAATTGTAGTTCACATAAGAATTACATACAGATATAAACTGACACAGTTCATATGAATAGTACAAATCCTATCTTGTCTTCTATCATCAGAAGATTCTAAATCCTTCAATAAATAAGAATATTGGGGAAGAAATAATTTGTAGATTCTGAATTCTCTCTTTCTCCCATAATATACCCTCAGTGCTTCAGCTAATGAATCAAAGCATTATAATTCTTTTAAAGAGTCACACTTCAAAAAAGCTTAGTTTCCAAAGAGTTTTATTCACAACACTTTCATGAGGTAAATGGTAAAAGCATTCTTATGCCCATTTTACACAAGTAGAAACTGAGGCATAGACAGGGGAAAGAAATTTCCCAACCTCACACAGTGACTTTGTGGAAAGCCAGGACTGGAACTCATGTATCCTCTTTCCTGACTTCTGTCTAGTCTAAATTTCTTTCACCTACACTATCCTACCTTTGTATAATTATGTCTTTTTTATTTTTACACTTCATGTGGATGACAATTTCAAGAGGATAGCACCAGAATATCTCAGAAGGCACTTTTTACAAGTCTCTCACATTACAGAAGAGGAAGGAGACACAGAGAGATTGATGGAACCTATATAGATAGTGGGTAATAAATACAGATAATAGATCAAGCTGGGACTAGAAGCTTAGACCCTCAGACTTCAAATTAGAATTAACATTGCTGAGCTTGATTTTCTTCATTGAAAAATAAGAAGGTTCCTGCAGAAAAGCTAGGTAAAACTAGATGTCTTCTCCCATTATAATATGTAATGATTCTATAAAGCAGGTCCTGAAATAGTTTACTTTGCTTTATTTGAGTTTCATTGGAATGAGAGATTTTCTACAAATACTGCTGGGAATTAGACAACTAGCTCCTAGAACTCAAGATAGCCTCTGGAATCCTTTCTACCTGTAAAGCCACAATGACCTTATGAACAAAAAAAATTTCTGGAGAAAAAAAGAGGAGATGCTTATCTTTCTGCGTGAGATTTTTCAAAAGGAAAAACCATAAAAGGAATAAGAGAAACAATAAAAGGACAAACGAGACTTAAACTATCCATTTATTTTATTTCTGAAATCTTGAATTTTTACCACTTTTCATAATAATCTAAAATGAATTATTATTTCCTTGTATTTTAAAAAAGCTGCTTCAAGTTTAACTGTGATTGATGCTGTTCAGGCATTTCAGTCATGTCTGACTCTTTGCAACCCTACTAGAGGTTTTTCTTGACAAAGGTACTGGAGTGGTTTGCCATTTCCTTCTCCAGCTCATTTTACAAACAAGGAAACTGAGGTAAACAAGTATTTGAAATCTGGAAGATGAGTCTTATTGACTCTGGGCCCCATGCTCTATCCACTACATCATGCATCTAAAGAGGGAAGAACATGTATTAAGAGTCCCTCTCTCATTCTATCATTATCAGATAATCCAGTTCCTTATGTGACATTGGTTCACTTTGTCTTGGAATTTCTGGCATTTGGCAGATAATGAGGATAGCATCAGGTCACTAGTGACTTGAAGGTCATCTGTTTTCCTCTGAACTCACATATATGTATACATACCCACACTTGTGCACCCATATGCATGCAAAGACACATAAGCTTCACAACTTAACAGGGTAGAATTAAAAAAAAATACTAGTACTTGTCTTCCACTTTCATGACTTAGTTGTCAGGTATTTCTTTGGTCAATTCAGATTCCTATCTATACCCTGTGGGTTTGAGAGTGTTGTTTTTATGTCTCACTTTTCTCCCTCCTCTCATTACCCTCTGGTTTCCTGTGTTGGCCCCTGTGTTATTACTGACTGGCAGCAAACGTTTAGCCAATATCTTAATTACTATGTCATCTCTCAGTGCTTTGTTTCAGAACTAGATTGCATGTCACAGACTGTGGAAAAGTGACATTGAAGTTTTTAATATTATTCTTTTTCCCCCCTTTGTTGTTTTCAGATTTAAAGTCTAAAATCCAGACTTTTTCCCCCCCTCTCTATTGCTAGGTAAATCCCATTTCCCTAAGATAATAAATCAAGCTGATGGCATCATATTCACTTGATAAAGATGATGATCACCCAATTTCTATAAAGTTTCTTTTCTGCCCACTGAGAATTTCAAGTTGCAAAGTTGGCACACTGCATTTTAGATGTGGGACCTGATAATGTGATGTGATACCAGGATTTTTTCTCTCAACCCAGAAAAGCACCTTCCCATATACCATTCCACATGCCAACCGAATTACTCTGGGGATTTAGAACCGATCTGGCTTTTCAATTCTCCTTTGAGAAGTGCCGTCAATTTGTTTCACTTGATGCGTATATAGTGTTACCAGATCAAATAGCCAGAGAATTTCTCCCTGCCTCTGAAGTCCAACACTGAGAAGGTCTACACAGACCCAATGGCAAAAAAAGGAATAGTTTCAGAATTATAGAATCCCAGAGTTAGAAGGACCTCCGAGGTCACTTAGCCCAACCCATAGCTGAACATGAATCCCCTTTCCCAGTATTCTTTACAAGTGGTCATCCAGTCTTTGTTTGAAAGCCTTTGGTGAGAGGAACTTCACTGACTCCTGAAATAGCCTGTTCCATTTGGAGACAGCTCAAAATGTTGGCAAGTATTATTTTACATCAAGTCTAAATGTCCTTCTTTGCAATTTTCATCTATTGCTCCTCTAGTCTATGGACAAGCAGAATAACTAAAATTTTTCTTCCACATCTTCAAAAATTTAAAGCTATACAGAATCCTCTAATCAATTAACTGATGATTAGCATATCTTCTCTAGACTTATACTCTTGGTAACTTCAGTTAATCTGTATATCATTATGCTTGTTGCCACAATATATTCTTAAAATGTGGCACTCAACATTGAACACAATGTCTCGATTGTGGTCTGGTCAGATTAAAATATCACCTTATCACCTCCCTGGTCCTGTATATTAAGCCTTCTTTAATGCAGCCTAACTTCACATTAGTTTTATTCATCTCTGCATCACATAGCAGATGCCTACTGAGTTTCCAATTCACTAAATCTCCCAGATTATTTTTCACACTGCCATTTAAAATCAGCTCCCAATGGTTTAAGTTTTACGCCTTCATAAATGACTCCCAAATCTACATATCTATCCCTTCAGTTCTACCTTATCAAATGTCTGCTGCTCATATCTACCTGATTTCCTATAGCATCTCAAATCCAACATTATCTACCCCCTCCAAACCCAGGCTCTCTTCCTTCTCTTAACCTCCCAAATCCTGTTAAGGACACCATTATCCTTCTAGTTATCCAGATTTACAATTTCAGGTCCTCCTCAATGCTTACTTTTCTTTCATACCTTCCAATCAGTTCAATTCTATCACACTACCACCACAACCTATCTTTCAACCATTCCTTTCTCTTTCACTTTAATAACACTCTAAATATTTTTTCCACTTCCATTCCCTCTCCTTCTCTGATCCAGTCTACACAGACTGCTGAAATCATTTTCTTAAAGCTTAGGTCTAACCACTTCCCTGCTCTCAAAGCTTCAGTGAATCCTTATTGCTTTTAGGATAAAAGGATAAGCTCTTTTGTTTGACATTCAAAGTTGCTTGTTGTTTTCTAGATTTATTTCCCATTACTCCCTGTTGTACATCCTATTTCCTGCCAAAATGCCATACTTGGTGTTCCCAATACACAACACTATGTACCCCATGCTTTTCAGGTTGACCCCAGTGTCTCCAGTACTATTCCTCCTTCCTCATCTCTATCTCATGGAATCCTTAGCTGTATTCAAAGCTGTATTCAGGTGCCACCTTCCTTCCAACACAAAAACTTTCCTGAGTCCTCTTAATTGTTAATACTCCCTTCAAATTACTTTGCATCTATTTTGTATCCTATCTCCCCACCTCCCCCAACTCCTTAGTGGACTAAGCTTCTTAAAGGTAAGGACTATTTTCATTTTAATCTGACTATTTAGTACCTGGCCTGATGCATTTAATTGCTTGTTGGATGAAATGAAAGAATTGAATTTAGGCCTTTTCTGTTTTGTAGCGGTAAGATTGACTTATATCGTGGAAAACCCCCTCAAGTACAAAAGCTTGAAACAACTGGAATAGTCTCTTGAAATGGTGAGTTTCTTTCCACCAGAAAATGAATTCTTCTGGCATAAGATTGAGAAAATTCTCAACTGGATGTCATAGAGCATGCTTTTAATCCCTAATACTGACATGGCTAAACCTGATGGATAGCTTGAGCTAGGGAGTTCTTAACTGGAGTATACTAATCTAATGACTCTTTACTAAGTCCAGTACCAATATGGTGAGCTGCCCAAAACAGAAAGCTACCAGGCTGCCAATGAGTGACCACTATGCTTCCAGTCTAGTTGAGATGGAGTGAACAAGTCACCCACACCCACGAAAAGTCTGAATCTATGTTTTTAAATGAAATATGGTTCTATGATACAAATATTAGTTTTCTTTTCTCAAAAATGAAACTCAGACCCAGATCATCAGGATTATCTTACCAACTCATGAAAACTCACATCTGACAGAGTCATTATCATGGTTAATGAAGTGTGATTGCAGAAAATGTGGTAGATTATTCAAAGGTTACATAGTATGTGTAATCTCCCTGAGGTCAAAGATTAAAACCCATCAATATCTCATTTTATCCTTACAAAACCTCCTGGGAGATAAGCATTATCATGATCCTGATTTTAGAGTTGAGAAAACTAAGGCAGATGGAAGATTAAGCATTCTTGCCCAGGGTCACACAAGTAGTAAGTATCTAAGTCTGGACTTGAACATAGGTCTTCCTGATTCCAGACTTAGCACTCTATCCTTACATCACCAACTTCCAGGACTCCCTATTCCTGTGCAGTGTTCTCCATACTTCCACATTGGTACCTACCATTGAGTCTTGAATAAAATGGAAACATGTGATGAGATATTTTTGGTATCTATGAATATCTTTGTTGGACCACAGGAGTTGGGTTAGAAGCAGGGGTATGTTTCATTTTGCTTGGATTAACCTGTTTTCATTGGTAGGATTCCAGTCCCTAGGGGGTTAAAAGTAGCACCATCAAGTTCTCTCTACAGTAGGCTCTAATCATGCAAGGGACCAGGTGGATCTAGCTGACAGATGTTAAGGTTAGAAGGAAGGGTAAGAGACAGATGAGAAAACAGAGAGCCACCCCTTCCGGAGCTGCCAGGACTTCCTGTCTTTAGGCTTGGTTCTTTTTATGCATTACTGCTCTCTCTCTGTCATTCGAACTCAACTCCTATCCTGAAATTGATGAGCGATTGTGCTCTTGACAATACAATGTCAGCTTTTCTCAGTGTCCAGTTCGCTCTGTATATATTATCATAATTTGCTGCCTGTTTGGACCTTAGCTTATTCTTTCTCTTTACCCAAATCCTTAGGGGAGTCGATACCTTTCCAAACTAATTTTTTTCTCCCTAACATTCACATATTACTTAAAACAAAAATAAAACCCACTGTGTATAGTATTGAGACCATTTTTTGTTTTGGAATAGTTTAGGGTATTAATAAAATACAATGATATTAACATTAAAAGACATTTATCTTGATGCATTTGGCAGGAAGGCTCAAAAATATATTCTTTGGGGGAAGGGAAGGTTGCAGTATACTTTTTTTTTCTATCAAGTCTATTTAGCAAGTAATGTCTAGCATCCAAAATGATTTCATGATAGGCTAAAGAATTAATGCCCCTTCTCATCAAATCTTCGAAATCATAGCTTCTCATAAACAGCTTAACACAATGAAAGAACTCACCCAGTGGGGGGGAAAGGTGGTGATGTCAGGGGTGTGTCTCCGAAAGCAACAAGGTATTCATAATTTATTTAGGGTTCCATGCTTACAGGGTACAGTGAATCCCCCTTTGGAGCTGTCCAAGGTGTGAAAGAGAAAGTATTTCTAATGGAAATAACTACTTCTCCTTTATTTTGGTGGTTGTTCTTGAATGGTCTATGGAGGTTAAGTAGGGCAATATCAGAACAAATGGAAACAATATACTCTGTGAGAAACAGTGGTGTTTTACCGATCCCAAGTTAGCCTATCTTGAATTATGTAGACTTCAGCATATTAAGTACAATTATTACTCAGCTAGTCATGTGAGTTAAATACTAAGATGGTACAGATAACTGTTGTGGTTGTGGTTTTTTTTTTTTCCTGCCAAAATCCATGTTGTAGGGGAGAAGCATATTTATCCTTAAGGCCCTATGGAAATAATCATCACATACCAACAGGTTCCCTTTCTGGGTCAATTTCAGGACAAAGCAGAAAATAACACATTTGATCTTTTTTTTTTCCCAAGGAATTCTCATGTTAGTAGTCTCCACATCAGATTTCAGAAGGAGTGGCTATCCCCAAGTTCCCCCAGGGCTCTAAAGACCTTCCTTGGTGATTTATGAGCAAAGTTTGTTTTGTTTTTTCCTTTGAAAAGTTGCATTTCTGGATTTGCAACTTTGCAAACAAACTAAACAAAATGGATTTGAACTAAACCACTAACCACTGTTCCATAATGTCTCCTCCCAAGGGGGATTTCTGCATGACACATGGAAGATTTTTTTTTTCATGTTCACATCATTTGAATCCTAGGCTTTTTGGCCTTTAAAATTCTCAAGTGCTGTTAGTACTTGTGAAAAAGTGCTGCAGTGAGACACTACTAGTTTTGAGAAGGCAATTATGCAAATAAACATACATAATTATTATGCTCTTGTAACTAAACATGGAATAGAAAAATTGTACTTTTAAAAAAAAGTCTTGCCATTTCAGTCCATAATGCCATGCAGCTATCACTTCCTATGAATGGGCTTAATTAGTCCACAGAACAAGTCTTTTGTGGATCACTCATTTACCAAGTCTTACACAATTTTGTAAATTTGCTTTGATTTATGAGTCAACAGCCTCACCAAAGAGTTGATGCAAGGTAATATAAACAAAAACACAAATCAGTAAGAATGGTAAACCTCCCCTAAATTAATGAATGATCGTTGTGCTTATGTCATCTAATCACAGTCCCATATTTCTTTCTTTGACAGTGTTGAGGGGTGTGCAGTATGGCATAATGGAAAGAGAACTGGACTTAAAAGTCAGAGAACCTGGGTTTAAATCAGGCCTACAGTACTCAATTTCCTTGTGTGAACCTATGCAAGTCACTTACATTCTCTAAGTCATGATATCTCATATATAAAATGGAGCTATGTTACCTACTTTACATGGTTGCTGTGAGTAAGATGCTTTGTTAACCATAAAGAAATAGCAAAAAATAAGCTATTATTATTATTATTGTTATAATTGCTAATAAGGTCAAGGAATTGTTTCCATAAAGACAATGCATTAGAAAAACACTGCAGACAACAACCTATTTATCCCATCTGGACTCTGACAATCAAAGAAGAGAAGAAAGAAATAAAAAGTATCTGTGATATCATCAGCAGAGTTTCTAAACCCAAAAACTTATCTACTCTACTAATGTCTCAGAGTATAGGAAATACTCAAGTTGTAAAAATCAATATGATCAATACATCCTCTTTAAAAAAATCAGGATCATGAAAATGGGTAAAAAATATCACTTGCACAAAAATATTCATAGCAGCCCTGTTTGTGGTAGCAAAGAACTGGAAATCAAGTGAATGTCCATCAGCTGGGGAATGGCTGAACAAATTATGGTATGTGTATGTTATGGAACACTATTGTTCTATTGGAAATCAGGAGGGATGGAATTTCAGAGAAGCCTGGAAAGACTTTCATGAACTGATACTGAGTAAGATGAGTGGAACCAGAAGAGGTTTATATACCCTAACAGTAACTTGGGGTTGATGGCCAACCTTAAAGTACTTGCTCATTCCATCGGTGTAATAATCAGGGACAATCTTAGGGTATCTTTGATGAAGAATACTATCTGTATCCAGAGAAAGAACTGTGGAGTTAAAACAAAGAATAAAGACTACTACCTTCAATTAAAAAAAAAGTTGTCTTATGTAATTACATAATTTTGCTTTCTCTGATATTTTATTTTTTCCTCAAGGATATGTTGTTTCAACACATTCAATTTTGATCAATATATAGCATGGATACAATGTAAAGATTATCAGACTGCCTTCTCTGGGGAGGGGAGGGTGGTGAGAGGGAAGGGAGGATAGGAGAAAAATTGTAAAATTCAAATCCTTACCAAAAAGATAGAAACTACTATCGTATATAGTTGAAAAGCAAATTAATGTTTTAATTTTTTTTTTAATTGGCCAGACCAACAACATGATATAGTAGATAGAGGACCAACTCTGGAGTCAGAGAAACCTAAATTAAAATCCTGTCCCATACACTTGGATGCAATTTGACCCTGGAAAAGTCATTTAACCTAATTGTCTCCAAAAAAAAGTCACTCAACCATATGAGGTACCACTTGAAAAATGAACTGCTTGAAACGAAAAGCTAGAAAATAAGCATGCATACACTTTATTTGATTTTTTTTGGTGACACAAATTGGGTTAAGTGACTTGCCCATGGTCACATAGCTAGTAAATATCAAGTGTCTTAGACTGGATCTGAACTCAGGTCCTCCTGACTCCAGATGTGGTGATCTATCTTCTAGTTTTCTTTTTTAAAAGATGCACTTTGAACCAACTTTGAATGAGCCTAATTTATGATCTTTACTACTCTGAGCTTCAGAGAAATAGGAGTTTTGCTATACATAACTAAAATGAAATATCATTGTTAAGCTTGAATACATGCCTCCTTTCTGGTAATGTCACCAACTGGACAGCTGGGAGGTTGAGTGCTTGTTGACTACTCAAATGTATTTTATATATGTATATGTATACATATATGCATATATTTACATATATTTGTTTGTGTGTGTATATATACATATGCAAAATCCTTAATATTTGGGGCCAAGGCAACCGCTCCCTTTCTGCTACAACAAAAAAGTTCTAATTTGATCACTGAATTATAAGCATCAATGCTATATTTTATGACACAACTGTATATTCTTAATCCCAGAATTCTGTTCTTGCATCCCTGTCATCCTTTTTGTAGTAGAAAAATCAATTAATAAGATGTGATATGCCACCCACAGTAACCAAAAGATGACACCAATATTTTTCTACTTAACCTGGACCTCTTCTCTATGGCTCTCCTGCCTAAGTGGGCCTGACTGTAATTTTTGCACTGACACCAGTCAAATTAAGGGCTGTCATCTAAGTTTGAAGAGAGGTGCCATTCATTCTCTGTACTTGTATCTGGAGAGTGCATTTCTTCCAGGAAGCTCAAGTGATTTTACAGACATTCTTCTCATTTGTCATCATAATTCCCAGAGAGACCAGCAAGCAGGCATTAGTCCAAACCCATTTTTGAAAATAGGAATGCAAAAAGGAACTGAGAACTAATGTTAGGGGCTAATGGTATATCTCCTGAAATTTTGCCCTACTCTGGCTACCATTCCACCATTGCACTCTTGCTTTAAAGGATGAAAGGATTACCCACATAACATGTAAGTCTTTCTTGGGTGAAGGTGGGGAGGGGGAGAGAAATGGAGGGTGGGAATGGATTTGTGGAGGAGTTGGTGAGGAAGGTAATACTTAAGTTTTGGTACAATGAAAACACTATGGATTTAGAATTAAAAAATCTGACTCTGTCTACCACAGAGTAGCTAAGGAACAGCTATAAATCTATAAAAATCAAGAGCTTCTTTTCAACTTTAACATGCTATGATATAAATATTCACCTAACAAGAACATCTGGACAAGGAAATTATAACAAAGATGCCAATCTAGGGATTTACAATTCTGACAGCCACTTGGTGGGTGCACAAAATTTTGAATTCCACTATGTGGATAGGCAAGAAGTGTACTTTTATTTCATCATCAATGCCCTTTATGACACTGGTAAAATCACTTGAATTCCTCAGTTGAACCAGATGTTCTTTAGGTGAAAATTAGGCCAACAAGAAAATTATTTTCAAATAACTTAGAAGCAAATATCAGCTCAATTCAAGGGAAAACTTCCTAATAATTGAAATTGTTCAATAGCAGAATGAACAGATTCAGGAAGTAGTGATCTCTATATCACTGGAGGTCTTTAATCAGAGAGAGGATGACCATTTGTCAGGGATAGAGGCAAAGTTATTCTTGTTCAGACACAGGTTACAATAGATGACCTCTGAAGTCTCTTCCAGTTCTGAGATTTTGTGAATGTATAAAAATAAATCTATTAGCTGACACCATTCAGAAAAGAAACTTTCATAGACCTTGACTTTTCTTCAATATTGAAAACACATATTATTGATAGACTGAGGAGTGATCAGAGAGACAGCTTCAAGTCAAAGCAAACACCTGCATGGACCTGGTAAGTCCAACAATGAAAAGGTCAAGTTAATAACCAACTCAGAACAATTTTTTCCTGGGTCTTTGCTTGACTCTAGGAGAGCATTTAATAGAACCTAAGTTAATTAAAGCCTGTTTTGATCCGATGTCACCTTCAGAGCTGCCAGAGGAGAAACATAGCTGCCTGACCTAATGGTCACATAATCTACTATCTCAATCAGTAAATTCCTATATAACATAAAACCATGATATACCCAAAGGTTTCCAACACAACCCCAACAACTTGGTCAAAAATGCATGGCAACATGGTAGCATTTGACCATGCCCAATGCAACAAGACCTCCTAGATCATTGAATCATAGAATGTTTGAGTATAGTGTTCTTCAGAAGAGTATTAGAGAGATGAAGAGAGTAAAGCCCAAAAAGATAAGAACAATTGGCTAGTAAAAGAGCCAGAACTAGAACTCATCTCCCAGAATGATTAGAATATTACAGCTGGGGTCAAGCAACCTAAGTTCAAATTCTTCTTAAGTACTACCTTTATGACCATGGGCAAGTAATTTCCTCTCTCTAAGATTCAGGGTTTTTTTTTTCCATCTGTGAATTGAGCTAACTGAATAAGATATGCTTTATGATCCATCCCAACTCTAAATTCTCTGATTGTACAATTATCAGACCAGTATTCTTCCCACAATGTAAATTTATTATGTATATTCTCATTATAACATTTAGCTAATGGACGTGGGAGATGGGGAAGGGAAAAAAGGAAACTTTAATTTCTGTTTCTTATCCCCTCTTTCTTATCTTCAAGTTTAGATATTCTGTGTGTGTTGAGCACAACTATTTACTAGAGTTGAGAGATGGTAGTGGTATGATGCCTTGTTCAATAATATTAAAGAAGTTTAATATTCTTTAAGAATGGAAACACAGGGACTGCTAGGTGGCAGTAGAAAGAGCACCAGCCCTGAAGTCAGGAGTACCTGAGCTCAAATCCAGCCTCAGACACTTAATAATTACCTAGTTGTGTGGCCTTGGGCAAGCCACTTAACCCCATTGCCTTTCAAAAGTCTAAAAAAAATGGAAACACATGGTGTTAAAGATAGCTGAAAAGTCTGTGCCCAATAGTGGCAGTAAAAGATATATATATATATATATATATATATATATATATATATATATATACACACACATATTTATATATATATACACACATATACACATATGTGTGCATGTGTTTATGTATATATATATATATATTATATATGTATGTATGTATGTATTTTCCCAAACTATAACATCATGGAGTAGAAGAAGCTTTGATTAGATTGCCATCATTTTCGTTCTTCTGTTTTTGGTACATGTTTGTTGGGTTTTTTTTGGGGGGGGGTTTCTTTAGGTTTTTGCAAGGCAAATGGGGTTAAGTGGCTTGCCCAAGGCCACACAGCTAGGTAATTATTAAGTGTCTGAGGCTGGATTTGCACTCAGGTACTCCTGACTCCAAGGCTGGTGCTCTATCCACTGTGCCACCTAGCTGCCCCTAAATCCCCCATTTTCCCTAAAATTTTCCCTTTACATGTCAATTTCTACATTTTTGGCAGGAAAATTCTTTCCTGATTCATTTTCTCATTCATTTTGTTCTACAAAATATTTAAAGTTTACAACATTCTTCATTTTAATAAGACTGTTAAAGACCTTAATTTTCTCACAAAGAAGGCAAATTATATTTTGTTACAGAATTAGAACCTCAAAAGACAGGATTTCAAGCCAAAATTCACCAGCCCTGAAGTCTTCAGGTTATAAAAATCAACAACTTAATAGTCAAGAAATCAATCAGCAAAAAAGCATTTATTACAAGTCTGCTGTATGCCAGTGTTTATGCTAGATTCTTGAAGATACAAAGACAAAAAAGCAAATGGAACAATCCTTTCCTCAAAAGGCTTAAATTCTATTTTGCAAGACAACAAGTACCCATATAAGTGCACAAATTTAAAAATAAATTAATAAATGTGGTGGATAGGGAGAGAAAACACTAGCAGTTGGAGTAATAAAGGTTTCATTTGAGTTGGAACTTGAGAAATGGAAATGAATCAAAAGTAAGGAGTGCTTTTCAGACTTGGGGGAGGGCAAAGACATGGAAATTAGGGATGGGATAACACATGTGTAAAAGAAAGAAAAAGTCTGGTTTGACTTTGGAGTCTGAGAAAGGAATAATATAACACTAGAGAGACAGATGAGGTCAGGTCATGAAAAACCAGAGTGGAATTTATATTTTATCCTGGATATAACTAAGATTCACCAGAATCATCCTGAGGAGGGGGGGAAGAAGGGGGGACTGTTGTTTTGTGTTTTGATAGGGAATAATATGTTTAGATTTGTGTTTAAGAAAAATCCTTTTAGCCACTATGTGGAAGAAGGGTCTCTAAAATGAAAGGACTGCATTAGTTGATCTTTGAGGTGAGTTCAAGCTCTGAATCTAGGACCCCATCAATCCTAGCTGGAAAAGTTTTGCTAATCACTCCTACATATTGTTCCACATGACCTGTCCAACTTCATGTAGCCTCTCAATCCTACCCCAAACCCACCATCAAAGAGCCAAATGATCCATTCACCAAGAATGAAAGGGGGAGGGGAAGACCATACACACACACTTAAAAAAAAAGAAAGAAAAGAAAAAAAGAAAAAATTGTCCTTTTTTTTAAAAAAAAAAAAGAGCGTTTAAACTGCTTGTCAGTCGGCTGCCTGACAAAGCCACTTGAGTGTATTCACACACATTTGCATAAATGCTCCCGGTGAGTTCACCGTAGCTGCTCTTGCTAATGGTACATAAAGTAATTTAGTCACCTCTCTCAGGCATTCTGTGTCAGGATGATGAGCGCCCGCACTTTGCCTTGTTGCATATTAGATCATTAGATAATAAAGTGTTAGAGCATGCAAACTGACAGGGTCTCTGCACTATCATTTTTTGAGGGCACTGCATTTTGCCACAGGGGGGAAAATAGAGAAACTGATGCCACAATTGTTCTTAAAATTCAAGTAAACATGACTAAAGAATGTGGAGAAACAAAAGATAATGATTAATAATAGAAATATAAATAATAATAATAATATGCAGACAAAAAAGTGGTAGGTTCCTTCAAACACTGCCAAGTGAGGGGGAAGATGGGTGCAGACATCAAGACTAGAACTTCAATTTTAAAATCTCTTCACCTCAAGCAACAACAGTTAAGTATTTCAGAGTTGGAAGGGTCTCAGATAACAAATAGTCTCACCAGAGCTATAACTAGCAATATTGGCACCTGAGGCAAACTCTGCAACTGTTTCTGGGACAAGATGGTGAGTTTTTCTTCAGAAACCTTTTGAATTCTTCTAGTAAAATACTCCAACTTCCATGGGAAGAAAACCAGGTTGTAGTAAGAAAGGGAAGAGTTCACTTTGTACCAAAACATCACTTTGTAATTCCTATTTTAGCTAATTATTCTTGATATCCCAGTGCTAAGATTAGTTGCTTATACCAATTAAAAGAGGACAGGTTAATATCCATAATCAAAGCTCAGTCATCTCACCCTAGTTTTGCTCTGAATCTAATAACCTTACATTTTAAAGATATGAAAACAAAGATTAACAGAGGTTAAGTGATCAAACAGCTAGTACTACAATTCAGGTCTCCAATTCCATAGGCAGTGTTTTCTATTACATTGTACTAATACATTTCTACTACATTCTACTACATTTCTACTACATAGAATGAGTACATTTTAGTACATTTCTACTACTACATCTACTATATTCTACTACTATAAGACCATTATAGAACCACATTCTCTTCTAAATGTGACCTTTCCCTTATAATTATAGGTTTAGAATTTAAAGGGAATGCAGAGACCATCAAATGCAACTCTTTTCATTTTACAGATAAGGAAACTGGGACACAAAAATGTTAAGTGACTTCCTAAGATCATACAGTTAATGACAGAGTTAACTTGAGAACCCAGTCCTCTACTATCTTCTTTTAGCCACCACCTTTCTTAAATACAATGTCTATACTGTCTTGGTCAAAAGTCCTTTCTTAATTAACTAGATTTTAAATCAAACAAAAGCTTTGATAACAATTAAATAACAAATATCTTCAGTCTATACTGGAAATACTTCTATGTAATACAACAATAAAACATTAGCAGTCTATTTGTGGCTTGCCATAAATATACAACTTGGAAGGTATCTATGAATGAAAATAAACTGTAATTATCATGAGCTACAACTTGCTGTCTACTTATTTTCCCCTGCACAAATTTACAAAACAAATTTGCCTTTCTCAACTACTGTGCTTGAAATATAGGAGCATTTATTTGAGCATTACATTTCTGAGGCCTTAGGTAACACAGGGAGTGCTGTGTGTGAATGTAAACCATGATCACTGCTTCTACTTATATGTGGAAAGATGAGCCATGAAGGGAACTTTCCTTCTACTGTCTGACAAGCAGGATATAAATAGAGATGTGTGGAATAGCTCAAAAATAATTCAGGCTACCTACGAATGAGATGTTTAAAAAAATTGGTAAAAGAAGGATCCTGCAAAAGTCTCGAGGTGGAAATACTTTTCAGACTTACTGTTTGACACCTAAATTCTTTGGAGAATGTAGTTTTAGATAGTATTTTACAGGGAAAAAAATTTATAGTAAGGCAAAATATTAGAATGTCCCCAAAGTCGCATGCAGTAAGCACCCAATCTACTCCCACACATCTCCAGGATGGTAATTCAATATTCACCCTTAGCTGAGCAGATATTTATGTTTCAGCTTGAAACGACTAAATGAGTGGGTGGCTATGTGTGGTTGGGTGATTCAGACAGCACAGAGTGCAAAAAGTAAAGTTTTTTTGTCATCAGCAATATGGACCTGACCATGAGAATTCTTGTTTTGCTTAAGGAAAATTAAAAAAAATGCAAGAATAAAAAGTTCACTAGCTGAAAGACTGAGACATTTCCAGATATCCAGAGAAAATAATCCCTCTTCCATTAGACTTTCTCTGATTCGTGGGAATAATAATTCCCCACCCTTTTCTAGTTCTCCTTTATGTATTATCTTCTCTAATTAGAATGTAAGCTCTTGAGGGCAGGAGTTGTTTTTGCTTTTATGTATTTCTATCTCCAACCTAGAATCTGCTAAACATTTAATAAATTATTTATTTATTCATTCATTCATTTCCCTTGTCCCTTATACAACAAGTTATTTTAAAGCTCTAATTCACTTATCTGATGTTGTATATTATGCTTATCAAGAATGGGACATATTTCTCTTATTAAAATGTAAACTCCATAAAGGGAAGAAAAATAGTCTTTATCTAAATTTATAGTGCTTAGCTACTAGTTCTGAGTACAATAAATGCTTGACAAGTATTTGTGGAATGAATATGCCATAGGTAACTAAATTGCAGCTTATTTCTTTAGTAAGATGCTAATAGCAGCATGACCACTTTATGCATTGCCAAATTGAGCCAGAGCAATCAAAAGACTTTCCTAAAACCAAATATCCTTCCCCAAAAAATGTTAATATGTTATTCATGCATAAGGATGGATCCACCATCAGTACAGTAGGTACTTTGAGTTGTTTTTCCAGTAGTAAGAATTCATTGCAGTGATCCTTCCTGACAGTCTCACCCAGACTTCTTTGAATACCTTGTCAAAAAAATTGGCTAAGAAAAGGAGAAAAGTCTATGAATTCAGAACCAACTGGCCAATGTGTTTCACCTTGGTCTTCATCATGGTCATGGTACTGAACTAGTCACAGGACAGAAACAAAGCTTAGGTATAAAAGCCATTGGGCATAGTCTGAGGAGTCCTGGGTATTTCCTCTCTGACTTGCCTAAACAATTCTACATAGATATAGGCTCTTAAGTGACTCTAGGGGTATTAAAAAAGGCAACATTACTGTAATGTGTAGATCAGAATAATTTTAAGTACAGGAATGGAAACAGAAATGCAATCACAAGCAGGTGTTCCAAATAGCCTCCTGGAAAAAGTAATATCTATCTATCTTAGGCCTAATGAAACCATAAAAAAACAGCTTTTTGAAAGATGATAGTTTACTCTAAGAAGACTGTAAAACTGGATGTAGTGAAGTATTTCTCCTAAGAGCGCTACATCTGGCTAATTAATAAAAGGTACAGATTGTACGTTCCTTAAGGGTGGGAAAAAATCGGGTAAAAATTATGATAGCGGTTTGTTTATTAAATTGGGATGTTGGCAGCAAAGGGAATTTTCTACCTTGTGAATTATAGCATCAGGACAGCTCATGCCCATGGAAGCCTCAGGAAATGAGATGGAAATTTGTTTTCAAATAACACTGCTGACGAAGCAAACAGAAAAGTGAAGCCGAGTAAGGGGTTACAGATTTTGTTTGTGGAGAAATAAGCACCCAACATGGTATGTTACACATCCTAGGCGTACAATAAATAGTTTTGGAGTGAATGAATAGACAAAGGAAAAGTTTATTATTCATGTATCAAACATGATATGTAGTCATCTGGCTCAGAATTTCTATGGCATTCACTTTCCTTGAGACAAATTTTATCTGGTTTCTGCTTTCCTTTGAAAACCATCACTGATAAACTGGGATGTTCAAGGCAAATATTATTATATGATAACTCACTTCCAAGACCTACAGATAGACATGTCAACCTTTTCCAGATTGGAGAGCCATAAAAATTAAACATGGTAAATAGGACAAAAATGTTCCTATCTTTAATTACTAGACCATTAAGTTCTTGGGGGGGGAGGCTAGAATGTCAATTTTGATAGAAGGACAATTTGAAATTTGAAAGGTTGGGGGAGGGGTGGGGAAGCTGGAAGGGAAATAGGGAAGAGACAGAAGAGAGAAACCAAATAAATTCACATTTAAAGTAGTAATGCCAACCAATGAAAATGATTTGCCTACCATGTTCCAGATAAGAGGGCGTACCTTCCGAGGGGTCAAGTCTCCGAGCCCTCCGCCCATGCTTGGAGTTATTGTGTACAAACATGTTATCTGAGACAGCCAGGACATGGCCATCCACATTGACTGTTGTAGACACCACGACCTAGAGACACAAGAAGGAAATGAATGAACATTTTAATATAAAAGCATAGAGGGTAATAAACTCAAGTTAAATAAATAACAGCTGGGAGCTGAAGAAAATTGCATAGCTATTTCCCATAATAACTGGTGCTTATGCCGTACAAGTCTAACAAGAGACGCTATTGATGAGTGGGTCTTTGGCATGGAAAGCTTTTGATGCAGTTTTAAGTAAAATTGCACAGTTTATAGTTATACAGCAGAAGGTACACTGTTAACCATAATTTTAACAAGAGAATCTTTATTAGCATATTTTTTTAACACAAGGGTGGTTGTGTTTCACCTAAATTACCCTTCAGTTTAGACATTGAAGCAGATATCACAGTTGATGTTTAAAATAAAAATCTTTGCATTTTAATTCACCTCATCACTACCTCCCACCCCCCAATTTCCAAAGCTTGAGGGTTAAGAGTCTGGGAAAAATGTAAGAGATGGGAGAAGAGAGGATGGGAAAGCAAGTTTTTGGCTTCTTTTTTTTTTATTTTGTTTTGTTTTGTCTTTTTTCTCCTAAAGTGGATTCTGATGATTGTATATTTGAGAGATATTTTTCCTTCTCTCCTTCCTTCATCAGTTTTGGTTTCTCTGACTAATAAAAACAAACAAAAAAAGCAAACAAACAACAACAAAACTCTCAGCTAGATGGGCATCTTGCTGCAGACTGTCTCCTTTGGAGACCATCAAATCGGTGGCATGGGCCCAGCTCCTGGGCTGTCACCCAGACGCTCCCCACTGAACACCAGCCCGTTCAAAGCCAGTTTGCCAAAAGGACCACAGAAAGAAGCATGTGTTGTCTTCAAGAACTTAGGCTAAAACAATGAACAGGAATGACCTACACTTCTCCTTATATTAAATGGGAAAAGGGATTAAAACTGAAACCCGCAGAGATATGTTTATTCATGCGACCTCTTACAACCAAATATAATAATTGTCTGTTAATTGCAGTTTCAGCTCCCACCTCATGCTTCGACTTGTGAAACAGCAATCAGCCAGCTCCTGTTTAATCCACCTATTATGTTGACTAATTAACTTTGCTCGACAGTTTATTTCTTCCTCCATTATCAGCCCCTGTCAGCCGCAAGCACAGGGCTGCATAGGGGAACCTCGGGCTCTTTGATTGATCACCGATAGATTGACATGCAGATTAATTTAATTAGAATCACCTCACTTGAGAAATGAAAGACAATGGCAAAGGGGCTAATAGATCTGCTCTCATAATGAGGCAAGCCTCCAGAGCGAAGGCTGAGGATTTCTGATTTATTTTGCTGAATTCCCCAGTTGTTTCGAAAGGCTCTTGCCTTTTAATTGTTCTTGGTTTTGAGAGGCGTTCGCCTCTGAAGAGGTGAAATGCTTTACAAGGATTGGCAAACACTGTGCCAGCTCTGGGAGGAAGCCACCTCTCTGCGTCGGCCAAGGAAGGCAAGGGGGAGATGGGGCATGCAAAGGACCTTTGGAGACTCCAATTTCATCATCAGAGTGGGACAAAAGGGAAAACTTTGGGCTCCTGGCCTGGTCCTGCAGAATGTCAACCCTATTATTAGGCCTCTCACCAAAGGTAGAACACTAAAAAAGACCCTTGTCCACCCCCACCCCGAAGAGATCTGGCCCAAATCAGTCAGGAGAAAATATTTTCACTTAATAGACAATAGCAAAAAGAATGCTTTCCATCTAGTAATAGCTGTGACAACTACTCACAGAACCACCTTATAATGTAATGAGCTTTTTGTTGTAATCTATATTAAAATACTAGTGAAATGATTCAGAGCCCTTTCAGGGATCTAGGCTTCTCTACTTAGTCATTTACAAAACCTCAAATCCCAGCTAAATTCATTCATGAGAGGGAAGAAGGCTAAATGAGAGTAAGCATAAGAGGCAAGTTCCAAAGCAATCTATCACTCCATTTATGACTGGACTTCAGACAAAGTAAGCTTCTTCAAAGGCCCCTTCATTTACAGGTTATTTTTTTTTAAAGTTTTCTAGTTTGGTTTTTTTTTTTTTCAAAGAAAAAAGAGATCAGAAACATTCCTTCAGAACCTTCGTTATTTAAAGAAATTGAAATTCCTCTATTCTATTCTTCTTAGTCAGAAAG
Organism: Macrotis lagotis; assembly: GCF_037893015.1. Classification (NCBI taxonomy): domain Eukaryota; kingdom Metazoa; phylum Chordata; class Mammalia; order Peramelemorphia; family Peramelidae; genus Macrotis; species Macrotis lagotis. The sequence continues at coordinate 390,436,910 of NC_133658.1, read as the reverse complement.
GAGACTACTTGGGACATTTTAAATTACATAACACATCTATCTGTGTCTTTCAAAGACCACAATAAAGTGGTCAATGGAGTCGTTAGCTGAAGAAACTATAAAAGGAATCCCAAACGGTATCTGTTTCCAGTGTCAGGAAATAGAGAAAGTGGTTACACTCTGTGTATGTCTTTTAAAAAAAATACTTCACTGTGCACCTGTAGGCAATCATAAAAGTGCCACAGGCTTAATTCTTAAAATATTTGATGTGTTTTAAAGAAGTCCCATTGTCATCAAAGTTTTATATTTGACATAAAGGCTAAGGACAAGTATTAACAAAAAATAATTCATACTCTCCATTTTCCTTCATTTCATCAAGAGAACTCTGTGTATGTGTATCATGGAAGGATTATTCCTTGTATAAGACGATTAGATAGATGAGAAAGATAGCAATAGATGGACATGTAAGCACAGTTTTAGATATGGGGACGTGTGTGTGTGTGTGTGTGTGTGTGTGTGTGTGTGTGTGTGTGTGTGAATGAGAGAGAATGAATATCTCCAGGATCTTTATATTCCTTCTTTCACCTCCTTTGATCTTCAGTGTTCTTAAAAAGACCAGTCTAACCTGTCTGCAGAACATAACCATAACTGGAAATAGGGAAAGACAAGGAAATTCTTACATCTTTATTTAGATGCCACAAGGCTAAGCAGATAGAATACAGGATTTAGGATAAAAAAGTCTGGTTTTAATAACCTGGCTCTGTCACTTACTAATTTGGACAAGTCACTTCACTGACCCCCTTCCGTCTCTCATCTCTAAGTAAAATGCTTAGAAGTGTTCTTAAAGGTCCCTTTTTGGCTGGTATATTTTATCCTATCCTGTTCTATTTCCATTTTAAATATTAGCTATATTTATACACAATACATTTTTCTTCCCCTGCCTTCCCACATTGATTTCCCTGATGCAAAAGTCTACCTGCAGTATTCTCTTGCTCAAAAGTCATTTAGTGCTCCCAATTGCTTGGGATAAAATAGGAACTACTTAGCCTTGAGCTGAAGGTTTTAAGACTTGCTTTTAATCTAGCTTTTCAGGATTTCTACCCCTCTCACACTATTTTCTCTTTCACTAGATACCAATTGGTACTACTCAATTTTTTCCACTCTTGCCTTGCTCTCTCACATCCAGTTTTCACACATCCTGTCCCCATATCTAAAATTGCCCTTACATGTCCATCTATTGCTATCTTTCTCATCTATCCAATGGCATCATGCAAGGGATAATCCTTCCATGAAACTTTTATCACTCAACTAGATCTCTTATATACTTAGTGTAGAATATGGTAAGAGAAGTCAATTAATCAGGAGAAATATTTTGGAATCAGAGTCTTAGATTTGAATTCTGGCTTTACCATTTACTCTATATGACCTTGGAAAAAACTATGTATGGGCCTCCATTTCATAATCTGTAAAATGATGGGGTTGAACTAGATGATGGTTTAAGGTCCCCCATCCCTATGATCTTAGTCATTTTGTAGCTAGTACTGTGTTAGCTAGGTGATATAGTGAAGAGAGTGCTAAACCTGGATTCAGGAAGACTGAGTTCAAATCTGGTCTGAGACCATGTGATCATGTGCAAGTCATTTAACCCTATTTTCCTGAGAAAACTGAGGTGAAAAACTGTAGAAGTAAACTGTAAAATGAGCTGGAAAAGGAAATGGCAAAGCACTCCAGTATCTTTGCCAAGAAAACCTCATAAGGTGCCATGAGGTGTCAGCTATAACTGAAAGGACTAAACAACCATTCTTTGTACAATAAAAGTTAGCTACTATTTATATAACTTTGAGATCTGCAAACACTTTATATATGTTATCTCATTTGATTCTACTTATGAGGTTGGTACTATTATTATCCACATAAGGAAAATGCCCAGGGTCATGGCCCACCCCCTCCCAGATACAGGAATTGCAATTGTAGGAATTGAATAGTTTTTCAACTTTGTTGTTGCTATTCAGTCATTTCATTTTTGGTCATATCTGGCTCTTCATTACCCTATTTGGAATCTTCTGCATTTTGCCATTCAGTTCACCAATTTGCTTCTCCAACTCATTTTACAGGTGAGAAAACTGAGGTAAACAGGGTTAATTAACTAACTTAAGGTCATATAGCTTGTAAGTATCTGAAAGCAGATTTGAATTCATGAAGATAAGTTTTCATGACTCCAAGTCCAATGTTCTACCCATTGTGCCATCTATCTGCCCAATTTTTCAACTAAAATCAATAGTCTATGACTAGTACTACCACTACCCCTACCACTGCTACTATTTCTATCATTACTAATAATTTTACAAATGTTGGCTACATTGAATTAAATCTACTTTCTCAAATCTCTTTATATTTGAGAAATAATCAAAACATAACTTAAATTAAAATATATTTTCTATAGATCAAATTATTAAAATAAAGATGAAATTAGTAGATGTGGAATCAGTATCAAACCATCCTTGAAAAAAGTCTTGGGGCGGCTAGGTGATGCAATGGATAGAGCACTGGCCTTGGAGTCAGGAGTACCTGAGTTCAAATCTGACCTCAGACACTTAATAATTACCTAGCTATGTGGCCTTGGGCAAGCCACTTGACCCCACTGCCTTGAAAAATCTAAAAAAACCAAACAAAAACAAACAAAAAAAATGAAAAAAAGTCTTACAAAAAAGAGCAGCTTAATATAAGATTAATGAAATGCTGACATATTCCTGTAAATAGAGGAATAAATCAGGCAGGCCAAAACTTCAACTCTTCCAATTTTTGTCAACAAAACAGAACTTTTATTTTAGATGAGCATATATGGAAACAAGCTTAAGACTTGAGACTCAACCTCCCTAAAATGTACCTTTGTTAGAGAAGAAGTAATCAGGATTTGGGGTTACCTAGAGAAGGACTTTCAGTAAAAAGTCTTTAAAATCAGTTTTGCCAATTCATTCTTTAGGCAATTATGGGGTAATGGACAGAGCCCTGGGAGTCAAAAGACATAAGTGTGAGTCCCATTTCTGCTAGATGATTAGCAGCCCCTAAAGAGGGTAAGCATCCTGAGCATCCCTGGCTTTGTAATCTGGAGTAAACCATTCTCTTTTTCTGCATATAGGACTAATCATCTTTACTCCATTTGCACTGTTGTGAAGATTAAATGAAAATGTGCACACTTTATAACCCATAAAACTGCATAAATTTCAATTAATAATATTCTCAAATTTAAATCTGAATCCAACAATGAGATTATACTTGGTAGGAATATACTTGTTAAGGGACATCACCTCATTTATTTGAATGAAGAACCTTGGGGCTTCACTTTGCTTTAACAGCAATCCATTAAAATCTGCATTCTGATGAATACTGAGAATTTTACCCTTGTCTGCCAGCTTCCATACCCTGTCTGAATCCAACTAACCTCCCAGACAATATTTGGGACTGGGGTAGAGGGGAATGGTAAATTAACTGTGGACTTGGGAGGCCTCTTTGGCTCATAACTGTGGTTTGGAATCATGTTAGTTTTATGCTTCACTAGATTTGTGAGACAAAAAAAAAATAAAGATATACAACGGTATTCTCATGGGCAACAAAAAACTCATATCCCAGAAATGCTTAATTTGGAAAATTCAGACAGAGGATACTTGATCCTTATCTAGCAAAAAGTTCAAAATAATATCTCCCTCTGAGTATTTGGAGGTCCCATTTATAAATGATAGCTCATATTCTGGGTATCCTATCTAAGCTAAGTTATTTCTAGTTTCATTATCCAGAAATTACAACCTCTTTCATTGTGCCTCTGACTCCTAGGCTCAACAATGAATTTCTGCAGCTTAATGGACTTTGATCTTATGACCATGTGATTACAGATTTAGAGTTATAAGGAAATATAAAAGCCATTTATTCTACCCTCTAACTTTAGATGAGGAAACTGAGGCCTAGAGAGGTTTAGTGACTTTCCCAGTTTTAGGGAGGTAGTAATTAATGGAATAGGAATTGAACCCAGCACATTTGGTTCCAAATAAAATAGTATCATACTGTCTACTCTGTATGTTATTAAGAAACATACACCATGGGTGAATTCTATTTTTCTTCTTCACTGACACTAGTTTTAGTTAACAGTACTCATTTGTAGAGACAGCTAGGTAGCCCAGTAGATAATTCTCTGTTCAAATCTGGCCTCAGATACTAGCTGTGGGACTCTGGACAAGTCAATTAAACCTGTTTGCTTAAGTCCTAAGCTTGGATAAGAAAATGGCAAGCCACATCAATATTTCTGCCAAGAAAAACCCAAAATGCAATCACAAAGACTTGGGCACAACTGGACGACAATAAAAACTCATTTGTATCTTAGGTTATTTGCTGGGCTTAGCTATAATAAAAGTGTACTGCTTTAAAAAAGAAAAAGAATTTTCAAAAACTAAATTTGATCTTTACCAAAAGCTCAGCTCCCCCCTTGATCATCACCCTACCACAACACACATACACACACACACACACACACTCACACACACACACACACACACACACACACACATACACATACACACACAACTATGATTTCAAATGAAATTTGGTTTATCAGTCATGACACCTGTTCTATTTGGTTGCTGGTCACTTTGTGGTTTTAGGCTTGTGCATCTTAGTCCTTTTCTCAGCTTCTCTCTCAGGGGACCTTGTATGTCCTCGCTATTGAAGCATAACCTCTACCTCATGTGCAGATTTGCAAGCAGACAAAAGTGACTAAATTCAAGCTTGAGTGTCAAGATGACATTAACACAAGTTAGCTTCTTCATGCTGGTGTAGACATTATGACAGAGAGGTTCCAAAGGGCTATGTCTTTCAGAATTCCCATAATAAGTTGCAAGCTGGGGATAACAGATATTAGACAATAGTTCAATCATAAAAAAAATTTGTCTTTAGATAGTAATGTTCTTTTTTTGATTTCCCTCCCAAAATAAACAAAGTTCAAAACTCTCAGCTGTTCAATTTTGGGTGAATCACTCTCATAGGGAAAATATCCATAAATAGAAATGAGGGGATTTCTAATATAGAATTTGATACTAGACTTAATTGGATAGAAAAGTTTGGTCCTGGAGTCAATCTGTCATATGGTTTGCCTCCTTTGGGTTTTTTCTTTTAATTTGTACATGGATTTAGAACCCATGCAGGCAAGACAACAACAGCTCCAGCTTGGAGCAAAAGAATTACAAGAAGGTATCAAGTGAGCCTCAGCCCATCTCCCTGTTCTACCTTCCTTAATCCATCCTCATATAGACATATTGCCATTCATTTCCCCATCACAGAGCAGCTAGTATAGTAGATAAGAGGACCAGAAGTCAGAAAGATATGACTCCATACACTTACTAGATATGTGACCCTGGGCAAGTCACTTAACCTCTTTGCTCTCAGTTTCCTCATCTATAAAATAGAGGCAATAATAGCATCTACCTCCAAAGTTGTTGTGAAAATCAAAGGAGATAATAATTGTAAAGTGCGTAGCCTGACTAGTCCCTAGATGTGTTAGTAATCATCATCATCATCATCATCATCATTATTATTATTATTATTATCATCATCATCATCATTATTAAGTGATAGAATGGCTAGAGTGCCAAGTTTACCGTCATGAAGACCTGAGATCAAAACTGACCACAAACATTACTAACTATGTGACTATGGACAAGTCTACCTATACTCCTACCTCAGTTTCTGCATCTATAAAAATGGAAATGTTATTATACCCATCAATCTCCTAATACTCTTGTGAGGATCAAAAGAGATAATATCTGTGAAACAACACAGCATCAAGTACATAGTAAGTATTAGTTCTTATTTTTATCTTTCCTGACATCCTTTCTCCTGAGTCACTTATTCCTTCATTATTCTAGACTCAGGCTCCCTTCCCTTAGCTTCTCCTACTTTCAGACAATACTTGACCTTTACATATTGGAAGATTTGTCCACCCTTGTAAAGTAAAAGATTTCCTAAGAACAACTGTTTACAGTAATTTCTCTTGCATTTTGTTCTTTTATAAGACACCTAAATGGCATGAACTAAAATATTTTTTTGGAATCTGTAAGATGGCAAGATGTAATATTTTCTACAAATAAAACTCATTCCCAAGTAAAGAGGCAAAAAGAGTTCAGAATAGAGTTGATGTGAGGGAGGAAGAAGCAACAATTATTTTGGATGAGAAGTATGTATTGATAAATAACTAGCTATAATAATTTAACACTTGATTTAAGTTAGAAAATACATGGAAAAGGGTTATTTGGGTAAATGTAAAAAGTTTGTTTAAAATGCTCAGGTAACTGAATTTATCAATTCAAACTTTTTTTAAGTGACACCCAGAGCTCTCCAGTATATTTTTTTCTGAACCAAGAATTCAGTCTTCAAACAATTCATCAGTAATCTCTTTCTCAATCACTTTTTTTTTCCCATCTCATTTTGCTATGTGAGGGCATTCTGACTTTCCTTTGTCATTTGTGCATCAGCAGGAACTAATGATGGAGAAAGGAGGAGAAAAGTTAAGATATATCTGGCTAGTATTAGGGACAGGAATGGATAGGAATCTGGATTTACAGACAATTAGGAATAAACAAGGGGGGGGAATGCCACCTTTCATAGAATGAAGAATATTTTTAAAGTAAGCTTAGATATCATTTAATTCAAATTCATCTTAAAGATGAATAAACTAAAACTTATTAATGTTTTCTGACATACCAAAGATGATCCAGAGATTCAATTAGTCAACAAATATTTATTGAGACCTAAACTATATGCTAGACACCTTGTTAGTCATTGGTATACAAAAGAAAGACAAAAACACACTAACTTGTCCTCAAGAAATTCACATTCTAAGGGGTGACTAGGTGGCAGCTAGGTGACGCAGTGGAAAGAGCCTAGATTCAGGAGGATCTGAGTTCAAATTTGAACTTAGACTTAATGATTACCTATGTGACCTTGGGCAAATCAATTAACCCCATTTGCCTTGCAAAAAAAAAAAAGATCACATTCTAGTGCATTAGGGGAGAGTTGGAATAGAAACTCAGATCTACCTCTGGATCCAGGGTTCTTTCTACCACATCTCCCTGCAATCAGCCCCACCTGAGCCCTAATAACTCCCAGAGAATCAAACCAGCAGGGTTATTTCATGGATTAAAAACAATTAGGAAACATCAATCTAACCAAAACCACTCAAATGCTTGCTTTATTTATTTTGAATTTTCTATAGAGATGACAATATTTAATATAGAAAAGTACCTACTCTGGATGCAGAGCAGTCACTTATCAAACACCTCATAAGGTTTCCTTTTCTGTGATGCATCCTTTCTCCCTGGGCATAGCATAAGGCTCATGCCAAGACGATAAGCCATAATGGCTTAATATATCAGGTTGAAAATCCACCTTTTGTATTTACCATGTTATGTGAATTAATCCTGCATTCTGAGACTATCATTAGGGCTGCTTTCAGTATAATTAATCAGTGTGATGTAACTTAGTGTTATTTTCTATGAGAAGGTTGATCGGAGCCCATGCTCTCTGCATTTTATCGGTATGAAATGTAATTGTTAGATGTGCTATTTGTCAAAACAATATAAATTCATTCAAAAGAATGGAGAAAAAAGTTCATGTGGCAGGAATAGCAGGGGAAAGGGAAGAGAAAAAATAAAGATGAAATATTGACCTTTAAGAGCAAAATTAAAGGCGGAGGTCAAATATATATTTTTAAGAATCTCCTAATTTTAGGAAATAGTTTGAGTGTGTAGATAAACATAGATTCTTCTTAACTCATCTAATTCACTAAAAACTCCTAATTTTTACATAGATTTTAGGGTCCCTTTGAGATTCTAATTTTTTTAATGTTAGAGAATAAGACAGATAAAGGATAACTGAACCAAGAGTGATGGTAGAAAGGGCAAAATAAGTCAATCATCATCTAAGCAAACATTCATATTTGTGTGTAGATATTGACAAATGGGTGTTCATAAGTATGACTTTTCATAAATATGTTTTAGAATCCACAAGGAGCCAGAAAGGGATTTTAACATGCCCCAATTTCCATCAGAATTATTTGATTGCATTTTTCTCTTTTTACTGTAAATAGATACTGTAAACTGTATATTTAGTCACATGACATAATAGACAATCTTAGGTCAGAAAGTCCTGGGTTCAAATCTCTTGCAAGTAAGTTGCCGAATAGCATTTGGAGAAGAAGCAGCCTCAACAAGTGTTCACAGCACCAATGAAATTGTAGTTTCAGGAAATAAAAAACTTTCCCAAACTTGAGAAAAGTTTGAAAATTAATATTTTTCTATGCATTTCCTAAATAAAGATACTATCGGGCACTAAAGTCAGATGTACTGTCTTATTTCTTTCATTTAGCACCCTTACCCCAGGAATGTTTAGACCCAATAAGGATTTAAATTTTAACTCTCAATTGTCTGGCTCTTGTCAGTTTAGGACCATTATTTTAACATAGTCCTTTGACAGAACCATTTTGCTGTCAACATGAAGAGTGCTGCTCATTAGAATCAAAATTAAAGCACCAGGTTGCTTGCCCCTTAATGAACCCCAACTCTCTTCTGTTTCTCACCAACTTACTCTACCCCCCCAACCCATCCTCCATGATCACTGAATGAAGCCTGTATCTCAGGATTTAAGTAAGTTTACTACCATGGAATAGGGAGTTCAAAAGAAAACATCCAAAGGAAATTTTTATTTTTTTAAGTACTGATTCTAATGGATTTTCTACAAGCTTGAAGTCCACACTGCATTAAAGTATAAGCAGTACATGGCTGTGCTGAAAGTGATTAATTTCTTGAAAATGCTAAGGTCACACTAATTGACATGACCCACGTAATTAAGCAGTCTCTGTTTACACACTCACTGTGAAGCTCCGCTAGGTTGACAGAATGTCTTTACAAGTCAAGAGATCAACAACCTTCCTCATGTCTTCCCCAGTCACCTACAGAAGCTCCTGATTGCTGTTCTGAGGAGACATGCTATGAACATTACCATATGAAAATCAGTCCCAACTGGTGAACATACCAAATGGGCCGCAAGGGAAGGAGAGCATCGATGGCGAGCTGGTTCTGCGATTGGAGAGAACACTCTTAATAGGCACAAGAACAGTTTTCAATCAGATGTTTCCTGGACTTTGGGTTTTCAGTGTAACTTATAAAACTCTCATCGGTATGTTAAGAGTAGACTGGGTTTTCTCATGGCCAAATGAGTCAACAGAAGTCATCTGATTACAGTTCTCCTTTTACAGTGCAAAGAGAAAAATGTAATCAGATAATCCAGATGGAAATCAGGGTTTGTTAAAATCCCTTTCTGGCTCCTCAGTGGATTCTAGCACATCTTTATGGAAAGCCATTGTGGTTTGGGGGTCAAGAAAAAGACAGGAGCCCCAGGTATGCCAGTAATGCCTACTGATGTTAAGGAAGCTTCTGAATGTCCTAAGATCTGAGTCACCCAATCTGTTAAAATGGAGCTAACTTAATCATAGACCGAATATATTACAATGCATGTACTTCTATCCCTTATCCACCTGGATCTCTCTTTGCTCACATGCCAGGAATCTTTATCTAAAATTTAGACTAAGCTGTGACTAAGGTAAACAAATTTTTCAAAGCCAAAGAGCTCTAGTCAAAAAAATGGTAATAATCAATTCCAACTATATAAAGATTAAATACTGTGCTAAAGCAAACAGCAGAAAAATGAGCAAAATTAGGAAACATAAATGATAGACTATAAAGAATAGTCAGAGAAGAAAGGTTTGCAACATACTTCTGCCATTTTTACAACCTAGACCCTGGAGAAGCAATTTAAACTCTCTGGGCCTCAGTTTTCCCATTGGTAAAATGAGATTGGATTATATTGATTCTAAGGACTCTTGCAGCTCAAAATCTTTGAACCCTAATCTATGAGCCAATAGTTTTATGAGTAAAGAAACTGAATAAAATATAACTAAAGCAACAGAAATTACATCGAAGGATGATATGTTAAATGTATAAAGCAAAGGCTTTAATTTAGACTTAAACTAAACTTGAACTTAAAAATGTTTTTATAACTGTATTTCAATATGATTGTTTTCTTTGTAATTTCATGTCCTTTAGTTTTTTTTTGGGGGGGGGTTGCAAGACAATGAGGTTAAGTGACTTGCCCAAGGTCACACAAGTAAATATTAAGTGTCCAACACCAGATTTGAATTCAGATCCTTCTGACTTCATCCACTGCACCACATGTACTTTTATGTATTTAAATTTATGTATTTAAAAATAGTATTCTGCGAAAGCAAAAACATTATTTTGAGAAAGCATCCATAGGTACGGGAGATAGACTGTTGGACCTGGAGTCAGGAAGACCTGAATTCACATCCAGACTTCTTTTAGGCAAGTCACTTAACCTCTCTTTGTTTTAGTTGTCTCAACTATAAAATAGGGATAATAAAACACTACCTCCCAAAGTTGTTGTGAGGATCAACAAGATAATATTTGGAACATAGGAAATACAATGCTAATGCTAGCTATTACCATCATCATAGTTATTTTTATTATTACTATTAACATTATTATCATCAGACTGCCAAAAGGATTCATGACAAATAGAAAAATTAAGAATTCTAGCTATAAAGGATGCTGATCAGGTCTTATGTTTATTTTGTGCTTTACAGTCTAAAAATTTTCATATCTATTGTCTTATTTCATATTAGATAGGAGGTAGATAGAGTAGGGTTCATTAACCATGTCTTACATACATCTTACATTTAAGTGTCTTGCCCAAGGCCATACAGCTATTAAATGGAAGAAGACCTGATATCCAAACCCTGGTTTCTTGACTCCAAGTTTATAGACCTTTCAATGGGGTTGTAATAGCCAAATGGAATACACTACTTAATGGACAATCTTTTGGAACCTAGTTATGCTATTCCTTGAAAAATAGAAATACAATAGTCTCCTCACTTGGAAGCTTTCCCAAATTAACAGAAAATTCCAGGACTGCCAACTTTCTTAGTTTATCAGAATGACCCTTTAAGGGTAAAAAATATATGTAACTACTAAGTTGAAAAGCTATCTAGACATTCTAAATAATTATGGACCTATCTTAAGATAGGTTTCTAGCTGGGGTGGGAACTGCTTTCCTTCACCGAGAGGTTCTCCAGTCTGAACAGCTGTCCAACCCTGCTTTCAGTTTTCAGAAAGCAAGGTAAGTATTGAAAGTTTATAGATACCTAGTCTTCCAATGTCACTCAAAAACATTTTCAAATTTAATCCTAGCAAGCACTCAAATAAATATTAATCCTGGTATTCCAAATCTATTTCCTAATGTATTATAGTTATGTAGCCCAGGGTTCAATTACTATACAGTTCAGATGGATCTTGGGTAACTGTTATATATGTGCCTGTTTGATTCTCATAATAGACTTTGGGCTCCTGAAACATAGTAATAACTTTTAAAAAAACAGCTGTTGAGCTACAATGTTGCACACCGTGGGATCTTCTAAAGCATCCTGTTAACTAACATCATCATTACTATTATTATAACCACCCCAAGAATTCATTGAAGTGAAATGCGGAATCTATCTAAAGGGCTTACCGAGTTTAGCAAGAAGTTTTATATTAAAAATCAATTTTATTTCATTAGCAAAATATTTGGGAAGGGAAACAGTTCCTTAAGCAGCTTTAGCAAAAAGTAAAAATTTTATGCTAAGCAGAAACCTCTAGTCTTTAAAAGGAAAATCTTATAGTTTATTTTGTATCAATTTTTTGGCACAGTCCACCAGGGGGCTCTTCTTCCAGAAACCTGCACCTTGATTAATACAGTCTGTTAAGTCTTAAGAGAAAACCCTGAATGACCAAGGTAACTTCACAGTGGGGCCCAAATACTTAGAGAGAGATGCTATTTGCCTTTCTACTTTTCTTTCTTTTGAGATTTCAAAAGCTATTAACAAGATGTAATCCTAAGGGATTAGTAGGGGACACATCTCCCCAGTCTTCTTTTCAGGACTTGAGAATCAGATACTCATATAATACTTGAGTCTGATGGGACATTTGATGACATCTAGCCCAACTCCATCATTTTGCAGATGAAGAAACTGTACCCTAGAGTGACTGAGTGATTTACCCAAGGTCAGACAGCATATCACTGATAAAAACAAGAGTACAAAAGAAGTCTCCTAATTCCTACTTCAATGTTTTTTTTTCCTACTTTCTCAGAGCTACTTAAGCGTTTATGTCCCCTTAGAATTCAAGCAATGAATCCTGCCAAGGGTGGCCAGGAGCCTCTAGTAATCATATGCTTCCTTTCACAATTGTGAAAACTAAAGCAGAACTAATATTAGCAAAAACATCAGGAAAAGCAGTGAATACTTAAGTAGTATAAAAAATATATCATATCTGTGGTTACACCTTCACCTATTAAATCTTTGTGTTGCGCAAATGTGGATTATTAGTAGCATTGCTCAAATGAAGAAATTGAGGCATGTACATTGACCTAACATCTTGAAAAAGTAAGCAATAAAATGAGAGAAAATGAATAACAAATAACTAGTCACAATACTATCTAATCCCCTAAATGAGAAAGAACCTCAGAAGTATCTAGTCCAATTGGATCATAGCAAGAATACTTCTCTAGATCTCTAACAACAAAGTATCCAAAATCCACTTTAAGATTTCTTTAATGATGAAGACCTCACTAGTTCTGTGGAGAGAGAGGGGGGCACACAGAGAGTTAGAGAGAAAAAGAAATTGAGAAACTCAGATTGAGACAGTGACAGAGACAGACAGAGAAAGAGAAAGAGACAGAAAGAAACAGAGGAACATGTAAAAAAGGAATAAAAAATATTATTTACCTCACAAGATTGGTGTGAGAATAAAATGAGTGAAGATATAATAAAAAGAATAGGAGTAGTGAAAGAGGGAAAGAGTGGGGAGGAAGGGAGGGGTTTTCTTCTCTGCCAGGCTCCAACAAGTTTTATATATGTCTCACACAGCACCTGATACAGAATAGGTACTTAAGAAATACTTGGTGAATGAACCAATCAGTTCTACCTATTGTTTATCTCCCCCTAAAAAATCAAATACCTAAGATCCAATATCTCCAGTCCTTCTTGTATAGTCTTTCCTGGTAAATCCTTCTAATACATACTGCTGAAGATCATACCCCTTTTGCCCAAGCTTTTATTCCTTTCCCCACAACTTACTAAAGTCTAAACTCCTTTAGTTGGCTTTCAAGACATTTTTATAAGAATCTTTCCATTTCCTTTTCCATTCTTCTCCATTCAGCTTGTACTCTCCTTATTCTATACCTTTGTTCATATCATTTTCCCTATTTAAATTGACTTCCTTATCCAGAGATCCTTCAAGGGATAAACTTTTACATTGTTATAGGACAAAATATTTTTCCTAGGCTAGAACAGACTTAGAGTGTAGACTATTTTTCTATAAGCATGGATTTCTGGAAAAGAGGCAAAACTTATAAACTTTATTTAATCCACTGAAGGTTTTTTCGATTTGCTGACCGAACCATTTATCTGTATGGCCAAAAAAAGATTTAGCATCATTGCCTTACCCTGTCTATGAAGGCACAAGAAAAATATATGGTTTGGAAATTTCAAAGGAATCTCTAAAGATAGGACTTTCAAGTTAAAACGCTTAAGGACTGGATCAGGTGAAAGGGTTTATTCTCCCTCCAGGTTGCCTGTCTATTGGATCACTGCCTGGTCAAGGGAGCAGAGTGTTAGCAAATGATGTCTCCTTCCCTAGAAGACTTTCAACTTGCTAGAATTGAGAAATGCTGAGAGAAACTCAGAACCATGATTGCACTTGGGAAAATCATGTAGTGCTCTTAAAAAACCAAATATTATTCTAAAACCAAAGTTCATCTTTTTAAAATACTATATTCTTCCAATGGCATTTCATTGTTACAAGCTATAGAATACTATGACCTCCAAAGAATTAAAATGGTGAATCAGCTAAAAAAGTAGAGAGACACATGGTGGTCTTGCCTGTAGAGGTAGTAAGATAGCATAATGGAAAGAGCATTGGATTTGGACTCAAGAACATCTAGCCTTTACTTACTTAGCTGTGTAACTCTAGGCAAGTCATTTAACTTTTATCAACCCCAGTTCCCTCACCTATAAAATGGGAATAAAAATATTACCTACCTCACAAGATTGGTGTGTGAATAAAATGAATAAAGGCTTTATATAACAGTAAAGCATTTTACACACACATATATCTATATGCATGTAAAATGCTTTAATTTTATATATATATATACTATATATATATATATATATATATATATACATTCTAGGTATGATTGTTATGATGATAACTAAAGAATTGTTCAACAGTATTAGTGGAAAAAGCATTGCCAAAGAGCTATATAACCTGGTTCTACAATGAGTGCAAAGGAAGAACAGCTTACAGGCTCTAGTGACATTGAAGAAAAATCTAGAGAAGGCTCCCAATAAAGAAAGGTACTCCTGTGGAAAATATATAGAAGGGCATGAACAATAATCATAGACGATGAAGTAGGAATGGGCTAGAGTCTTGACAGTTGAAAGGAGTACTCTATTGTTGGGATTAAGAATCCCTTGAGGGATCACAGTAATTTTTTATATTACAGTCTGATTTTAAGATAGTACACTCACCTGGAATCTCCGCATGTCCCGAGGGTTTCCTGCATTTTTTAGGCAATTTTGGTTACATTTGAGGAAAAATTTCAAGAAGAACCTGTGAAGGAAACAAATGTCTTGGTCAGCATCACACACCTTGGCAACAAAGTCACAGGGTATTTCTAGACAGAATATACTGTTCTCCCTCAGCATCTCTTGAAATAAACATAAGCTAAATTGTTCCAATATTTCACGTAGGAAGCTTTAACTTCTTTACTGGATACAATCTGAGCCATGCTCACGATAGCAAAACTCTCAGGACTACCAACAGATCTGATAGAAGAATTGCAAAAATAAGCCCCAAACTCAGTAAAAATTTCACTGTAATTTTAAGACAGATATTCATTGTATAAGAATTTCCCAAGATTCCCTAAGCCAGAATATTTCTAGTAATATGAGGCAATTCCCTCTAATTTCACAAAAGATGAATATCTGGCAAAATATACACCATGAATATAAATTCTCCATAAGCATATTTACCCAAACAACTCCACTGAATAAATTAGGCTGATTGTCAGCACCACAAACGTTTATTGGGGTTTAAGTGTAGAGAAACTGCCCTGCTGGCCTTGGACAAGTTTACCTCTGTTTTTATATCTTCTTTCCTAGGATATAGCTTCATCACAAAAGCTATGGAAGTTTCAACAAAGGAGAATCCTCCTTCATGCCATTTTCTTCCCTGAATCAGCTCCATATTGAAATCTTTAATTTTGATGAATCATGGCCTGGTCACAGATTCAGACATCAAGTAAGCACAGGAAACTTGTAATGATGGAAAAGACCAACTGGTCTATAAGATGGAACCAGAGCTAATCACTTTCAAAGAAACCAAAATCTTTTCATTTTGAGGGGGGCTGGGAGGGTGGGGAAAGGGCAATATCTATTTCAGTAAGTTGCCCAAAGTGCTCCTACTCCCTGGTCCTTTGAAATAAAGATGTTTCAGGGAGATTCAGGGAAAGATTTTCAAACACAACTATTTTCCATAAATATCAGAATGCCTAAAATACAAGCTATGTAATTTTTTTCTTTGTCAATGTTTTCTTTTTTTATTTTACCTTCAAGTTTATGTCCATGTCAAAATCTTACTTCAACACAAAGAAGAGTCATGATGCCATATAATTCAAATTATTTTTTAAATTTTATTTATTTAAGGCAATGGGGTTGAGTGACTTGCCCAAGGTCACACAGCTAGACAATTATTAATTGTCTGAGGCTGGATTTGAACTCAGGTCCTCCTGGCTCTAGGGCCAGTGCTCCTCCTAGCTGGCCCTAATTCAAAGTTTATTCCAAAAATTAACACAATGACCATCAACTGATTATCCTGAGGAAGAAATAATAATGGACAATGGTCTTAACAAATTAATGAATTAGTTATTGCAAAGATAAAGGTCAAAATTATTTCTAACAATGAAATCATTGCCATAAAAGAAAAACTCCATTTTCTGCCACCAAAAAAGACTGTTATAAAAAGATACATCTTTTAAAAAAAAGACACTGACTTCTATATGAGAGTACACAAATACACACACACACACACTCATGCACACAAAAGTAAACATTTGACTAAAATATTTTCTTCCGTATTATGCATCACTCAACTGTCGACCCATGAAAACCAGTCTTTGAATAATAATCCATCTCAGTTTCCAGGCTCTCTCCCCAGGAGCCAAGGTTTGTCAACCTTTTGTCCAAGATAAACTTCTGGCCAGGCACCACTGAAACCTAACTGTATAAAATGAAATCTGACTGTGGGCACAAGCCCCAGACACAAACATATGTGGTGAACTCAGCCACACTTGCATGTAAAAGATGATTAATAAGTGATAGACTAATTATTTCAGGTTACTTTCCAATGAGGTCTAGGTAGTAAGGTCAAAGGTTCTGGGGATAGAGAAAAATAATCTCTTCATGGGATCCTCTCCCTAAATTTCTATACAGCAATGGGGTTAGCCCTCTGTATAGAGGATTCAGCCACAGTTCCAATAGGC
This sequence comes from Macrotis lagotis, assembly GCF_037893015.1. NCBI lineage: Eukaryota > Metazoa > Chordata > Mammalia > Peramelemorphia > Peramelidae > Macrotis > Macrotis lagotis. The sequence goes on along the minus strand of NC_133658.1, from coordinate 390,420,233 downwards.
TTGCAACAAACCTCTTTCATGCAAGGAGGGGGGTTAGGTTGCTATTAACTCTCCTTTCATGATGGAGTTTGAGACAATAATCCAGGAAAACTGAATAAGGAAACTAATCTCACAGTACCCCTAAAGAAATCACATTAAGTTAGATTAATGAATTTAGATGTGAAAAGAAACCTATTTGACAAAAGGAACAATTCCAAATAAAAAGGCCCCCAACTCCAAACTTAGGGATGGCAATGTGTGTGAGGGTGAGTGTGAGTGTGTGTCTGTGTGTATGTTTGAAAGAAGTTGAGAATGGGGGAAAGGGGGATGCAGGGTAGAATCTAAGGTTTAAGATTAAAGTAATGGTGGAAAGAAACCAATCACATTTCCCTTCATTTCAACCCTCCAAGTCCTGGTCATCTCAAGTACACACGATTCACTATATAAGCCTCCATAGTCCGGTTGTGACAGTTAGTCAGATTGTAGAAGGAGCTGTCAGCACAAACCCTGGCAGACAACTGCTTGCCACCGTGAGGAGGTCTGTAACTGTGCCAAAAATGGATTTTGAAAGACAAGTAATAGGGCATTAATTCTTGCCAAAGAAAAACAGAATGCAGGTACTTGTAGATCTTACACTTGAGAGATGGGCTCTCCTGTCAACAACTCATCATTTAGCATGCAAGTTATGAAGGGCATGGACACTAGATCCCAATTGCCCTAAGCTGCCCCTGCCGTGTGGAATGCTGGCAGAATTTGGAGCCCGCCCCTTCAGGGCCCTCTCCCGATGGATCGGTTGCTGAAATCGAAAGCCTCACCATCTGTTGTGGAGGATAGACATCCCTGTCAACTGGTGCCCAGGGCCTCACACAAGCCCTTATGTGGCAAAGACACTTTGAACAACTTATTCTTTGGGGAAAAGCAGGCTCTACCCCAAGGGGATGTGGGAATTCTTCAGAGTTTTCCCCTAAGTAGGTGCCAAGAGGCTGACCCCTTTGGATTGTACTTTCCCTAAAGGAATATATTCCACAGAGAGGTGGTAGATCTAAGAGTTAAAAATAATTACCATTGGAGAGAAGGCTTCTTCTCTGGCATGCAAATGTAGGAAAGATTTGTCAGGCTAAGGTTGCAAGGCGTTGGTAAACACTGGGACATATGTGCATCTGCTGATCAATTGAAAAGGTCCCAAACATGAAGAAGGCTTTTTAATGAAGTCCTAGTTATTGTAACTCAAAAGTTTTCATTTTTCTAATGAATTACAACATTGTGTGTGTCTGTGTGTGTGTGTGTGTGTGTGTGTGTGTGTGTGTCTGTTTTATAAAGTGTTGTCAGCAGAACGGTAATACAGCCTCACTCCAACTGTGAGAGCCTGACCCAGGGGCGGGGACAAAGCTCCTATTTACCCAGTGGAGTCCTGCATAGTTCCATAAACTCCAGGAAACAGCCCAGCAGGGACCAAACTCCTTTTAACTCTAGTCTTTTTTTGGTGGGAAATTCTACACATGGATATATGTTATAACCACAGTTAACAATAGGCTAATGTCCAACTTTAGTCTAAGGAATTGGTAAACGTTCAATGTAAGGTTAATCTCAAGGGCCAGAGAGAGAGAGAGAGAGAGAGAGAGAGAGAGAAAAGAAAGTTTAATTTAACCTGCTCCATCTGGAAAGACAGTCAATAAAGGCATGCATACACATACATACACACACACATAGACATACAAACACACGTGACAAAATCAAAGCTGTATTACCATCTGAAATTGTTGTTTAGTTTATAGTAAGTATGAGTCAACACCTTGGGCTAATATTAGTCCATATCCTGTAATTGGGCATTAGTTGTCATCCATGCCAGTATATGGATATAATCAATTAATTTGATCCAGTTAAGGCAGTCTTCTATGCTGATGGCTAATCAATTCAACATTCAATCAAAAGTATTTATGAAATGCTTTTGATAAGGTCAGATAATTGCACCCAGGTATTGTGAGAGTTCTATGATTCCTGGGGAATTCAAATTGATTGGATAGGCAAGGAGGATCTACTCTTATCTGTGTCCAAAGATAGATCAAAAGGATAGTGAGGGCACATACAAATACCTTAAGATTAGTTGAAAAGACTGGGAGTATGTCATATATAGGAGAGAAGATCCAAGTGAACCTGATAATAATTTTGCTGTTCAGTGGTATTTAATTCTATGTGACCTCATTTAGTATTTTCTTGGCAAAGACACTGGATTGGTTTGCCATATCCTTCTCCGGTTCATTTTACAGATGAGGAAACAAGGCAAACTTGCCCAGGGTAACACAAGCAGTAAGAATCTTAGTCTAGATTTGAACTCAGATCTTCCTGACTCTAGCCCAGACATTTGATTGACTGTGCTACCCAACTTCCTCAGTGGGACTTGATAGCTGACCTCAAATATGGGAAGGTACATCATGAAGATGATGGGTTTTACTTTGTTTGTGTGACTACAGAGGCCAGAATTAGGAGCAATGGATAAAATGTATAGACAGTCAATTTCAGCTCACTACAGGGAAAATTTTCCTTAAAAAATAGAGCTGAGTGGAACGGTCTGACTTGGGAAGTTGTTAGTCTCCTGCCACTAGAGTTTTTCTTTAATTTTTTTCTCTTTTTTTTAGGTTTTTTTCTTTTTTTGCAAGGCAAATGGGGTTAAGTGGCTTGCCCAAGGCCACACAGCTAGGTAATTATTAGGTGTCTGAGGCCGGATTTGAACTCAGGTACTCCTGACTCCAGGGCTGGTCCTCTATCTGCTGTGTCACCTAGCTACCCCTCACTAGAGGTTTTCAAATGGTAATATGAATGTTGTGGAATCTACTTCTGTTCAAATATACATTGGATTGGTTGAACTCTGAGATCACTTCCTGGGATTAATAATAAATGTCTAAAAGTCTATTTTGCCACAGTGTAGAATCATCATGTGGCAGGAATGGAGCAATACCTATTCCGTTCCCCTAAGATTGTTTGCTCTCAGATAGATGGAGGTAGAGAAAAAATATTAGATGAGAACTCAGAAGATCGAGGTTTTAGTCCTGGATGTGTGTCTAACTAACTGGGTGACCTTGGGAAATTTATTTGGCCTCTAGCCTAAGTGCAAAATAACAGTCTAGAACCAGGCAACCACTAAGATCTCTTCCAGATTCAAGATGTTATGCTATGTTAATACCTCAAAGATACAGCATTCTTTTTGGAGCTTATGGATATCTGTGTATATGACTTTAAAAATGACTTATATAGGGGTGGCTAGGTGGCGTAGTGGATAAAGCACCGGCCTTGGAGTCAGGAGTCCCTGGGTTCAAATCCAGTCTCAGACACAATAATTACCTAGCTGTGTGGCCTTGGGCAAGCTACTTAACCCCACTGCCTTGCAAAAAAAAAAAAAAACCTAAAAAAAAATGACTTACAGAATAATGACACATATATCTTAATAAACAGTCCATATGTTGAGGTGATTGACCAAAAAACAAACAACAACTTAAATAAGAAAACCAACAATAATTTGGGCAATGATCCCCAAAGTCCAGAGACATATAATCAGAAAATACAGATATTTAAATCATTTTTTAAAGTAAATTATTCAAAATTGAAGGGCAAATTCAGTAAAATAGTCCATTAGGTAACAGATTGTACATAATTAATTATTATGCAAAATATTCTTATAGATCAGAGGCAAGCAGGTTGAAATCTCCCCTCCCTATACCCCAATCCTGAAAAATCACGTTTGGATGTTTTCATCTGTTCTTCTAATGTCCGAGGTTAAAAAAAAAGAAAGGAATAAGGCAGATCTAACTCAAGACATAAAAATCCTATCTGCAGTCTTGAGACTTTCTACAAGCTCTTCTAACTTATGCCTGCAGATGGTTTACATGGCAGATGATCCTGCCAAAAGATATTCAGAGCACGGAGTCTCACTCTGGCCCCTGAGCAGGGAACAGCTGTGTCAAGACAGCCATAGGGTTCCTTTTGTACAGTATTTGGACTGGCACCATACGCAGTGAACTAGAGGGTGACATAGCAAAATGAGTTACAATTCAGAGACCTCAGTGGTGAAGCTGTTTGTTTCAATGAGGGACATTGGCCTTGGCTTCTGCTTCCAACAAGAGAGGGGAAAAAGATAGCAGGGACTACTACATTCTATACTCTATCCTTATAAACAGACAGTATGAGATGCAAAAAGTTGGGAGTTCAGCAATAGATTGGACTCGTACCTTAAATATTTGCAAGCTGTGTGACAATAGACAAGTGACCTTACCTCTCTGAGTCTCAAATTCTTCACCTAGAAAATGTGGATAATGATACCTCTACAACCTACTTCACAGGTTTATCATAGGGAGAGTGACTTGAAAACCTTAAAGAACCATATAAATGTGAATTATTATTACTTTTACCCCGAGATACTGAACTGCAAGGAGCTGAGTTTAATAAACTCTTATATGAATGGATAAATAGGATTTTCCTGCCCATTGCTATGATAAATATGCCTCTTGAAGAAGGGAAAAAAAACTACTTGGAGAGAGAAGATCCTGCATTCCTAATGTCAAAGAAAAGCTTACTTGTTCCCAATACATTGGAGAAATTATTTGAGAACAGTTCATCCATGTGAAAATATGACACCTGTGTGGCTGCCAAGATCAGGAGAGACCTGGAGAGATGAACTGAATGAAGGAAGACTTGGATGAGAAACTGAAACTGTGGAGGAACAAAAGAGACTAACTCCCTCCCTGACCTCCCCTGTTTTCCAAGAACTAAAAGTTCTAGAGACAAGTTGCACCAATCTAACTTCTATAGGTTTCCTTTGGGAGGAGGAAGATTGAAGACCAAGGAATGTCATGGAGGAAATTCTACTCAGGTAAAAACAACTTAATAGTCTCAAATAAGGAGAAATGGAATGGACCTTATGGGTCATCTAATTCAACCCTTGCCATTTACATTGCAAGGAAATAAAGGCGCAGAGAGCTGAAGTGCTTCAAGTCTATCCCCAGAGTTGATCCTCTCAATCACAGTCATCAAGAACGAGACAGATAGTTAACCTAAGCAAAACCTGAAGTATTTGCCTGCTCCTTTGGGAATGAGGACTGTCTTTAAATTGCTATCATCAAAAATAAAACAATCAGATGAGAATCACGCATAAGGTAGTGCTTGGAGACCTTGGGGATGAGGATTGAGAAAGGGACACCAAGAGCTTCATTTCTAGGTCACCAGTTCAAGTCCACGAAACCCCAGGTTGATCCAGATGAGGGCAACCAGATGACAGCTGTCTACCTCTCCCTTGCTAACAAATATCTTCAGTGCATTCTTAGTATACTCTTATTATGGCAATTCAAGGCTATAGAAGTCAACCAAAGACTAAAGAAGAACTGCTCTTATATTAAGGGCAAATTAAAATACTATTTCAAGGTCACCAGAAAGATCTTCCTGAAAATATTTCATCCATATCCTGGTTTATACTTAAAATTCCACAGTTAATAGTAATAATAAGAACAATAATACTTATATGACACTTAAGTATCAAAGCAGAGCCCTGAGGTGAGCAGGGCAAGTATGTTTATCCTCATTTTAAAGAATGAAAAACTGAGACTCAGAAAAAAAAAAATGACTTGCACAGGTTCACATAGCTAGAATTTGGATTTGACAGCCTAATTCTAGTATAGCATTCTTTTCATTACCCAACCTTTGGTTTAACCCTGTTAAAATGAAAACACCCCGGAAGAATAATCCTGCATGTCATTTATATTTAGTGTAAATTCATTAATTCAGTAAACAAATATTTATTGAGCATCTACCAGGATCCTAGAGTAGATCCTATAAATGAATCAGAGCAGGTTTTGATAAGAGAAGAGAAAAAAAAGCAAGAGAGATCTAGGTCCTGAAGGAAGCATGGAGGAGGGAACAAGGAGGAAAAAAGCACAGAACTCAAAAGTGACAGAGACAAACAGTACCCACCTTCATAGCGTTCTCTAAGGCTGACCCTGAAATAAAGCCCATTCACTCTCCTCTTTTGAAATGAGATTTGAAAGTAGCATGAAAATTTCTATCTTTGCCGCTAGGATATTCCCAATTATAAATTTCAATGAGAGATTGCAGTTTTTTTTTTACTCATTGTTTGCATGACAGACTCTCCTCCACCCCTGACTACATAAACCTATGTAACAATTAACTCTTATTGACAAACATGAACAACTATAGTAGTATTATGTTTGATGAGTCAATAGAAATGTGGATGCTGAGGACATGAGAATAAAAACAACAAACAGCATTTTGAGAAGAATTCATCATGGATATACCTTAAGGTAAGATATGTGTGTATAAGCATGCATGTATATGTATAAACTGTTGATATATGTATGTTTCCATACATGCACATATATACATGTATGCACACATATCAAACCATCTACAGCTATGCATATGCAGGCTACCTCTCACTTTTGCCTGCCAAACCAAAATGGTTTTCTCCCAACAGCCTGATATACTTGGTCAGTGACCATAGAGTAATAATTTAAAAGCAGATAATCTCAGATAATAAAATATCTTGAATCCATATCATCACCATACTGAAACCTCAAAAGACTTTCACTGTGAGATAAGGAAAAAGATCTTATTATTTCCATTTTAAAGATGGGGAAAATGGAGCATTCAAATGGCTTTAAATGAAGTCACAGTCACCATCAGAAAGGTAAACTCAGTTCACCTCAGTTCAAACTATTCCTTTTACTACTACTCTTCTTTAAAAATGATTGATGATGCACAGGTATAATTAAAATCATAATATGTTTTCTAAATGTTTTTGTTCAAAGAATACTTTGTGTTCAAGCCTTTCTGTTAATAATAAAAGAAAAAAAAAGGAGAGGGGAATGGCAGGGAGGATGAGAGTCAAGAAAAGGATAAAGCTCAAATTAAAACTAGGAGGAATACTCCTTTACCCAGAGATTTATATGATACTAAAATAAGGAAGCCAAGGGAAGTTGTGCAGTCTCCCCTTTAAAGATTTTTGAGAAGAAAGTAGATGATTGATTTATTCATTTACTTGTCTGGTGTCAGTGAACTAGGATAACTTAAGATCCCTTTTGATTTTATTATTTTAACCATTTAAGTCTTATTCTTACACAATTTAGAAAACTGGCAAAAAAATTATTCCCATTCTACAGGAACATAAGTAAAATCAATAACTTATAATAATAACAATAATAGTAATTTCCATTTATACTGTGCTTTAACATTTGAAAAGTATATTTCATGTATGGTCTCATTTAAACCTCAAAATAACTGAGGCATATAATAGAGAATAAGTATCTTACATAAAGACATACACCAATAAGTTTCTGATTCAATATTTGAACCTTGATATTCCAGAAAAGGATAGCTAGGTGGCACAGTAGATGGAGTGCTGGGCTCAGAGTCAGGAAGAATATTCTTCCTGAGCTTAGTCTCCTCATCTATAAAATGAGCTGAAGAAGAAAATGGCAAAGTACTCCAGTATTTTTGCCAAGAAAACTCTAAACAGGGTCATGAAGAGTCATACATGACTGAAAAACAATTGAACAAAAATACCATAGGAATCTAGATGGCATAGCGAATAGTCAGGAAGATCTTTCAAATCTCACCTTGGACAGTTGTTACTTGTGTGACCCTGAGTGTCACTTAATCTCTCTCTGCCTCAGTACCCTCATAAAATGGGAATAATAATAGCACCTGACTCCCAGGATTTTTTTGAGGATCAAATGATATCATATTTGTAAAACCCTTGGCAAATCTAAAAGTGATATAAAAATACTAGTATTTACTAGTGCTATTGTTGGGATTCAAGACTCCAAATCCACTTTGCATTCCAATATGTCAAGTGACTAATTACCTAGTTGGTGCCTAATATATAGGCGTTATTCCCTAAATATTTTTTACATTGAAGCATCTTCGTTACTTGTGATTCAGAATTTGTCAATACAGTAATATCACAACAATTAAAGGAAGAACACCTTAACCATCCGTAAATCTCTGGAGCATTAAAAAATAAAATCAATTGAGAGAATGAGGTAATGCTCCCTTTAGAGTTCATTTCTCATTTTAAAATTTTTATGGATTTTGATTTTCAGTTTGAACTTTTAAATTCATGGGTCTCTTTAAAATGTTCAAAAGAGAAAAAGGAAACAACTGTCATCTAACTAACAGAACTAAGTTCTATAATGAATTTTTTGCAAAAACACTATAACTAATTCTAGGAGGCAGTTAGATTGCTTAGTGGATAGAGCAGTGGAATAGGAAGTATTCAAATTCAACTCTTTTGACACTTATTAGTTGTATGACCCTAGGCAAGTCATTTAACTTCTGTTGGTCTTAATTCACTGGAGGAAAGTTTGACAAATGACCTCAATATCTTTGGTTTTTTGTCTGTTTTTTGGGGGGGGGGCATTGCAAGACAATGGGGTTAAGTGACTTGACCAAGGTCACACAGCTAGGTATCAATTATCTGAGACCAACTTCAAACTCAGGTCTCCTTGAGTATCTATTGTACCTTTTAGCTGCCCCAATTCCAATATCTTTATGAAAAAAACTCCATGGACACAATGATCGATAGGATTATGAAGAGTTGGACCTGATTGAACAACTAAACAACAACTTTGCATGAAATCATATATTTTAAGCTCAAAAATTTTCCATTTTCTCCTCATTGGACTATATCTAGTCATTAAGATATGGGTATTTAAATTGACAATTTAGCAATATCAACACACCAGTATTCCTCTAGATAAACCTTGAAATATATCCCCATTTCTTATAATTCAAAGTCAATCAAACAGGTTTTAACTTTATATATGAGAAGCAGGGGAGATAGAAGATGAAATGAAGTCACTTTGAGGGAAAATTTTAGTACAGAAAGCTTACATTCAAATAGAGAAAATTATCAATAATTATTAAAAAAATGGAATAGGATTAGGAGTTCAAGGCAAAGACCTGCCCAGAAAAGTGTGGCTAGGCAGCTTTACTCTTGACTCACAGGGAACCTGAAGTCCATCCTATAGAGGTTAGATAGTTTATCCTTGAGGAGAAATCAAATTCTAAGCTCTCTGATGGTTATGTTATAGTAGGGCTTCCTTTATGTGTAGGTGAGTCCAGATGAAGATTGTAATCAGTTCCAATTCCTCAATACCAATCCCAATTCCAATCAATTCCTCAAATTCTAATATTTGTAAGCAGACAGGACAACTTTCTAATGTTCAAGAAGGGAAATGTCAAAGACTCTACAGTTTTCAAATATTTTTTAGGAAAGCACAAATAGATTGATTTTACCTGCAACATATAGTTTACATAAGACTTACAAAGTGACTTACTGCCAAGTAGTTGTAATCTGCAGAAAAAAATGGGGGAGATGTAGAGGGGGTATGTGAAATACTTATTCTGGGAAAAAGGAACTTTCCCTCTTGATGAAAGAAAAATTCATTCTAATTATTTTATCTAGCAAGATGAGGAACATGCTAAAAATAATGCACCAGTAGGTCTGAGTTGGAAAACAACACTAATCAACAGGATGCCCCACCTCACTGACATACTCCATTTAATTAACTCAACCCTTAATTTAACTATCTCCTAAATGGCCTTAATAGAAAACTGAAAAGACAAGAACAAATTCAAGCACTAACTCTTCTTTTGATAAACTTTAGTCAATTCTCACTTATTCATCCTAATGAAGAGGAGAAGCCTATAGTATCCAAAATAATAGATCATTTTAAATTAAAATTTAATTTTAACTTTAAATTTTAAAAATTTTAAATAAAATCATTTAAAAAATAAAATTATATTTGAATTTAAAATGTAGAGACTCAATTAGATATAACCACACTAAAATATATATATCTTCTTATTTGTATATATAATATTCACATTATCTCTGCCTATTTCTAAACTTGTTTTAGCCTAATTCTACTATTAGCAAACTGAGATGGAGCTGGGAAGGAGAAATAAGGAAACCCTTAGACACTGAAGATAATCCTGTCACAGAAAACTCAATGTTTGAAGTTTGTTATAGGAAGAGATATCTTATTTTTCTGTGGTAAAGTATGAAGATCCTAGTATCTGAACACTAAAATGAAGATATTCAGTAAGAAATCAGAAATAAACTGTGTCTGGATCTTTAAGATACTTTAAGATACTCCTCTAAACTAATTTCACTGGTCCAATAACTTTTTTTAACCACACCCACTGAGTTCACCACATTGCATTTTCACATTTTCACTGTCATTGCCTGGGCACACACATCATTACTGATAATGAATTTAATTTGAGCAATGACTTCCATTGAAATCTCAGTGAATCTTAACATGCCAACACAGGCAGAAGCCAAATAAAACAAGTGACTCCTTAATTTGGATTTAAAGCTCTGGACTAGCCTCCAAATAAAAATGGCCAGAAAATGCCATATCTACTGAGGACTAATGCTAATCATATGAGCCCCAAATTATTCTGGTTTATATTATAGACTATCCAATAAGTCTGTGTGCTGAGTTCATAAAAATATAAGTAGGAATGTATCATTTTTAAAGGGAATGCAAAATATATTCTGACCTGATTTTACTGAGAGTAGTGTCTAAAGATATCATAAGAAACTAATAAGGAAAAGCTGAGTCTGAAGCTGCCTTGCATACTGAACAATGAATGACACACACATTTAGATTTTACAGGGTATTTCACTCACTCATCTTCCCAGAAATGATAGCATTCCAAAGAGGTTTCTTTTCTTCTCAAAACAAAAACTCTGGACCTTAGCCAAACATTATACCAAAGACAAAAATCACAGAGGGAAATTTGGAGATTTTATAGACTAACCCCTTAATTTTTGAGACGAGAAACTGATTCAAAGAGAAGTGACTTATCCATAGTAAGAGATTTTTTTTGGTAGAACAAGTTTGGTAGAACTGGTTCTAAGCAGACAGAGCTTAGGTGATTTGTCCAGGGGCACACAGAATTTTTTGGCTCCCTGTCCAGCATTCTTTTCAATAAAGCATGCTGCCTTTGTAGAATAGCTCACATTTAAATATCACTCTTTAAAGATTTGCTCAATGCTCTACAAACATCATTTCATTTGATCCTCACAACAATATGTCAAGCAGGTATTACTATATTTTTTTACAAAACAAATTAGTTGATTTTTTTAAAACATTTTAGAAAAGATATGGAAATTGAGGCTTTGAGAGATTAATTTACATGTCCATAGTTAGCTTGGATCTGACGCAGCATTCAAATCTTGACTTCTTTGACTCTACACCTCTACAAAATCATATTCACTCTATTTCATATATCCACGTCCCCCCTAACAAGACTGTAAGCTTTTAAAGGTCAAGGATTATTTTTTCTTTTGACAATATATCCTCAGCACCTTGCCCAGTGCTTGGCATGTTTGACGAATGCTAGTTTATTGGTTGGTTGAGGATAATTAGCCTTGTTCAATCAAATCTGCCTTGGGAAATATCTCAGGTCCTGTTAATAAGGATGCACTTAGAAATGACTGACAGACTTTACCTACTTTGACTAAAAGAGGCAGACACAATGGTCAAAGATGTCCTAAAGTTACTAGGACTCATCAGTGTAGACAATTAAGGCTCAAGCCCCCTTGCTGATACCCAGACTGTAGATGACTATAATCATGCTGGCATCTAAAAATGTTTTAAAATCTTTGTTGAAACTGCAGAGAGTCCCACTGCTAGGGGTTGTTTCTTCTAACAGAAGCAAAATAAAAATGATCCTGTTATTAGTCCAAGGATGGAGTTTCAAATGTTAGCATTGCTACTTTCCAGCTCTGTGACCTTAGACCTTAGACCTCTTTCCCTCTCCAGGTCTCAGTTTGTGGAAGATGTTCTTTAAGATCAATTTTCACTCTATTTCCATGTTCTTAAGTCACTCCACCTCTCTCTGACCCACAGTTTCATTATCAGTAAAATGGGAATAATCATATTGTCTAACCCCATTAAAAGTGTGTTGTAAGCAGCAAATGAAGCAATATATGTAAAAGTATTTTATAAACCATGACACTATACAAATACAAACAATTATTTTATATTGATATATACAAAGATATAAATATATACATATATATGTTTACTTTAAATCATGTTAGGTTCAAAGGAAGTAATACTGAAATCCAAATGCAGCCATATTCAAATTTATCTCAGATTTTTGGCAGCTTTTTCAAGAAAAACTGAAAATTGATGCTGGTATTTTGCTATCATGAGGTTATCACTAAAAGGTAAATAAATGTAGATATGGGAGAATCTCTGTTTTCCCACCTGTTCACAGCAGGATTTTTCAGGGATTTTAATTCAACCCAAAGCTGCAGCCTCTGTTAACATTTTACAACCAATTAGCTGCTCTGGAAAGAAGGCAAACATCTGAGAGTGTCTCCCCCAACACAATGAACCACTTTGCAAATTTTTTCACACTTTCTCAAAATCTACAATTTCCAAAATTCACTGAGATCTGAGGCTTTGTTTTTCAAAGATTTCCTGTCTCCAGTAGACCACCAGTCATTAATGGTAATTTCTAAAAGCAGTGCATTAGAATGAGTCCAAACCGGAGAGCAGGAGAACAAGATCCTAATGCTGACCATTAATAGCTAACATTTACTATGTACCAGATACTATGCTAGACATTTACAATTAATATCATTTGATCCTCACAACCACCCTAGAATGTAGGTGATATTATATCCCCATTTTACAGATGAAGAAGCTGAAGCAGACAGAGCTTAGGTGATTTGTGCAGGGACATACAGAAAGCCTCTAAGGGCACATTAGAATTCAATCAAGTCTTCCTGACTCTAGATTCAATGTTTTATCTACTGCACCACCTAGCTGGCCCTGCTATGAATTCCCTAGGAGACCTTGGATGAATCACTTCCTTTCTCTGGATCTTGGTTTCTTCACCTCTAAGACAAGAATTACACTAAATGATGTCCAAGATCCTTTCCAGCTCAAACAACCTATGATTATAATTAGTTATTATTTTTGCTTCACTGGACTTATTATAAAACAGCTGCCCCCTCCAGGGCATGAGTAATATGCAAAACAGTAATATAATAATGGCTACCTGGTTCTTTCAGTCATATACCATCTCAAGACATATCCAAATCTTTTACCATGTAGAATCATTTCCTAGAAAAACTGCAGAACAGAAACTACTCAGCAATCATTAGTGACCAGAGTCATTTAACCTTTGTTATTTTTTTAGTTTTTCTATAAGACGTCATATCCAGTATCTCAAATGTCATTCAGAACTATCACATAAAGTAGAAAGGATATGCTTCATCCCCATATGACAGCAGAAGAAACTGAGCCCCCCCTCCCAGAAAGTTTAAGTCATCACTAAGTACACTTATTTCCTCTTCTCAGACCCAAACTCTTTACATTTTTAAATAGTAAAAAAAAAAGAAACAACTCAAATTCTTGGCAGTCTCTTCCTGGACCTCCTTAAGGATGAAATTACTTAACCTCTCTAGGTTTTAGTTTCCTCTTCTGTCAAATAAGAGGATTGGACCAAATTATCTCCAAGGTTTCTGAGAGCTCAAAGTATATAATCTATGATCTCTGCCCCAATTCCATGATTCCCTGAAAACAGGTTAAAATTCTAGGGTATAATTCTTCCAGATATTGATAACATTTCTGAGGATGTAGGGTTAGGTGCATCTTCTTTTTATTAGTCAAATGAAAGTCATTTCACTGCCTGAATTGAACATCTTCCCCACACTATTCAATTCAATTCAATAAACATTTCTTAAGTACCTACTAGGCACTGTGCTAAATGCTGATTAAAAACATCCTAACTGCAACTTATCTCCAAACAAATATATCCATTTCTCCTTAGAGCTTGTTATCTAATTATAAAATGGAAAATTAGTGGGAGAGAAAACATCAACCACTTTCTATTCGACTATGACAGCTCAGAATAATGGGCACCCAGATTCAAATCTAACTTCTGAAACTTATCAACTGAGTAATCTTGGGAAAGACACTAACTTCTCTGAAAATCAGTTCTCTCATCTGTGAAATGTGGGTAATAGATGTACCCATCTATGAGATTCTTATATGAATAAAATGAGATAAAGCACAGAAGGCACTTTACACACCTCAAAACACAATATAAATGTGAGCCATTATAGAATTTGGAACAAGATGCCACATAATAACATTTTTATCCCTGTATTCTCTCACCCACTGTTCTAGGATTTCTAGGTTGATCCAAGTAGATCTCAGATCCATATGAGGATATCCTCAAATTCAACATTAAAATGGATTTCCAGAAGAAGGCCAGAAAACTAAATTCATGTTTTGTTTTTTTTTTCCTTGAAACATAAGAGGTTTTGATGTACTCTCTGGTTCTATGATTCCTAGTCAAAGAGATGGGTCCAGAATCTGCCTCCCCCACTGCTGGTATGGCAAATTACGATTTCATTCTGTAAATAGTTGAGGAAAAAGCCACATAATTTTCAAACCACAAGCTAGGATTGCCCAAAGGCAGCCTTCCCACTGACTTCACCCAATAGTACAACCTTGTTTTGTTCAAGGGCAAAGGGGGATGGAGTTCACTGTGTTACTGAAACATGGGGTAGGAATTTCTTTCATCAGAGAGTTTCCTCTCTAGGCTTCTCAGATACTCAAAAGAAAAATGCTAAAAATTGTCTTTCAAAACCTCCTCTCCACTCCCGAAGAAACCATTCTAGAAAGGTAGATAAAGAAGGGACATTAAAGTCTAATCTAACACTTTCATGTTATTCCAGAATCACACAGTCTAATGATAGAACTGGGATAGAACCAGTAGACTCCTTTTCCTTCAACATAATGCTATCAATACCACCCTATCAGCAACTTACTTATTTTTATTAATAAAAATCTAGCTAGAAATCATACCAAAATCCAAGACATTGGTAAAATATACATGCATTTTCAATTGCAAAATGATGATTTCATTTCTTGGTTTTCCTGGAATTAATACCATGCAATTTTTTTTACCAGCTTTCTAAATTACCAGATTACTAGAGGATCTGTGATTTCTTCAGTGGGGCATCTGCCGCTTAGTGGATCTGTCTGAGGTAGCATGGAGAAGATAATAATAATAATAATAATAATAATAATAATAATAATAATAATAAACATTTACATAGCATTATATACCAGAAATTATTCCCAACAATTATTCTCTCATTTAATCCTCACAATAGCCCTTAAAAGTGGATTCTATTATTATCCTTATTTTAAAGTTGGAGAAACTGAGGCAATCAGAAGTTAAATAACTGTCCTAAGTCATTTAACTAGCAACTGTCAATAGGAAAAAAGTTGAACTCATTTTCTTGACTCTTTCTCCAGCATTTAATCCACTAAACCATGGATCTTTTGCCTCTTACATTACAGTGATAATAGCAGCTTACATTTTCATAGCCTTGAGTGATTATATTTTCCTCTGACAAATGTTCAAATGATGTTCTTTCTATTTTAAACAGGAGACTGAAGCCCAGAGTGGTTATGTGATTTGCCCAAGTTCACCCAGTTATTGGCAGAACCAGAACCCAATTCAGACATTTTAACTTTCAGACCAATATTCTGTCCACTACACCCAAGGAGACACTCAGTCCCCAGCATTCCTGGGTGTGGCCTGAAGCAGATTAAAATAGAATTGGGAAAAATTTGACAAAGTAAAATACATTACAACATAGATAATATTATATCTTAAAGCTAAATCAATATGTGACCCCATTTCTATTTGATTTTGATACCTTTTCATTACACTATGCTGAAGTAATGAGAAATTAGAATTTCCACATTTCAAATGTAGTTTCTGAAATTTGGTGATCAAGTTTTGGAATTCTACACCAGAATACAATGCCAAGCAGAAGGTCTATATCTACTTCTTTTATCACCTCATACCTAACCTAAGAGTAAACATAAGCCCTTCTATTTCTACTTCCATTCTCAAGGAAGGGGTACAACAGACCATCTCAATTCAACCTTATACACAAGCTACACAGATAGCTCCCATCTCCCAGGTAATAACTGCATAGTTAGGTACACCCATGTGTAACTTGGACAAGTCATTTCCTCTCTCTTGGCAAATGGTTCACATCTGAATCCCTTAACTTTTTTTAATGTCATGGAGTCCTTTCAGAGACTGGTGAAACCTATGCATTCCTACTCAGAATAATGTACTTAATGCACAAATAAAATAGAGAATTATAAAAGAAACCAATTTTATTGGAATTGTTATTAATTTTTTTAATTCCCTGGACCTCAGGTTAAGAATCTGTGGTAGATGATTTTCAAAGTTCCTTCTAAATATATTGTTTATGTGAGCTCTTGATCCCCACACATAGTAGGCCCTAGTTTTTATACTAAATATAAAAAGTGAAGAAGAGGAGAAATGACCCACATATGTCTAGTTTCTTGATTTTTTTGCTGAAGAGCTTTCTAAGTCACTGTCTACTCTTTCTAAAATGAAGGGTCAATGTTTGCATAATGATTGTGACAAGTCTCTCCAGAATTAAAGTCCTTTATTATCACATTAGGACTGAAAAAGTCACCTAATTAACAGTATTTATCCTCATTTACTCAGCAAAAGGACTGATCTTCAATCACTGCTTCTGTTTAATTACTTTTCTTAGCACAACTTTTTTTTTCACTCAGTTGACCCTTCATGTACTCAGTTTAAAAAATGTGTTAAAACATCCTACACACACACACACACACACACACACACACACACACACACACACAAAGTACCAGTTATGATGCTAGGCTTTATTCATTTGAATAAAGACACACCAGGGTCTGTCAGAGTTCGCTCAATGCCTTTGATTTAGCATCCATAATGGTGTCATCCTTTAGTTGGAGATCTGCTCAGAGTAAGTGATGACAGAGAACAGAATGCCTGTTAATTGTAATATGACACAAGCATTATAAGACCTGCTATCCAGTGGTAAACTTGCATTAGTTTAGTTGACTGAGAAAATCAGGAGCATCAAACTAACAGTTCTTTAAAGAAAACATCAGTTGCAGTTGACACCCACTTCCTTCTTAGGTTTTGCTTCTTCACACTCATGTGTTCAAGGGGAGGGAAATTTTGTTTGCTTGCTTTAATATCAAAATAAAGTCACTTTCAGCTAACAAGACAGATTGATAATACCTTACTTTGTTTTGGAATTATTTTTTGCAAGATATCAAGGCAATAAAAAAGTCAATGCTAAATCTTTGAGAGGTCACGTGGGTGTGCCTATCTATCTATGCAGTTATCATTACCTAAAAGATGGGAGCTGTCTGTGTAGTGTGTGCAAGTGGATGAATTCTGTCTGCATGTTGTACCCCTTCCTATCTTTTCTTTTTCTTATTTGGAAACAAAATTATTCACAACTCTATTTCAAATTGAGGAGTCAGAGTTGGGGGTGCAAAACAACTCTTAAATTGGTGAAGCCCATATTAATCATGGAATCATGAGATTTTATTTTTTGAGGCAATCAGGGTTAAGTGAGTTGTCTAGGGCCACACAGCTAGTAAGTATCTGAGGCCTCATTTGAACTCAGGTCCTCCTGACTTTAGTTCTTTCCACTGCACTTCTTAGCTGTTCCAATAATAGGATTTTGAACAGGAAGAGAGCTTAGAAATCAGCTAGTTCCACTCCTTCATGTTACAGATGAGGAAACTGGCAGATTGAGAATATCCTAGGGCAACACAAATATACAGCCAGGATCCAAAGCCAGACCTCTAGCTTTAGAATTTATAGCTCATTACGTTCTTGCACGGGAGACCTAGAAATTATTTAGCAAAAAAATAAAAAAGGACTTTACTAACTCCCAATGGAATGAAAATTAGTTGTACTTAGGTCAGTGGATGCTTGACTCCAGAATAGTAAAGATTCCAAGGTAGGAAGAGAGTGACTCCAAATACTTTGAGGCAGAACCACTCAGATAATGGCATTGTACAGTGGATGGTTAGACTACAAGGCCTACACACTCACTGTGGGAGCATGCGAAAAGTTGTAATCAGCCTAAAACCTGATGCTGTGTTCCATTTTATCTTGTGAGAGGGCAAAAAATACTCATCTAAGTTAAAACATGTGGTAGCAAATAGAATCACAGAATCGGAACCCCTAAAGGGGTTGCCACCTTTAATGAAAGGAATTTCTACTATGTTGCAATCATCTTTTCTGATTGTACTATGTTATGGGAATATTTATTTTTTCCATATATTACTTTTTTTAAAAAAAGTAATTTCCACTATATCATAACCACAGATGTTGTCATTCCCACTAATTTTCCCTTGAATCTTTATCATGAACACCTGGACAAATGGGTCCTACTTAGATGGAGACAGTTCCATATAAAACATCTTTTAGAGTCAATGCAATTCAGGAAGACAAGGCAAAATAGCCTTCATCAGGAGAGTAAGAAGATGATGGCCCTAAACTACTTTCCCAGAAATGGTATCAACTCTAGACCTGTTATCCCTAGTTCTACCCATTGTCAGAAAATCAGGAATGAGTCAAGTTCATAGATCAGAAAACTGGAGCTGGAAGGGAGCTTGAAAAGTATGACTACTCCCCATTTGACAAAAGAGGAAACTAAGATCACAGAGAAGCTAAGTATTTTGCTTAGGACCTAGGGTAATTAGCAGCAGAATTGAATCCTCTAATGCTGAATTCAGCACTCTTTTTACCTGCCAATGAAATAATTCAAAGTTCTACCTAATCTTGATGAATATCTCTAGAATTGTTCCTATATATCATTTTGACCACTTATTCTTTGTAGATAGAGGTCTGGACTTGGGGTCAGAAGGACTTGCAATTAAACACTGCTTCAAAATCTTAATAGCTGTGTGACCCTAAGCAAGTCACTCCCTCAACTCTCTCATCTGTGAAATGTAGATAATAATGGCACCTTCAACACAGCATAGTCATGAGGACCAAAGAAGATAACCAAAGTCAAGTGATTTTCAAACCTCAAAGCACTAAATATGGTATATAAATATTATGATAGCATGTTAGTTAAATAGTTGAAAGGCCCTGTACTCTGTCTCACAGATACTGATGATGAAATAAGATCCAATCCTTTCCTTAAGGACTTTGCAATAGTTTCCCCATAAAACAAGCTCTTGGAACCCCATGACTCAGGCAAACTGGGCTCTTCACTTTTCTCTGATTTATCTTTTTTCTGCTTCCAGACATTTGCTATTCTCTCTCTCCTCTACCTCTCCCATCTCTCTCTCAACAGAAAGTCTACATTTTTTCTAGCTAAAGTAAAATGATATTCACTTTATAAAATTTTCACTAACAGTAACAACAAGAAGTGATTTATCCTTTCTTCTGAACTCTTATACTACTTGGTACCACTCCTGGGGTACTCATCACATGATCCTGAAAATGTTGCATTCATGTCATGTCTCTCCAGTCTATTAAGTCCTTAAAGAACCATCTGATTTGTTTTTTTTGTTGTTGTTTATTTTTGGTGGATTTTTGGCAAGGCAATGGGGTTGACTTAATTAACTAGCTAAGTAATTATTAAGTGTCTGAGGATAGATTTGAACTCAGGTTCTCCTGACTCCAAGACTGATGCTCTATCCACTGCAGCACCAGTTGCCCCCATATGATTTGCTTTTGCTGCAATTCCAACATCTAGCAGTGTCATGTACAAATTAAGTGTTCAATACATATTTGTTGACTGGATGAATTAATTAATTTTGGCCAAATATTGTACTTTGAAACATACCAAAACATGCAAGACTTCCATTGCTGGAGAGATCAAAAGCTAAGATGGTGCCAAGCGGAGACACAATCTGTACCAAGGCCATTGCTGAGTCAGAATATCTTCCAGCTGATTCTTCAAGACTCTCTCCTTAGTTCTGCCTACTCACCCCCCAGGCCTCAACACTGAGAAGGAGAGACTGAAGTGTGCAAAGTGGCCTAGTCTCAGATTTGGAGGGAAGCCACTGTCAGGTGGAAAGGTGCCACCCTCCATGGCCTCTGCAAGCTACAGACTTGGCAGGCATCTCTACATGGCTCCCTCTGGTGCAACTGGGCCAATCTCACTTTCACGGATGATGAGAAAACCCTGTGCCAGCTGACTTCCATGCTGTGATGCTTTTTTCAAACCCCGTGGTCTGTTTAGACTCTGAACTTGAGTTCTGTTGTTGCTTAATGGTTTGCAAGTTGTGCAGGTGACATTCTCCCAATTACTCTGGATGGGTTTCTGCATTTTTGCTTCTATCCTTATTCAGATCAGCAGTCTTGCCTAATTAACACCCTGTGTCTGTCTCCGCTGCATGTATGTCTCAGGGCACAAATGCCTTTTGACTCAGAACACTGACATCACTGTCATTACATCCGCCTGCAGCACCCTGCCCATATGCAGCAGAAAAGCCTTAGTCCTCAGCTGTTCTGCTGCATCAGTATCATAGTGAGTGTGAGATGCATTCCAGAGCCTGTCGGATTAACCTCTGGGATGACACCCAGTTTTAGCTTTAGCCTTACTAAATCCTCAACAAAAACTTTAACAGCCATAGCTGATTTAGAACCTAAACTGTAAATCTCCTCTCCTTGTGACAGAACCACTAAAGAGTTGAGTGGAAGCTATTCAGCTCTTTTCTGGACACTTACAACTGAACTACTAAGTTGGTGGGAAAGAATTTGTAGGGTTGTACAAAGCTGTACTTGAAGGTAAAAGGAGGTGACCTTCAAGAGCAAACAACATTAACAGAAATGCTTTCTGTTCTATATCTCCCTGGCCAGACACATAACCTCCATGGAGCCAAAGGAGCCTTTCCCATGGCAATGACATGGGAAGGCTTCATATCTTTTCCATCCCTATCCTAGCCTCTTCTGCCCCAAACTTTACCCCACCTTAAGAGGTCTCTGGAGGTGTGGGGTACAAACACCCAAGAGGGAATTGTGTGGCTATGCTAATTTCCTATCTCCTCTGTGCTGTACTTCCCAAGTGAATTTGATCCAAGTACATCTCTACTACTAATTACATCTCTACTACTCATAGATCTTTCCAAATAGCAGTCTTTGTAAAGAAGCTGAAGTAATCTAGCTCTTTGACAATGATAAGGATGGAGGAGAAAATCTGTTAAAATTTCAAAAAAGAAAATCACAAATAGAATCTATGTCCAACTCTTTAACTCTATGTGATTTTTCATTTTGTTTTTTTATGAATAATTTCTCTTTTGATACATGAGTCCCTATTTTTTTTCCAGGAAGGAAAAAATGGTGATAAAAAAGAATGAGTGTTGAACTAAATTCCTAAATAATATTCTTTAAAATGTTAATCCCATTGCTTCATTCCTCCAACCCATTTCAATTGATATTTTTCTGCTAGAAAAACTTCAAACCATTTACATGGGAGACGAGAAAAATAATCAAAAGTTTCCTCCTTAAAAGTCTTAAATAGAAAGTTTGGTACTTGATAAGATCCTAATTAAAAAATAACTTAACTATGGCCTTGGGAAAAAACCAATCCCTAATTTTTTGGATGGCCTATCATCATTTGACTCACTTTCCTTCAAGAATCCATGACTTGTAGCGGCTAGGTGGCGCAGTGAATAGAGTACTAGCCTTGGAGTCAGGAGTACCTGGGTTCAAATCCCACCTCAGACACTTAATAATTACCTAGCTGTGTGGCCTTGGGCAAGCCACTTAACCCCATTGCCTTGAAAAATCTAAAAAAAAAAAAAGAAAAGAAAAGAATGCATGACTTTAGTAGTACACATACTTCCTTCATTAATGTAAACTGCAGCCTCTATGATTGGTAGTCAGTCTTCAAGAGCTATTGTGGTCAAAACATAGTAACTCTCATAACCAAACTATACCATGTTTTTCCTAACCTAGGCCAATCATTGAAAGGCAGACATAACATTATAGCTTAATTATATGACTTCTCTGCTACACCCAAAAAAGATTCACAAAATTTTAAATTAGGCTAAATTCAAAAGAATTATATCTCCAGAATTTTTATAAAATTATATAATTGAAATGTTGCAAAACCAAAAACCGCTTTGGGTAATCATTCCCCAAAATGGTTGAACAAGAGCTGTAATCCTTATTGAGATGAATTCCAAGAACTGTATACCTGAGAATATCCAGACACAAAGAGCCTATAAAGACTACATAATTTACAAAGAAACATGTATATCACATATCAACAAGTCTACTGCACTTTGGTTCAGTTTATTTTGTCAGTAAATAAACATTTGTTATGTATCTACTATGTGGCAGGCTGAAGATACAAGGAAAGGCAAAAGTCAATTTTTATTTTGAATGAATTCAAAGTCTAATGCAACAGATAATATTCCAGTAACTGAGCAGCTAGATGGTGTACTGGATAGAACACCAAACCTGGAGTCAGGAGAAAATGAGTTCAAATCTGACCCATACACTTGACACTAGCTATGAGACTTTGGGCAAGTCACTTAACCCTTATTGCCTCATATTGAAGGCCATTTCCAGTCATCCTCATTCATATTTGGTCCCTAGATGGCTCTAGAGGAGAATGTGAGGCAGGTGACTTAGCACAGCACCCTCTCACTCAGATCCAATTCACATGCATGTCATGGCATCATGTCCCTGTATGGTATCTTTCAAAAGTGAAAGACAAATATTATACAGGACAAATTGGAAATAATCATCTAAGGAAAGGCACTAGAATGAAAGTGGTCTGGGGAAAGATTTCTATAGAAGGAGTAGTGTTCTAGAACTCTAATTTCACTCATATATGAAACTTCCAAAGCAGAAATTACTTCCACCAATTTAGAATGGCAACTTCTGCAACATATTTGTTAAAGTTTCCTGGAGTACTGGAAGGTTCAATGACTTTCCCATAATGACAAAACCAGTCCATGTCAAAGATGTCAGAGTCCCCTCTCTACTATTTCACACTGCCTTTGTATTCACATTGTTCATAATTATGGAATATTTTAGTAATGACTAGATCTTGGAATATCTCAAGTTACAATTAGTAATGAACAAGAGGCATGCCACGTTTGGAAACCATTTGGAAACTCGTAATCCTATCACATACTAGACTGTGAAGAATGCATTCTTTTCTCAAAGTAAGGTGAAAACATGCTGGGCAAAGGAAGGATGTCCATCATGGGAACAGTATTAATAGGATATAAGGCTAATCTAAGAAGCAGAGTAAACTATCAATTTTAAAGAAAAGATGAGACTTCAAAAGTTTCAGGTCATCGATACCCCCCAAAAAATAAATAGGTAAAAATTAAGTTAAATAAAATAAAATGGATCAAGGAGTAAAATTCCTATTGACTGAATCAAAGCACAGCTTTATGGTAAAGCTAGCATAGGTGACCCTTCTTTCTCATGTGTATATTTTCTTAAAGGAACAGAAAATAACATATAAAAACATGCTATCAGAAAGAACAATATTTATCAAACAATTAAAAAGAATGGCCCTGAATCTCAATTCATTCTCATGGGGCATTTGCTTTAGACACAAAAACCTTAAACCTATTTACTACATGCTGCAATACTTACACATCTATGTTTTTGTCATGTTTTTCTATGTGAATGACAAGATGCCACAAGTGTTTGAAGACATCTAGGATAAATGAAGCAAATGCACTAGGAGCATCTGCAAACTTTAGGTTGTGAATTGTATGTATATAAACTATCATGGTTCACTGTAAAGAACTATATGTTAGGTTTGAAAAACTAAATCACACTAATGAAAAGCATCTCTAGTTTTTTATTATGTGGCAATAATCTCAGTTTTTTGTGAAATAGAATCTCATCTGTAATAATAAACAGAAGTTCTATGAAGTCACATTACTATAATTCAGACTTTTACTTCACTACATTCAAACCATGTTTTAAGTAAATGGTGCCAAAGTTTCATGCTGATGCTCATGAACCAGAAGGTGAATGGTAGCAGATGCAGAGAATTCCTGCAGAGTTACTTAGGGAGCAAATCAAACTCATTAAGCTCAGGGCTTATTTCAAACATGAAGATAGTATGTTTTGACTTCTAAACTAAAAGAGATATGAATTATGTCTTTCTATATCTAAGGTGTTCCTTTATCTTTCTAAAGGTGTGAAGGGATCCAGGACCACTTCACTCCAAGGAAATAGTGGAATCATACAATTAGAAGGAAAGTCAAAGATCATCTATAAAGTGCCAGAATCTTCTATGGAATCCCTGACAGGCCCTTTATGAGGTCCAAAAAGGCCTGTTCCAGTGAAATCATAACATTTTTCAGATATCTCTCTTTAAGAGTAGTAGAAAGAATACTGGAGTCTGATGTGGTGGCACATGCCTATAATATCTACCACCAAAAGACTGCAGCTGATGATAGCTTGGGCTCAGGAGTGCTGAGTTGCACTGGTCAAAATCAATCAGATATCTATACTAGCCCTGTGCCAATATGGTGAGCCCTAGGAAGCAGAGAACCACCAGGCTGCATAATGATGGAAAAAACCAGGACAAGTCAGAAACAATAATTCAAGTCTCTAGGATTGATCAATAATGGGATTTAGCTCATGAGTTGTGACATTTCCAGTCTGGATATTATAGTAAGATCCAGTCTCAAAAAACAAACAAACAAAAAAAAAACAGAACTTCAAATCAGACTTGAGTTCAAGTTTGGCCATTTATGTGTAATGTAACATTGCCAAGTCACTTCACCCTGATGGGTCCCATTTTTCTTATTATGAAATAAAGGAGTTGGTAGAGAATGATTTCTAAGGGTTCTGCCAGCAAAAATACAATGAATCTATGACCTCATATTGAACTTAAATTTACCTCCCTGTAACTTCTACCCACTGGACCTAATTCCAGTTCTCTGGAACAGCACAGAATCAATCAACTCATCTCTTCCATATGACAGCTTGTTGAATAGTTTAAAATAGCTTTCTCATATCCCCTTAGTATTTTCTTCTCTAAGTTAAATATCCATCATTCACTTAATGATTTTATGGCATAGTTTTGTATCCCTTAATCACACGAGTCCTCTTTCCCCCTTCACCTTCCCCATTGCACTCAGAATTGAACAGTTTTCTAGTTATGACCTTCACACAGGCTAGAATGACTATTAACATCTCATGCTCATCTAGACATTGTATTTCTATTCACGTAGGCTAATACAGCATTTTTGTCATGAGACATAGCAAAGGAACCACAGGGATCATCTAGTCAAGAAAGCCCCTCAAGGTTTAGGTGACTTGCCTAAGATCAAATAAGTGGCAGATCAGGGATTGGGGTCAAAACTCTGTTTCCACTACTTCCAAACTAGCATGGGTTTCACCTCCATGCTGCTTCCTACTACATTAGAGTGTTGGCCTGCTTTGAGTTTATGGGTCAATTAAAACTCCCAGGTCTTTTTTTTTTCAAATAAATTGCTGCAAAGCCCAGTTTCCTCCATGCTATATAAATGTAATTTTTTTTTACCCCAGATAACTTTACATTTATGCCTGATAACATGTGAAGTTTAATACATAGAAGCACAAATAAATCTTGCTAAAGGAAGACAAGTCACCAAAACCTTTCCCCCCAGACACATTTCCAAAAGGTAATCAAAGAGAAAACATAAAGATGAACTATGACAAAAGCACTAAATTTGGAGTAAGAAAACTTGGGTTCAAGGCCTCTCTGCAGGTTCTTATTTGTACAAACTTGGGTAAGTAATTTCCCTTCCCTTGGCCTTAATTTTCTCACCTGTAAAGTGAGAACATTGGATTAGGTGACCTGCAAAGTTCTTTCATATTCAAAAACTGTAAAATCTTCTGAAATCACACAATTCAATTAAAAAAAAACAAATACAGTAATATTAGAGTTACTCTGATATCATGGCAATAGACTGGTTTTCTATAGCTAAGCCACTCTTTCTGTATAATAAAGGTAAAAAAAAAGTACAAGGCATTTATATAGTGCTTTCCACTTTACAAAATGTTCTATATATATCCTATCTTCATAATACCTGAGCTTCATAATATCATTGTCAAGCAGATACTTTAGGCATTTTCCTTATTTAACAATTGAGGAAACTGAGGCTTAAGAAAGTAATTCACCTCTGATTATAAATGTCAGGTGAAATTTGAACTCAGTTCTCTTCAACTGCAAATCAGGTTTTTTTACTCATCATTTCATGTTGTCTCTTAAAAGATAATTTGATAAATGGTATCATATTTTACGATTGCTTAATCTTTTACTTAATGCTATCTAGACTTAAAGATTCCTAAACATAAAGACCATTTCTTATTCATCTTTGCTGCAATACCTACAATGCTAAGCACAAAGTACAGATTTTTTCTTTTTTTTTTCTTTCCAGTAGGGGGAAGGAAAGAGGGAGGAGGCAGGGAGGGAGGGAGGGAGGGAGGAAGGAAGGAAGGAAGGAAGGAAGGAAGGAAGGAAGGAAGGAAGGAAGGAGGGTGGAGGGAGGGAGGGAGGGCGGAGGGAGGGAGGGAGGGAGGGAGGGAGGGAGGCTTACTGAGGTATCTTTTTTAAAATTAAGAAGAAAGGAACAGTGACAGCTAGATGACACAGTGGCCACTTCCCCAGTGTCAAGAAAAACTGAATTCAAATCTGGTCTCAGACACTTATTAGCTGTATGACCCTGGGCAAGTCACTTAACTTCAATTGCCTCAAAAAAAAAGAAAGGGAAAGAAAGGGAAAAAAACAGAGACACCAGAAAGCTTTGAAAACTACAAAATGAACTATCATATACTTAGAAAAACAAGTGACAGATAACAGAGGGGCAATTTCATGTATAAGTCTCTTTTTCTATTCTGCTATGTTTGTGTGTGTGTGTGTGTGTGTGTGTGTGTGTGTGTGTGTGTGTATTATTTGGAACTTAAATCCAAATTAATATATGCACGTATGAAAAAGAAAGATGGGTTCTGTTTTAACATAGTATGTTGAGTTCAAGATGCCTACTCATTTATCCAGTTCAATATATTCAAAAGACAATTGGAGAGGAATAATTGTAATTCAGGGAGAAACTAGGGATTGTTATAGAAATCTTGGAATCATCTTCTTGAAGACAATTGAACCCATGGGAGCTAATGGGGAGAGAAAAGGAGAGGGAAAAGGAAAGAGAGCCCAGAATAGAGCCTTGAGATGTATCCATGGTTTGTAGGCATAACATGAGTAAATAATTAGAAAAAAAAGATCAAATCCCACCCTCCACTGGAACCCCCTACCATGGAATGCTTTTCCTGGGTCTTTTCTCTAGATTATATACACATTAAAAATGTCTACTTCTAGATTTTTCTTCTGACAATACAATAGCCATTGATATCAATGCATTGAGAAATGAAATGTATGTTCAATTTCACCTTTCCTATTCAATTTAGAATAGATATCAAAAAGGACCTTAGGTCAGTTTTTAACCTCTGCTGAAAAATGAATATTTAATAGACAAGTTTCCCACCACCACTCTGTTCATATTGCTTAAGGTAGGTGAAAGATAAAGTAACTGAATCTAGTTACTTATAAATCTATAAGATTTATAAATCCAAAAGAGATAAATAAGCCTGGTTTTGCAAGTCCTGAAGTTCACTTTACTTCATCAAGGGTGACCTAGAAATTATTCTGCTAACAATAGTAATTTCATGTTTATATAAATGGGACTTTACATAGTACTTTATATACATAAATGAAGAAAATAAACCTATATTCACATAGTTTGCCCAAGGGAGTCCTATTCTTGAAACCCACAAGATTAATTCTACTCCAAAACTCTTCCTCCTTCTAAATAAGGTATAACAATTTATGATATACCATAGGTATCCTTTCATACCAAAAGTCAGTCCAGTTCCCATTCTCCTTCAAAAGAATAAAAATGAATCTTTACTTATGAAAATGGATAAGTTTTTGTTTTTCTCAAAATGTCACTAGACTTTTAGGTATAAGAAGAACAGATTTGTATAATACATTGGAACTAAGACAATACAAAGTCAGCAGGGCATGGCTTCTAATCTTAACTCTAGCACAAAGTCACTTAGGGTGTGACTTATGGTGAATACTCCACACTTTCAGAACATCTATTTCTGATCTATAAAATGAAAGGATTGAATCAGATTATCTTTCAGTTTTAATAGACTATAGGAAGTTTTTCTGGGATCTAAAGTAAATTCAAGTTGCAAAAAATTGTAATCTAGCTTATCAATGTTAGACTAATTTAACTCATTTTCATTAGATATTTTTGAGAAATTCTACACTTTCAATCATGAGATTTGAATCCATGTTTCAAACAAACCTCTGAAACTCAAATTCACATGAAGTTAAAATAATATTAAAAAGACTTGAAACAGAGTGACACGGTGGATAGATAGTACTGTTTTTCAGAACCAGGAATGTCTCAGTTTAAGTTCTATCCTACATGAATATTGACTGTGACCCTGCACCAGTTTCTTAACTTCTTAGTATCCCAGCAAATAGTCAGTATTGGAGAGTTGTTCAGAAGGTATTGATATGTGTTGAGGGAGGGAATTTTCTCATCTTTAGGTTCCATATAATAAAATCACAGGTCCAGTCCCCATCTCTATGTTAAAATGATGCATCAAAATGTACCATAATATTAAATTTTTGATGATACAATATACTGTCCCTTTAGGATGAAAATAGAGAAGTTTGCTGGTGAAGGATACCAAAAAAAAGATATTTTTGTTTGATAGAAAAGGGATAAATCAATAGCTAAGAATACAAGATATTACTGCTGATACAGATGAACATTTTGATGACTGAAAAGAACAGGAAAACAACTTTTGTTCAAAAAAATAACAAATATATACATGAAAACATCATTCTGATGACATAGGAGGAATTTGATATAGAAATTGAACTGTTGCAAGGTGCCTTGGACATGTTAGACTCTCAATAAATTCTTCTTAACTATTAACTGATTAAAATAACTTTGTAAAAATATTGTGATATCTGATGTCTTTGTGAATAGTCTGATAGTTTAAAGAGGTAGAAACAAACATTTATTTGTTAAAAGCTGGAAAAATATGAGTGTGAAGAAACATATTTAGAGACTTAAAATGAGATAAAGAACCATGATTGAGACATTTGAGCCTCAGGGAATTATGAATTTATATGTAACTTTCAAGGCTAAAGAAGCTAAACCTTTAAAAAAGGAGATCTGAGTTGTGATTTTCAAGGACTGTCAATTTCTTTAGGGAAATTTGGTGAATTTTTATATTTTAAGTGAAAAGTGAGTCATTAAAGTGAGTCTCTGATGTCAGAGACTCCAAGGGTATGTATGTACAGGAGTGATAGGAGACAGTAGCCTAAAGTTGAGGCAAGTAAAGATTGAAAAATCAGCTGGAGATCAGAAAAGGAGCTATTAACCTAAAGTATATGAGTGCTCTTAAGCAAAAAATGGTTAAGGAACAGTTTGAAGAAACCAATGAAGGAACTGGTAGAAGATTTTAGCAATGTTGACTGAAGAAAGGCTCAGCCTCTCTAGACTAGCCTAAGTTCCAAATATTGACCTCCAGTGCTATTTAAAGCATAAAAGAAGTGAATTTTTCCTGTCCTCATTGGGAAAAGGGAGAAAAAGTATGGCTAATTCTTTTCTGTATAAGAAATGCTGGTTTTCCTTGATCAGAATCGATCTAAAATGTTTTGTTGTTCAATATATTTGGACAACATATCATCCTGATGAGGGAACAAATAACTGGGCTATCTCTATAACCCAGAAATAGCCAATCTGGTGAGTTTTACACTTCTCTAGCTGAAAGAGAAGTATTACTTAAGTATTACTTAAATTTTTAAAAGGGTGATAAGTTGAAAGAGCTTATAAATGTTTTGTTTGAGAATATTAGAGCAAAGTATTTGTCCAACTAGAAGGTGCTAAAGTTCATCAAGCAAATAGTTATTAAAAAAAGTTTCATGCGATGTATATGTTTATAAATGGTCCAATAACATCATCAAAGTCTATGGCCTAGAATTATGAGATCATTGGTTTTTTTATCTCTAATGTGCTTCCCTTCCAATACAATTCATTAGTAAAAGAGTTTAAGGCATCTGTATTTATAGATTTTGATGTAGTTATTATTTACACTTTAATTTATTATTATTATTATATTTATTATTTTATCATTGAATTATTTATTTAATTTAGTATTATTATAAATTATTATTATACTTTAACTCTGAGTACTTGTAATATTCTTTTATCTTGTTATTAAATAAAGGGTTATTTTTGACACCTAAAAGTATCATTATTATTAATGACTTGTAGAAAAAGAAATGCAACAGTGGGAAGCTCCAGAACTAGAACAATAAGTATTGGAAGTATATTGCACCTTAAGATTATTCTGAATACACTGAGGGAATTCTCATTTAACCATGTCATGGTAGTCCTTCTTTGGGAACCTATAACTATTCATGTAAGAACAGGATGGAGTGAAGGAATCATCCAGAGAATAGATAGGTGTCTACATGCCTCATGCAAGGACTATGGGGTACACATTAAGAACTATTACCAGCACTCCATCTTTTTATTATTATGCCATTTCTAACAAATAAACTGAAATAAGGAAATAGCCAGATTTTTACTTAAGATTTCAACAAAGATGAGGTTTTTCATAGATTTAATCAATTATGTAATTTTAAGTATCTATTATTTGCAAGGCACAGTTTCTAGCCTAAAGATACAAGCCTTGCCTTCAGAGAATAGACAAGCTAGTGGAATAGAAAAGACATATCCAGAGAATAAACAAATTCTGATAGAAAAAAGTACAAAATTAAAAGCTAGCAAAATACTTAGAGATCTAATCTGATTATTTTCTAAAAGAAACTAAGGCTCAGAGAGAATGATTCACTTATTCAAATCACAAGGATGGGAATTCACAAAATTCATTTTATGAACAGTAAGTTATAGCTAATAATCAAAATGAAATGGATTTTAAAACAACATAAAAAATGGCCATTCATTTTTATCTTTTTTAGGTTTTTGCAAGGCAAATGGGGTTAAGTGGCTTGCCCAAGGCCACACAGCTAGGTAATTATTAAATGCCAATCATTTTTAAAGTGATTAAAGAAACATAATTCCCAGGTAATACCAATAGATCCAATGCAATGTTGAGAATGGAAGTAACTGTTCTGATTTTCTAAGCAAAAGGTCAGGGATTGGGGAGAGAGAGAGGAAAACAGAATATTAGTTATCCGGGTCTATTAGGGGAGAATTCTACTGAGGGCACTGAATTAATCCTCAATCGCCTAAAAGATTGCCATTGCTTTCTTCTTTGTATAAGGCAGTGTCATCACAAGACCAGGAAGAAGACCAAATATAAGAAGGCCATGCACTTGGAATCATCTATCTAATAATGGTGACGAATGTGTGTTTATCCATCTATACCCACTTTCTAGTCATTGTTATGATCAATATTTCTAGGATCACTGGCCAAGGTTAAAAGCACAATCTGTGGCAGCAGAATGGGATGACTAACTGACCCACACAATAAACACACTTAAAGCCTACCTCTGTTCACCTGGTGTTTTCTCAAATGAAACATTTTTATAAAGTGTTTTGTAAATTTTAAATTGCTATATAAATGTCAACTATTATCATTTGTGGTGTTGTTATTCTCATCTTGTTCAAAAGAGTTTATATAGGAGTTATCTTGAGATGTCATTATCCTGCTTTTATCTTTTATATTTAATAACTAGTACACATGTAGATAAAATAATCAATTGACCTCTGTAGTTGGATAAAATATTAAAATGCAAGTTTTTCTTCTGAGGGCTCAACGAACTCTTCAAGACAACTTCAATAAGAGAAGGTTTTGATTTCTTCTACTCGTTCTACCTTTTGAGAGCTTTTCTTTCTCTACAACTTGAAGATTCATAGTTTTTATTTTGGTAGCATCTATTGAAAAGATTCCTAAATCTTTATCAAGTCATGTTGTTTCTAGACAATTGTGGGCAAAGGCTCTGCCTGAGATGACTCTTGTCTCCAGTAGTTTATCTGTGTACTTCTCAAGAGTGATATTTGGGACCTATAATTGTAGCATGGAAATTTTTCATCCTTATATTTAATGAAAGATATTAAACAGTTTGCTTTTTCTGCCCATCAAATTGTATTCAGTAGTCACTAAACATTTGTAACCTGCAATGGTTTATTACACAGTCTTGACTATTTCCTTGCATAACCCACATCAGTCATTGTCTGAGTCCCTTAAAGATAACTTCTCTGTCATTTCTAGAGATAAAGACATGGTTCTGTATTGTTATTATTGGTGTCATCATCATCATTATTGTTATTCTCATTATAAATACTAACTGGCCCTCTGTGGCATCTCAAATGTAAACCATTCTTCTTTGAAGTATCTTCCTCCCCTGTTTGTTTTCATATAGAAATTTCATATAGAAAGAGAATGACTAGATTTCTAAGCTTCCATGAGCTGTATCCTCTTCCTCATAGCATCCCTCCCATAGTTTCCAAGAGGACCAAGGCAAGACTTTCACCTCAGAGCAGCATAAATCTCTACCTAAGGAATATCATAATTTTTCTCTTGTCACAAGCCTTCCAGCCTAATATTTGACAGCCCCGATCAGGTGCTGTCCAAACATTTATTAAAACATTTTAAATGATGAATATATCCAATTATTACTATTAATGCAGCTAATACTGACTAATGAGGGGGAAACACATGAGCTTGTGGCCCGCAATTCATTACCCCTGCCTTGTCAACAATTCAAAGCCCGAAACCTAATCATCCATACAGGGCCCTGTTATATTTCACACGTCACTTTTAATAAGTCACTCAGTGCCTATAAATTAATGTAACATGTCGGCGTTTATGAGTGCGGCTTTGTCGCTGTTAACAAATGATGTGCTGGCCCAGTCTACAGCAGCAAGGCAGTGACGAATGATGGAGGATGATTTCCTTCCAAACTATAAACTATACACTAGGGACTCCAGTAATACATACATATATATATATATATATATATGTATATATATATATATATACATATATATACATATATATATGAATGATATATATAATATATATCCACATATTACATACATCTAAATACATGCACATACATATAGAAACAAATTTGTTCTATAATTTTCTATAAATTGCTGCATGATCTCTATCCCATCCATAGACTTTCTTTCTCACAGAATTCAAAGCCTAAATATATGGTACAAAGACAATCACCAATATTATCAATGCCATTTTGAAATCTGCTACAGTTTTTGGTTTATTGCCACTGGGTCTTTCAGTTTATCACAAGATATTCTACTATCTAAAACAGAGCCTTATAAATGTCTGTAACAGGCTGCTTCTGTTACCATGAATAAGCCATTTCATTTCTCCTTGCCTCAGTTTCCTCATTGCAAAATAAGGGAGTTAGAATAGATATAATCTAAAATATCTTTCAGTTTTAAAATACTATGTCTTAAAATTTTATATACCAGCAACTGAACTAGACTAACTTTTTGAAGCAAAATTGATAGTATCTATGTGCTACAGGGGCTTATTTGTTTTTAAGTGGATATGAATAATTCAAATTTGCTTACAAGCCAAAAGTGTGTATTAGAAAGAAGGGGAGAAAAAAAGCAGTCAATGATCATGGATATAAATATTTTCCAATATTTCCATTTTATTCCAGTTTTGTATCCTCTGGTAATTTTTTTTTCTTAAAATTATTTAAACCTATGTCTTTCTTTGTTACTTTTCATGCATCTATGACTGCTTTAAAAATGATTAAGGGCATCTGGATTTCCATACAGCTGTATTAATCACTCTCTTCTTTGATAAGATATCATAAGGTACTAAATGATCAGAAGGGCAAGCAAGTAGTTTCCTTAGCAATCAGAAAAAAATAAAACTCCACGTATATACCAAAACACAGAGCAGCTTCAGAGGCTAAAATCTGGGCATACCCTGATTCCATTTTCAGAACTCCTGAGTGGATACATTTCTATCACTTCCTTACTTTTTTCTGATTTTCCAAAATGATAAACTCGCAGGCTACTTGCTGTGTTGATGGTTGTTAGCTCTTTATAATCTTTTGCTATAAAGTCATGAGTTTAAAGCCTAAACTGATGAGTTTTGGACTACTCTTAAGACCAATATAATATTTGTCCACCAGTAGTGTCCTCATGTGTTTGGTTTTCATTTATGAGTATTTACTTATTTGTATTATCAAAGAATATCTGAATTAGAAAAGACTTTAGAAGTCAACTAATACCATGCTTAGCTGAAGATCAATGGAGTTACTAACTCCATGGTATCTAGTAAATCTAGTGGATCCCTAAAATCCCTGCAGCATTCTGATCATGCAAGACCTAGAGAAACTAATCTTCATTTCTGCCAAGAGAACCTGCCCATTCTAGCACATGGGAATCCTGAAATTCTTTGCCTAGTTTCATGGCAGAAAGATCTGGCTGAGACAGAGGTGCTAAGACTTGAATGCCAATTCAAGGCATAGGAACCCAAAAACTCAACCATCTCCTTTAAAGTTTAATTTCACTTATTTCATTTCCTCTATTTAATAGATAACAAATGCTTCAAGATTTAAATCTCCTAAGTCATCTTCATTACAGCCCCAGATGTTTTATAAAGATTTTCACATTTATGTATAGACAGGAATTTAGTCTGTCCAGATCTACATGCTAAAGATGTTAAAGAGCTAATATTGAACATATATACACACCCACATATACATCCCACAACACTTGGGGTAATTTAAAGGAGAAGCGTTACAAATATGTTTTCATTACATTTTTATTAGGAAATTACTCAGGCTGCACTTTGTCTAGGAAGAGAGTGCATTTCCCAATTTGTTTTCCTGGGGTATGTGAATGTTTTCTTGTTCAAGTGCTAACACACTCGACACATCTAAACTAATGGGTCTGAGGGCGATCTGGAGGCAGCGCCAGGGCATTGCTGCTCTATACTCCCCATAATTGGGCAATGTCTGGTGCTGAAGAAAACTGTTTCAAAGTGCAGTCTAAGGTCACGCACCGCATGGCCGCATGCACAGCACAACGGGAAAGGCTAGTTGACCAATTAAAGTTAAGTGATGACTTGGTGTCCTGGCAGCCTGCCGTTTGCACAACTTTAGAGGTAATAAAGACACTGAAAATGCCGTACAATGGTCAAGGGAAATAAGAGGGTGGCATCTGGTTAAAGAGGAGTGAGGGGGAGAAGAGTCCACCATACCCAAAACTGGAGAATATTTCAACATTTTTGAAATTGGAAACAAAGTGTGACCAGCTAATAAAACAATGCAAAGTGCTTTCATAAAACCAGTTAACAACCACAGGAAGGGAACTGAAGTCCACTTGACTCCAAAGGAGAAAAAAAGCTGAAATGCACTTTAACTTAGAAAGTTAACTACCCCCAAAGTGAGTCATTAAACTTTCTCTCTTCTCAGTATTAGTGTATTCAGAGACATGGGGGTGATGTCCAAATTGGACTGAGTCACAACAGATCTAGCTCATGGTAGAAATGGCACTGGGAGGGGTCAGGGAGGAAAGATAAGGAGAGGGAAGAGGAAGTGCCTCAGGTTTTTGTTTCTTCATTATGAACATTAAAAAGTGTGGCATCCTGTGTAGCTAAAGGAAGACAACTTCTGCTCCCAGGCCCTCTATGAAGATGTCAGTTCCAGAGGAGACAGCAGCAAAGCTGAATTCCTTGCAAGGAGAGGCCTTCACACAGACTCTGAAATTCCATAGGGACTAAGAAAAATCTGCATGACAATATACTATTTCTGAG
This sequence comes from Macrotis lagotis, assembly GCF_037893015.1. Lineage (NCBI taxonomy): Eukaryota > Metazoa > Chordata > Mammalia > Peramelemorphia > Peramelidae > Macrotis > Macrotis lagotis. The sequence continues at coordinate 390,384,524 of NC_133658.1, read as the reverse complement.
GAGCCCATTGGATCTGAAGTTGTTTAAAAAATACTTTTCCAGTTCAATCCATTCTAGAGAAATGGGTTTGAGAGGAGAGGGGGTAGCCATTTCCCCTCTCCCTTACAATGTTTTATAATATGAAACAAAACAGTTTTTCAGTCACAGACATATTTCCTCAAGAATGTTTTTAGTTCCAAAAATGATGTTTTTTTTAATTTTTCAAATTTTTTTGAATTTGGTCCTTGCAATGCTTTTTTCCCTTCAGATTCCATAGTTCACTATTCTTACTTTCAACACTTTACCCTTCCACCCAATTGTCCATTTCCACTGAGAATTTGATCCATTATGATCACTTCTCAATATTGTGTGCATTTTCTCAGATATGAAATTATTCTATCTCACATTTATAGTTCTGTTTAGGAATTAGCAAGAGTAAAGTTGGAAAATCTCTTCTCTAAGACCTTTAGTTGGCTCCATTTCTGTGCCTCATGATTTGTCATTAAGGCTGACATAACCAGTGATCAATTCTTTTTCATTGTGTTTAGTCAGAGATCTGGGGAGGAGAGGTTGACAGAATCATAGAAGAACATAGGACTCTCTTTTATAGAGATCCAATAAAATATAAGGTTTTTTAAGTACAAAAGTTGTCTCCATTTTTATTCTTGTATCCCCAGGACTTGCACAAAGTAGGTACTTAGCTTGTTGAATTAAACTGAATCAACCATACTGAGACCTAGTCAAAGAATTTATATTATGAGATCTGGTTCAACCTCCTCATTTTAACAACAAGGAAAGTAAGACCCAGAGAGATTATGAAATTTGCCAAAAGTCGCAGATCTAGATGGAGGGAGAGATGGAACTATAATCCAAGGTCTCCTGAATTCTGATCTTGTCCTCTTTCCATTATTTACATGTCTACAAGGAACAAGACTGTCACCAAAATCTTTAAATGGCTCCTACTTTGGAATCAAGCAGAATGGGTTTAATCCCCATATTTCTGTCCAATTTCTGCCTGTGCACTGACTACAATCTGGCAAAAATGGCATTCCAAGGAAGAGTTTTTGCCAAAGACACTTGGAAAGCAGTGGAATTTTTGCTCATGACATGCAGACTGATGCAGTGCCACAAAAACAGATTAAGAGAAATAAAAACAAGCATCAAGCTTTAGAAGGCCAAGCCTTATATCACAGTAACTTCTCACACTTCAGTTCCTTAATTCAAGTTTTTCTGCAAAATGGAAAAAATAACATCTATCAAATGATACTTATAGTACATTTTTAGTTTCTTGGAAGCAAGATGTTAACATTAACACAAATACTGGTGTTAGTAACAGAAATATAATAACAATATTTTTTTAATCCCAACATAGGAAAAATTTCCTAGAAGTCAGTCTTGTGGAATACCACATGCTTGTGTCCATGAAAGTGAAAGAAAAAATGGAGTCTTATTTATCATAGTATAATCTAAATATGTGGGCTGTAAAAGGAGTGCCGTTGGCATGAAAAAGGGATCTTTTAACTAATTAGAGCTTATTAAAGCTGAATAGAACTTTACAAATCAAGTAATGTTTTAGTCCAAAACCCTCATTTTACCAAGAAGGAAACTGAAGCCCAGGGAAATTAAATGACTTGTATGTCACATAGTTTTTAGTACTAAAGTCTAGAATAAGACCTAACTATCTTGAATTCTCACCAAATGTTTTTCTTCTCTATTATGCCATGATGAATCTACCCTTTCAAAAAGAAATAGACTTGAAGTGGCAAGGACATCCTAAAATTTATAGGTACTAGACCATCCCTATATTTTAATTTTTAGTTACAATATTTTGTGGTCTTTCATTTGGAATAATAATAGGTCTATTGTTAGAGTATTTTAAAGTTTTCCTAAGGCTTTGCAAATATTATCTCATTTGATCCTCACAACAACTCCAGAAGGTAAAAGCTATTATTATTTCCATTTAACAGATGAGGAAACTGAGGAAGAAAGTTAAGTTATTTCTCCAAGGTGACTCAGCTAGAAAGTGTTTGATAGAGGATTTAAATTTAGTTCTTTCTGACTCCAAATCCAGGGTCCTATTCATTAAACCATTCAGTTTTACTTCAGTTAATCAGAATTACCATTAAAATTTCACTTACACAGGAACAAGTTAAGACAAGATCAATCAACTGTTTGGAATTTCCCCCTAGCTTTCTGACTTTAAGAAAAAGTAGCTAAGGACAGCAAAGCAAGCTAATGCATCCCTATTTTAAGAAAAATAACTTCCAAGGGCCACAATAAAAACCATTGGGAAACACCACAATTTTCTTGATTTCTATAATCTCAACAGAAATGACTCCAAAAATCTATACATCCTGCCTATTCTATCCCCTGAAAACCCAGTCTTCATCGTAGCTGCCTTGGACATCTACACCTGAATATTCCACCAGTTCCCACAACTTTACATGTCCAAAGCTAAACTCAGATCTTCCTCAAATTCCTGATTTCTATTAATGGCAACATCATTTTCCCATCTATGCAATCATGCAGTCTCTTTCTCACTCCTTAAGTCCTAAAGAAGCTACTTCTTCTATCCCCCACCCCAAAACTCCCATCCTCTCTGTCTTCTCTTTCCCAACATCCTTGCTCAGACTTTATCACTTCTCAACTGAACTACTGGCACAGTTCAGCTAGTGGCACAATGGACAGAATGCTGAGCCTAGAGTAAGAAAAACAACTTCAAATCTGAGCTAGACATTTACTGATTTTATAACCTTGGAAATGTCATTTAACTTTTGTTTCTTCAGTTTCCTCAAAGATAAAATGAGAATAATAGCCTCTACCTCACAGGATAGTTGTGAGAATCAAATGAGATATTTTGTACTTATACACACAATATCTGACATAGTAGGTGCTATATAAATAGTTATTCCTTTTCCTTCTTTTCCTTACTGTAATAATTTCTTCATTAGTCTCACTATTTCCAATTGTTCTCTTTTCCAACCCTTGTTATCTCTAGATGCCTACATCATCTTGCATGTCTTGCTCAAAAACTTTCAGGGGCTCCCTACTACCAAGAAGATAAAATAGTTACTCTTCTAGCCTGATATTGAAAGCTCTCCATTGAGCAAACTCTGTCTATCTTTCCAGCTTCGTTTCATATAAAAAATCTCTATGTTCCAGCCAGATCAGCCTTTGAGTGCTTCCAACTCAATATTCCATCTCCTTCCTTCCTACATTCATCATGCAGGTCATGACCCAGACCAAAATACACTCTTTCCATATCCTCAACTTTCAGAATCCTTCTCCTTCAAGGATCACCTCAAAGGCTATGTATGAAGTCTTCCTTAATCCTCCTAAAGGAAAATATTCCACTTCATTTTAAATATTCTTAGACCACTGTCAGGATTTCTATATTATTGCAATCCATTGTACTTTGCATGATATTTATCTTTCCTGATATTACATCCCCTCTAATAGTTCACATTGTGTACATGTTACGTGGTTTTTTAGTAGAATATAAACTCCTTGAAGTCAGTGACTGTCATATTGTTGCTCTGCAGTTTCAGTGTTCAGTGCAGTGTCTTGTACAGCTGAATTTAGTAGGCTATAAGCCCCTTAAAGCTTATATATAATCACCAGAGGTACTGGAGTGCACTTCTTTTTTTCATTATTCTTTTAATAAAGTGCCCTATATATAGTAGACATTTTAAAATGCTTATTGAGTTAGTATCTTTAGCAAAGGTTTATTTTCGCAGCTCAGATTCCAATGTACATAACAGGTATTTAATAAGTGCTTGTTGTGTTGGATTGAATTTAAACATATATAATATTTTACATTGATCATTGATGTTCTCAGCATGTTGATCCTGGGACATTGCAATATGTTCACCCATCAAAAAATGAATCAATTATGTTCACTAAATTATCTTTATCAAGTCAAAAAGTGAACTAATTGATTTAAGAGAGACAGAAAGATTCAAAATGTTTGCTTCATTTCACCAACTAGCAGCATGATTTTGAACAAGTTATTTCATTCTCGAGTATTGTTTCTTCATGTGTAAAATAAAGATAACAAATACTGAATTTGAATTTAAGAGAACCTAGGTTCTAATACTTGATTTTTTCACGTAACCCCCTTTATCACAGTGGGCAAATCATTTCCCTCTCTGGACCTCAGTATCATTATCTATAAAATAAGGGAATTAGACAAGAATTGCCTCTCAGTTCCTTCCCAAGGTCTATCTGTATCTATATCTATAAGGACTATTTTCTAAGCTCCTAACAATGTTGTTATGATGGTCAGATAAAAGAATGAATGTGAAAGAGTTTTATAGTTATTTTTGTCACTTATTTATTAAGTGATGTAGTTATTACTAGAAACATTTTCACCAGTCAGAGGATTAACTTGGAGGCTGCTCCAAGGTGGTTCAGTGAGAAGAGTGCTCCTTAGAGGCAGCTTCGAAGATCTGAGTTCAAATCCAGACTTCAGATACTTACTAGCTATGCTTGTTGTTGTTGTTCGTCCTTTGTTCTCAAAAAGGACCATAACAACAGAACAATGCCATGACTTGCAAGTGAATTGGATTTAAGTGACCGATGACTGTATAAAGTCACCAGTCTCTCTCTCTTCTGGAGATATTTGGGTCCAGTAGTATTATATAGATCAGGACAACTGGAAATGCTCCCCTAATTTGAACAAGTCAATTAACTTTTGTTTGCCTCAGTTTCCTCAGCTGCAAAAGTGGTAATAACAATAAACCTACTTCTCAGAGTTGTTGTGAAGATCAAATGAGATAATATTTGAAAAGTGCTTAGTACAATGCCTAGCATATAATAGGCACTATATAAAAGTTTGCTATTTTTGTTGTTGTGATATATATATATATATATATATATATATATATATATATCTCAAACACACACACATTAATTCATATCCAATGTTCCTCTCAGCACCACCATACCACCTTGAATAGTCTATTTACTTTTTTACTTTCCCCATCTTAGGTCTTATGCATCTTCCTTCCTCACTTTCTCTCTCCGCACTGCTTCCATACTCTTGCATCTGCTCATCTGCTCACTATTTGAACAGAAGCATGAGATAAACACGTAGGAAGCAGAAAACCTACACAGAAGTTGGGAGGATAGGAAAGAATGTGAGGTTAAAAAGAAAGATGGAAATGGTGAAATGGGGGAACCCAAGGGGGATCCACAATCATGTTTGTTCAGGGACGGAAGTTCCAACCCCAGAATAAAATGTATGAGCTGCCACTAGGGCAGTAGAGCATTAAAGTACATCAGCACTTGTGTTATGATTTGCTATGAACCTGGTGATCTCAAAAAAAAAAAACCTATAGCTAAAAAAGTAAATTCCATGACTGATTAATCTTTTGACATTGAGTCATATTAATGGGCACTTCTGAAACTAATGATGTAACTCCACAAACAAACCAAAAAAAAAAAAAAGAAGTTAAAAATGTATGTATCCTGTGCCTCCTGCCTAAGGCACAGACTATATAGTATAGATTGAATAATTATACAATTCATGAAAATGGGGAAGGAAAGGGCAAAAATGAATGAGTGAGACACAATGAAAATGTGAGGTCACTTCACCCGCATGAATTGAGATGCAACATTTAATTGGATACTACAAACTTGAAAACATTCTTGGTAAATAACTGCCTTAGAAGTCTAAGTGTGTGTTGGTTAACAGTGAGACAAGCCAACTGATCAATAGTACAAAACAAAGGGTCTCAGGTATGCATGTAGAGTCATACATCATTTCAATAAATTATGCTGTGTATAAAGACAGTTTTTTAGAACAATCATTCTGGGATCAAGAGCTAAGTCATTTCAGCCACATCTTGATTTCTGCAAAACTCGGCAGGAATTATGAGGCTTAACAGCATCCTGACAATTAGCATATTATAAATACAAAAATGATATATTAAAGGGAGAGGAGAAAAAAGGGCCAGCATTTTACACCTACAGTAATATAATTCCACTACTTAATGCAAAGTAACAGGCATTAGAGTGTTTGGGATCCTCTTGTATGGTGTTATCTTCTCTATCAGTAAATGAGACTATGTGAACAGTACAACCTATAAATAATTCAAGGCCTGAGATGGCAATTATAGAACCATGCACAACTAGCATGAATATTTTATGAAGGCTAAAACAGCCCTCAGAATGAATCATGGATAGATGAACACACACACACACACACACACACACACACACACACACACACACACACACACAGCTTTTTGGCCAAGTTCTGTTCTAAGACCTGGCTTCTGTCTGACCCCCAGTGTACCTATATTTCACAAAAATAGAGCTGATATTTATAATCTTCTTTTACTCATATTTAATTTTGAAAGCGTGAATGAGCACAAGGAAAAGAAGAAAACAGGGTCAACAAACCCAGTGATAAGCAGGAGAGAAGAGACCAGTAACAAGGAGAGCTGTTTTTAACATAACTATATGTACAGATACTAAGTGATTTTTTTAAAAAATCTAAAATGGATTTAGCAAAAAATGCAATAACTCTGTATCACTCAAACTGAAATTAAAGCTACCTATCCTTCCTTTCTAGATTAGAAAAGAAAGCCTTTACCTATACTGAAGTCAAAATTGCCCTAGATTAAATAAGCTTTTATTTTTAGTTATTCCTTGTGGAATATCTGAAATACTGATTCACTATATCGATCAAATAAAAGACATAGTATCAGTCATAGGCCTGAACAACTATGCCACTTTATATGATATATATAAAGAAGAAACTCAAATATTATCTATTATTAGCCAATGAGTGATATGGTACATTTCTTACACCTTTCAAAGCCCATCAATGGGAATTCATCATTTTTGAGACTACTTCAAGCAGGGGAAAAATTTTTTTAATTATAAGCTTTTATGCTTTTTCTCATGAAAAGTTTCCTTTAATCACCATAAGTTGTTTTTGAGATATGAGTTCATGCTAATTCAAATACTGTAGATAATAGCATTCATTATCTTTACTTACATTTATATACACAATCTCTGATGGCAGCTGCACTGGAAGAAAGTATAATTACTACAAACACCAGTGTCTGTATGCCTAATCATTTAAACTGCAATATGACCAACATTTTAATTTATACTCCAATTTTATATACCCCCCAGATTCATAAGTCAAATCTAAGAGTTTCAATTTCACAATAATTTTTTTACTCTCATGAAGTCACCTAATCTATAAGGAAATATATATAACTACTGTTTATCTAATAGCTAGAAGTAACACAGCAATTTAAACTCTGTGTGTGTACATTATATATATAATTTTATCTTCACAGCAACTCTGGATACTAGATGCTATTATTATCCCCATGTTACAGAAAAGCAAACTGAGGTTCAGTGACTTTCCCAAAATCACATAGGTAATGAGTAGTATCTGAAGTAGGATATGAACTCAGATTTTCCTAACTCCATTTATATTTATAGAAACATGGACAGATATTTATAAAATTCTAGCTCCCCATATTTAGAAAACATAAAGTGTCAGAGTTCAGAGAGATCAAGAATGTATGTAGTCAAAAGTTACTAATTTTTCATGAAGAAAACTGAGACCTAGAAATATAACATGATTTACCCAAAGTCACACAATTTTTTTCATGGAAAGAAAAAAACACCTTTTTCTACCATACCACACCATACTTTTTTGACCCATGCAAGTATGTCAATATACAGACAACTCTCCCTTTCTGTAGATTTGACTCTTCTGCAGGGTGGGCAGCAGAACCCCACTCCCAATCCATAGATTCAGCAGGCAGCAGAAGCAACAGTGCAGAACAGTCTATTTTTGGTGAGATCAGTCTGTATTCTGATGTACTGAAACATTTGATCAATTATGAAGCGGCTGTATTTATCTCTTGATTTCAACTTAAATATAAATGAGACTCAGTTTCCACTTTCCAATGAAAGTTGTTCTAAACATCAACTGACTGGACTAAATTGCTTTAATGTCAAATAATAATAATAATCATAATAATATTGCTCCATGACTTTCCAATGTTCTTCCATTATCTTAACTCTTGGAAACATTCAAAGAGATAGCTCTTCTCTGTAAGGTGAGAGTTAAATCTCTATGACAAATTTGAGAAATTTTAAATGAGTTTCACTATGGGACATAAGCAGGGCACATATGGGAAATAGTCAAACAAGCTTTTAGATGAGTTTAAGGCAGGTCATAAGCAAGTCAACAGCTGAAGGGTGTGTTCATATGTGCTTCGGAAACTTTCAGTTCCCGGAGATTTTGTTCCTCCTTTTTTATCTTACTAATAAAAGTACAATCAAAGTAATATTTCACTTTTTTTTCTCTTCATGTTTTATAGTTTATGAGCAGCAACCAAGAGATTGGCTTTAGTAACAAGAAGATCAGGGTTTAAATCCTGCTTCTGACACATTCTGGTTGTGTGTCCCTAGGCGAGTCATGTGGCCTCTGACCTCCCCCAAAGTAACTCTCTATAACTATCAGTTACAGAGAAATTGAAGATCTGCATCTGGGAAAGGAGTTTCCACATAGGCCCACCTACACTGATGAAATACAGATGCATATCAAAATCTTTTCTGTCACAATCAAATGTACCGCCATCTTCCCAATCACCCAATCTACAACCTCAGCATCATCTCCAACCCCTCATTCTAAGTGACCCTATGTCTCAAGTTGATATCTGACCTGGTTATTTTGATCTTTACAACATCACTTGTAGACATCTTCTCTCCATTCACACAACTCTAACATAAGCCCTCAACAATTTAGATTACTCTAAAAGCTTTCTGATAAGACTTCCTGCTTCAGATCTCTCCCTTTTCCAAATATGCCTCCATTCATTTGCCAGTGATCTTTCTCTAACCATATCACATAATACACTTCACTGACTCCCTATTACTTCTAGGAGTAAATACAAAACCCTTTGACATTCCAAGCCCTAAGAACATAATCCTTTCCTACCATTCCAGTCTTCTTATACTTTATTTCTCTTAATGCATATCATGATGCAACTACATTGGCCTATCACCTGTTTGGCTTCCTAACACATGTGCAAAGACTTCCATTTCCTGACTCTAAGCCTTTTCCTTGATTGGCACCACAGGCCTATACTATTCTTTCTCCTCAACTATCTCCTAGTTACCCCAGTTTTTAAGAAATTAAGTTCAAATCATATCTTCTGTAGGTAACATATCCTGGTTCTTCCTATTGCTAATGCCTCCCCTCTAAAATTATCTTCCATTTATATTGACTTTATCTTAGATGCTATCTTTCCATTAGAATTTGAGCTCCTCTAGGAAGGGGATCTTGCTTTTGATTTTTTTTAATATCAAAAGTACTTAGCACAATGCCTTCCTTACACATACTAAATGCTTAAAAAATTTTGTTGACTGAAAGAAAAAAGTATTTCCCTCAATCTCAGTTTCCTACTCCTACTAGCATACCAAACAATCTACCAATATATTTTGATATATGAAAGAGTAACAAGTAAACTCTTCCATTCTATCACAAAACTTTGTAGAAAGAGAAGTATTGAATTTGATTTTTTGACATGAAATCACCAGAAAAAATCATGCATAAAAGTATATAACCTGAGATTACAAGACAAAAGAAATATCTGTTGTTATTAAAGTATTAAATAAAATGACTGATTTCTGACAAAAATTTCCTTTAAACCTCACACCTCTCCCCTTTGTTCCCTTTCATGCTCTCCTCCCTTCCCTTCCCCCCACCCTCAAGACCCCATATTTCAGTTTATATGTTTTCAAGATTAGATCTGCAAACACTAATAGAGGGGAGAAAATACAGGCAACAAAAAAAAATGGGTCTCTTTGCATCTTGCCTCTCTTATTCTTGATTACTCAAGGAAAGAGAGTTTGATTTGATATTTAAGGGCACCTGAATGGGTTAATTTTTTTTTCTTTATTTTGATGTTTCTGCTTATATTTTTGAAAGACTATCCCAGGCAAAATGTGGTATTAGAGCTCTAACTGCTAACACATGGAGTGCTCTACAACTCCACAAAAAAAAAAAACTCTCATACTTTTACAGACTCCTTGGCCAAGAACAACACCATGAGTTTGATTTTCTTCATCATGAATTGACAGCTTATTTATCTCCATGGACGAACTTTCTAAGCCCTTTAGGCTCCCAGGCAACTTAGGAGGCATTCCGCTGACTGTTCAAAAATATTATTGCTTCATAAAAATAGAGACTAAATCATTTCATTGGGGTTGGGCCATTTCTTTAAAGTGAGGTTTTGTAGACTCTGAGTTATGACAACAGTTTATAACCAAATACACAAAGGCACAAAAGTCCCACCCAATCTGGATTAAATTTCAGAAAACCTTTTAGACAAGGAGTTTCTGCTGACAGGGCAAAATTTTGTGGCCGTGGACACTTTCGTCCTCTTTACTCTCCAATAATGCTCAGGGAGCCTTATTATAATAATTAGGGAGAGGTTATTTCCGCTTGCCATAACTCGCTATGGAAATAATGGTTTCCGGTGCCTGTACACCCAGCACGAAAAAGAATGCAAATGCCAACTCCTGAGTCACAGTGGAAAAGCACATAACCCAGTGTCACTGCTGTATATAAGTAAAACATGCTGCGACCCTGTCAGTCATTCTCCGAGTACCATGGAATACCACTGCTCTCTTCCAGAAAGCTCACCACCATTTGTTTGAATAAATCAATACACAAACAAGAAAGAACCCAGAAATGCTAACAGATCAAGTATTCAAATGTGGAATCCAAATAATGTTTTGTTCAGTAACAAATTCTCTGACATTCTGCAACTAATAGAAGTAAGAATATTCAACTGGGTGGAAGAGGTGGGGGGGTGAGTAAGGGGGAGTGGGGAAGGTTGGAGAAGGAATTATGTTCATCATCTTGTTTTTACTTGCAAGGCAATTGGGGAAGGATGGCAGATATTTTCCTCAGATGGACTAGAGTGAATTCTAGTTTCAGATTTGTCTGTCAGCATTATTGATATCCCATATTACTAAATGTCTAGGTATAGATCTAACCAAGATATTTGCTTCTCTGATCAAATTTTCTATTTTTTTCCCAATTTGTTTTATTTACAAGCCTCTTAAGTACAGATAAAACAGCTTGTGACTGTACTTACTCTGCCAAATTTTAAAAATACAGCTCCTTTGGTTACTTTGTACCTGTCCCTACTAATTATGCCCTCTCCTTTGTTCTTTCATCTTTAAAATGTTCAATCATTTTTCAGTTGTACCCAATTCTTTGTGACCCTATTTAGAGGGGTTTTTTTTTTGGTAAATACTAGAGTCTTTTCCATTTCCTACTCCAGATCATTTTACAGATGGGAAAACTGAGGCAAATGGGGTTAAGTAATTTGCCCAAGGTAACAGCTCAGTGACTGAAGTGGAATTTGAACTGAGGTCTTCTTGACTCCAGGTCCAGTATTCTTTATACTGCATCACCTAGCATCTAAAATTATATATATAATATATATATTATATATATATATATATGCATTCAATTGATATCTTTTGGGAAAACAGGTTTTAGAGCTAGCAGGTACCTTAGAGATCATTAGGCTATTTAATTTTACTGAGGAGAAAACTAAGACAACTCATATGGCTAAAAAGAAACAGGCCAGGATTCAAAATCAAGTTCCCAAATCTTCTATTCTTGCCATCTTTTCTGGTATTGGAATGTTATTTAAATTTTATTCTTGTTTATATTGTAATTTCCTAGAAGGTAAGGAATCAAACCTGTGCAGTGGACTTTGTAGAGTGCCTATGAGGATGCTACCCACAAATGCTTACATATGCTAAATATGAAAATGATGAAATAATTCAGTATCTACAGACTCAGTAAGGTTGAGTCAACATAACAAGGGAATGAGTGGAAAAAAATTTTTCTAATACAGTCCAGAAAGTGGGAGAATTTGTAGGCAAAAAAGGGACCCGAGAGAGAATGATATCAAAGTTATTTTGGTGAAGCTGTTACCACAATAGAAAGGAAAGAATATGAGTAGACTTTTGTATGTATTCCTCCATTATTCATATGATAATATTTTTAAATAACTATTATTAAATAGTGCTATATTTGATAATATTCATTTGGTATATTAATAGATATGTAAAAAAGAAAAGCCATAATTATATTAAAGGATTTTTAAATCTAAAAAATAAAGAAATTATTTTGAGGTACATAAGTTTAAGAAGAATTTTTAAAATCCTATTTTTTTGAGTTGAGGAAACTTCTAGGGTGACAAACATTGAATATCAGGGTAAAATAGCAAGTCAGTTATATATGGCCATAAATATATTAACAAAGTTTCATTTTAATATTCAATTGCATACAGTTTTAAATATGTTCTAGTTGTTTGTGGGTATCAATTTTGTCTCCCCAAGGAAAATGTACATTTTTTTAGGACATGTGTTTTCCACAATGCTAGTACATGGTACTAGGATCATAGCAGACACTTTAAGAAAGTAGTATCAAAATCCCAGTTAATATGGCAGTGTGAAAGGAGGCAATACAAAGGAAACAATATGGTGTTTTGAAGAAACATACCTGAAGAGAGATTCATAAAAGGTTAAAAATATATATGATTAAGAAGAAATTTTTTAAAAACAGGAATAACAGTCAAGTTTTCAGACAAAGTGGAAGAAAAATATATCTGACTAACAGATAAAAAAAGTTAAATTATGCTTAAAGGCAATCTAAGGAATGAAATGAGTATATATATTCATATATATATTATATACACATACATATATACATTTTATATAGATATATAATATTCACTGAATGGCATAACATCTAACTACTTAAAGAACATTTTATTTTAATTCCATGGAGAAATAGTAAAACTATAACCATTGGAAATTTCAATGTACTCCCTTTCAGACCTAAACAAATCTAACAAAAAAAGATAAATAAAAAACCTAAAGAGTTAAATAATAATTTAGAACAGTTAGATATGAATATTGAATGAAAATAGAAGAAAAAACATACTTTACTCCACTGAGTATGGCACTTTTATAATAACTGACTTTGTACTAAGAGGAAAAGAATAATAGTAAAGAATTTTATAAACAATGAAATATTAAATACTTCTTTCCAGACTACAATGTAATAAAATTACAATTCATAAAGGATCTTTTAAGAAAAGATTAAAATGTAAATGGAGACTAAATAATTTAATTATAAAGATTCGTTGAGTCAAAGAACAAATCAGATAATAATAGCCAATTTCATCAAAGAAAACAGCAAGAAAAGGAACCAAAATTTTTAAGATATAGTCAAAACCATCCTCTGGGGGGAACAACTAATCACTTTCATAAACAAAGGCAGAAAGAATAGCTCAATGAATTGAGTTTTTGATTAAAAAACAGAACAGAAATAAATAAAAAACCTATTAAGCACAAAGGTAGAAGTTCTGAAATCAAAAAAGAGGTTAGTTAAATTAAAAGTCATTAAATAAAACTAGGAAATTTATTTAAAGTCCACAAACTAGACAAACTTTGAGCTTATTTAATTTTTAAAAAAGTAAAACCAAATTATCAATATAAAAAACAAAAGATGGAAATGACCAAAAATAAATAAAATTATTAGAAGCTATTTTACTCAATTATATACCAAGAAATTTGAAAGAATTGATGAATACTTACAGAAGAATAAAATACCAAAAGGTTCAAGGATATATAATCAATAGAAAAAATGAAAAATTTATAGAACTTAATCTCAAAAAAATAAATTGAACAAACCAGAAAAAATTCTCCCAACTTGAAACATAATTTAAGCATAAATGAATTCTATCAAATGTTCAAAACTTAATTATCCCAATATCATATAAATTTTTGAGAAAAAGAGGGAAAAAAAGAATCCTACTAAATTTCTTCTATGATAAAAAAAATATGGTTTGATATCTAAATGAGGGAAAGATAAAGCAAAGACACAAAGCAGACAAATACCTTAATGAATATCACTGCAAAAGTACTAAATAAAATCTTAATGAACAGATTACAGAAATTAAAAAGATCATATGCTATAGGAATGCAGGATTGATTCAATATCAGAAAATCTTAAGCTAAGTAGACTTAAATGAACAAAAATGAACATCACATGAATACATTGATAAATGCAGAAAAAATATTTGATAAAATGTATATTTTAAAAGCATAGGAATGCATGAACCTTTCCTTAATATGCTAAAAAAAATCTATTTAAAGACATAAACTAATGGTACATTTTAGAAAACTAGAAACTTTTCTGATAAGAACAGAGTTAAAGCAAGGATGTCACCATTATTATTTTATTTAGTACTAAAAATGTTAGCAATCATAATAATACAAGAAAAAAATGAATAAAAACACAAAAATTATTACTTTTTTTAGATAATAACAATTTAGAGTACCCTAGAGATTCAACTGAAATAATAACTTCATCAGAATAGCAAGATATAATGCATGCAAATCATCAACTTTTTAAAATTTATAACCATCAAAATCTACCAGGAAGGTAAAAAGGAAGTTCTTTTCAAAATGACCTCTGAAGGCATAATATATATTTGATAATATGTCTACTGAGACACACACACAGAGAAATTCTATGAATACAACTATTTTCATGGAAATAATGACTGACCTAGGTGGAGGGCTATTAATTGTTTAGGATTGTGCTTTGTCCATATAATAAAGACAGGTATTTTACTTATTTACTTTTTCATTGTTATATCAAATAACCATGGAATTATTTTATAAAGTTAAAAAGAATAATTCATCTGGAGGAACAATAAATAAAACAATAACTTCAAAGGGAGGGGAAAGGGGGCAAACATTTTATATAACATATATTATATGCCAGGCACTAAGTATTCTACAAATATTATCTCATTTGAGCTTCATAATTTTTTCAGGTAGGTGCTGTTAGTATTCCCTTCTTGCAGTTGGGGAAAAAGAGGCAAAGTTTAAGTGACCTACAGCTAGTTTAAAAAAAACTGAAAATAAAAGGAGTTAGCAGTGCCAAGATTCAAACTATACTAAAAAGCAGTAATCATTGAAACTATTTGATACTGGCTAAAAAACAAAAACAAAACAGAAAAGTTGATCAATGGGAAGGTTCAAGAACATATAGTCTACAAAGAAATAGGTGTCATCATGTGCAATAAATAGAAAAACTACAAGGATTAGTATATGAACTCATTCAGCAAAAACTACTAGGAAAACTGGAAAATGGTCTGGTAATAATTAGGTCTAAATAAACTTCTCACACCATAAATTATGATAAGTTCTAAAATGGCTATGTGACCCAGATATAAAAATTTTCATCCTAAACAAATAAGAAGAGAGTAGAATGATTTACCAGAAAACAAAGTTAACTATAAGGAAAACTCTTTGCAGAAATTTTTTTTCTAATAAACATCAAAAATTCAAGATATACATACATATATATATATATATATATATATATATATATATATATATATACTGACTCAAATATATGAATATATGAGAACAGGAACCGTGCTTCAATAATTGGCCAAAGGTTATGAACATGCATTTCTCAAAAGAAGAAAGAGTAACCATTTATGGAATGATATCAACTTAGAGATGAAGTGTTTGGTCTTGTTCTGTTTAATATTTTTAATAGTAATTTGAATAGAGGTACATTTATCAGTTTTGTGGATGATATGAAACTCAGAGAGATAATTATTAAGACTTGACATGATAGAACCCAAAATCAAAACTATCCTTCCAACCCTTGAATCTTAGGCCAGATCTAGTTAAATGAAATTTAGTAGGAATAAATCTAAAAAAAGAGGCAACATGGAATAGTTGTTAGAAAACTGGTTTCTGAGTCAATAAAATCTGAATCTAAGTCTTGCTTCTGTCACAAGCTGGTTGAGGGATCCTGGGAAAGTCACTTAATCTTTCATTGTCCCCTTGCAACTTGATAATGCTACAAGCTCTAGAGAAAGTACAGATCTGCATTAGTGGGAGAAGTTCCTTACCAGAAATTGTATACAGTGATGAAATCAAAGATCCAGCCCCAAAACAAGGTTTAGCAGGGGGAGAAGGAAGAATATATATTGTTTGCCTTACACTTGAATAAAAGATAGAAGCAGGGCTTCCTGGGGTTGGGGGAACAGGAGGGAAGAGGGAGGGAAAGGGGAATTCAATAGATTAAAAATTCAAATATGAGTCAAGAATGTCATATGTTAGCAAAAAACAGAGCTAATATCATTTTAATCTACATTGAGATGAAACAAGTTTGGGTCCCAAAAAGTATTATCAGAATGCATCTCCTTCTCCTCTTTAAAGAGTTAGGTAACAAGAGGTAGATATAGACACTACATATAATTATAGACTTGGATGATATCTTGATTAGTTTAGCTAGCTGGACTGGTTCCTGCCCCCCCCCCCTTTTATTTTTTGTTATAGGGGATAGCTCTCTAGAAGGAGGAAGAGTAGGGATATATTTGGGAAATGAAGGTGATCTGAAAACACTGACAACAAAAATTGGTGAATAAAATGGCCCTAGAACTTCAGTGTCAGACTTTCTAGACTAGCATCGATGTTCCACAGTATTCTGCCCCCACCTCCCCCAAATCTGCTCCTGAATCCTGCTGGAAAGGGTCATTCAAATGATCAACTGGGAGCTCAGGTTTACAGCAATGGAAACTGTCATCACTTTGGCAGCTCACAAAGGTAACCATTTTTAAAGAGAGTGAGGCCAGTTAGAAATGAAAAGGGATCAAAGTCCTCCGGGATCTGTCATCAGTCTGTTCAAAGAACATTCTGTATGTATAAATGCTATAATATATTTACAGTTGTCCAGACCCTGCATACACATACACACACATACCCAGCATTTCATATGCTTTCACACACATTTGCTTAGTGAAATCTTCTTTATCCTTCCATTCATTCCCCAGACATTTTTCAAATGCAGTATGGATCAAAATTGCAATATAGGAAGCCAGGTAGAGTTCCAACACCAAATTAAAATAGCTAACTGGCCAACAGATGGCAGCTGAAGCAAATCACTTGCCTATTTCAATAAGAACTACATTCATTTCAGTTGTTCACATTTTTCTAAACAGAAGTTGACTGCCCCAATTGCTTGTAGCAGATAACAAAATTAAAAAACCAAAATCTTTCTTTATTTTTGTTCCTAGAACTGAACATGATTCACAAGCCAAGATGTCCCCAGGTTTTCTGATTTTTAATCAGCAAGGTGGAAATGTCACTCACCCAGGAGGTTATTGATTAAAATAAAGAACAGAAATGTTTTCTGCATGATCCCTACTTCTACTGGCAATGTTACATCATTTAGATACTGAAAGAAAAGAAGGGGGGGGGGGAGGAGAGAGGAAGTCCTGAGACAGTCACAGAATGGGAATAAATAGTACAAAGAAGCTTTCTGGCCTGAGGATAGAGGCAGAGGTTGGCATTATTTTACATTAGAAACACTTCGTATTCAAAACTGTAATTGATAGCAGTGAAGTGTTAGGGAAAAGAGGCACTGGTGTTCAGGCAGGCTGCCCTGCCAATCAAACTCAACCTTTCTTTAAATGAATAAAAGCTTCATTGCCCTATTATGCTGATATAGGCAGGCAGGACTAAAGTAGCCTGTTTGTCAAGTTTATGTGCACTGCCCCGAGCTACTTAGATACTGATGCTTAAATAATACCCTCAAAATCAGTGGTGATTTCAGATATAGTTTTCCTTTTGCCAACACAGTGTAAATTTTACCCTGGAGTTGCCTGGGACTGGAGGCAACTGGGAGGCTGTATTTCCACCCATGCCTTGGTGCAAAGGGACTGTTTAGTCATCTTTTGTTTACAATCCAATTTATGCCGTAACGTTTCTGTGTGTTCTGCCTGGGTGTTTCTATGTTGGTGCTGTCTGAAGGCTGCCATAATTACCAGGCCAGTTCTATGTCCCCAGACCTGCATGTGGAAAAAGCTTCCTTAGCCTGGGAGTCTCCTTCTTCCCTCCTTCCCCCTTTGGAACTTGCCTCTCTTTATCAGAAGTGCATTTTTTGTTGGATTTTGTTTTATTTGTTTGTTTTTTGAAATAGTCTGAAATCAGAGAGATTTGGAGGAAAAAGAAGAATGTATCACTAGTTCCCCTGCCCCACAATTTGATCACGTTCTTCTTGCTTTCACCATAAGTCCCTACAGAGAGGCTCTGCTTCCATAGGCAGAGGCATTGCAGGAGGGGGTGGGGAAGGCATTAAGAATGGCTACTACCCTAGAGAGAGGGAACAAGAGAGGAAGTGGAGGGGGAGGGAGGGCAAGGAATGAACAAGCTGACTCTTCCTTCTTTGCAGTCTAGTCTATACTCCTACTTTCCCTTCTTCCCTGGATGTTTCTGCTTACAAATGCATGTGACATATCTGCTTTGTACTTGCAAAGAAGAAGCTGTTGGTAACAATGAACGTGCAATTGGGCTGGAAATAGATTTATCAGGCTTCAAGGATTATTGTTTGCAAAGAGATACTACACACATTACTATTTCACAGTTCAGCTATGACATTATTAACCTACTGTGCAAGAATTTTATTGCTAGATTGGTCCATTTATCAAAAATAAGAGAAACTCAAAAGCCCACAAGGAAGTTAACATTTCAAGCAAGCTTGGCTTTCACTTAACGTCATTAATCTATCTATTTACACAAGAGGAAGAAATGTTCATTTAGTAACATCTCACAGTTCAGTATAAATGCTCCAATATGTAACTGAATGCAAACATGTGAATGTCATGCTCATTCTAGCAGGGAAAATGAGTGTTTTCTCCTTAAAATGAATCAGAGTTTGCAAAGTCCCCAGAGTCTCCCTCTCATTCTGGGCTGTCACATATTGGGGAGTCATGTGCCCAAACTTCAAACCCTGCAAGCATTGGGCAAAATGCAGATTCTGAACCATTGAATGCATTATGGAGGTAGACACTCACAATTACATGTCATCACAAGGTAAAGAGTCTTGGAAGGAAACTATCCAGCCATCCGACAAAGCCTGCTTTAAACAAGAAGAAAGAAACTGATAGCAAACATCTCAATAATTCATGGAGAAGCAATTGATTTTTGGCTGGAAGGACTGCCTCCTTTCAACTTCTCCAATGGGGAGATTCACAGTATCATTCAATCTTAGTGTTGGAAAAGATCTCAGAGGTCATCTAGTTCAGCTCCCTAATCAAGAGGTCAGTGTGCAATATAGACAATTGTGCTATATATCACTACATAGTCAACAGACTATTTCATATAGAGATGTTCTACACCCATATTAGGAATGCATATGCTGATCTTACATGACTTTAATAGCACTACCTAGGTTATTTTGCCAGTGGAAGACTGTGGACTTCTAATAGAATGATAGAACCCCAGAAGTACAGACTGGGATTTAGAGATGTTAGAGAAGACTGAGAGAAGAGTCTGAAATATTCTTGGGATATGACTTGCAAAATTTTTGGAGGGAATTAACCTATTTTTCTTACCAAAAATTTACAGGGGGCAATTTCAAGGCTTTTAAATAGCAAATTATTTAACACTTTAGAGCATGGGAATTAGCTCTTCTGAGCTGCATCACCCAACAAAAGCTTATCAAAAAGCCACATTTATGGTTTAATATTTATTTATGACTAAATACAAACCATATTACCAATGATTATAATAATAAAATATAACCCTATACCAAGGTAAGATCCAAATGGATACAGGATTTAGACATAAAAAACAATACTATAAGCAAATTAGAAGATCAAGGACTAGTTTACCTGTCAGATCTATGGAAAGAGAAGCAGTTTATGACTAAAGAAGAGATGGAGAACATCACTAAAAACAAACTAGATGATTTTGATTTCATTAAACTAAAAAGCTTTTGCACAGACAAAACAACTGTAACCAAGATCAAAAGAAATGTAGTAAATTGGGAAACAATCTTTACAACTAATGTTCCTGACAAAGGACTTATTTCTAAAATATACAGAGAACTGAGTCATATTTTAAAAAAAAAAAAGCCACTCCCCAATTGACAAATGGTCAAAGGACATGCAAAGGCAATTTACAGATGAGATCAAAGCAATCCACAGTCATATGAAAAATTGCTCTAAATCATTACTTATTAGAGAAATGCAAATTAATGCTTCTCTAAGGTACTACCTCACACCTCTCAGACTGGCCAATATGACCAGAAAGGATAATGATCATTGTTGGAAGGGTTGTGAGAAATCTAGGACACTATTACATTGTTGGTGGAGCTGTGAACTCATCCAACCTTTCTGGAGAGCAATTTGGAACTATGCCCAAAGAGCAACAAACATGTACATACCCTTTGATCCAGTAATACCACTACTGGGTCTCTACCCTGAAGAGATGATGAAAAAAGGGTAAAAACATCAATTGTACAAAAATATTCATAGTAGCCCTGTTTGTGGTGGCAAAGAATTGGAAATCAAGTAAATGTCCTTCAATTGCGAAATGGCTTAGCCAACTGTGGTATATATATGTCATCAAAGACTATTGTTCTATTGGAAACCAGGAGGGATGGGAATTCAGGGAAGCCTGGAGGGATTTACATGTACTGATGCTGAGTGAGATGAACAAAACCAGAAAAACACTGTACATGCAACATAGGGGTGATAATAAACCTTGATTGACTCACTCATTCCATCAGTGCAACAATCAGGGACAATTTTGGGTTGTCTGCAATGGAGAATACCATCTGTATCCAGATAAAGAACCATGGAGCTTGAATAAAGTCCAAGGACTATTTCCTTTAATTTAGAGAAAAAACTGATATCTTATTGTCTAATCTAGTTATCTCTTACACTTTAAGTTTCTTCCTTAAGGATATGATTTCTCTCTCATCACATTCAATTTGGATCAATGTATACCATGCAAACACTGTAAAGACTGACAAATTGCTTTCTGTTTGGGGTGGGGGGAGGGAAGTAAAATTAGGGGGAAAATTGTAAAACTCAAAATAAATAAAATCTTTAATGGAAAAAAAAATAAATAAAATGTAATAATTCAACATGAATGGGCTGAGCCATGGTTGAGCATGCCTGCTTTACAGGATAAATATTATTAACAATCAAGTTTTTTTATAGAATCCCTAATCATGTCATGCAAAACTATAGGATTCCATGATATACAAAAGAGTATGAGAAACACTGACTTCATATATATATATATATATATATATATATATATATATATATATACACATATATATATATATATATATTAGTCTATGTATCAATATTAATAGTTCTGCATATATTATAGAAACAAATAGCTGTAATCTATAGCTATGTGAGTAGTTTATTATATATATAAAATTCATTTATATAGCAATTTATATATGTAATTTCATTGTTATTCACGAAAAGTGAAAGCAGGTAATTCAAATATTATTCCTTATAAGTAAAGCTCAGAGAGGTAAGTCCCAAAAGTCACATTGCTAATGAGTGGAAGAGTTAGAACTAAACTCACTTCTTACAATTGCTGATTCACGGATCTTCCTACTATATCATATGGTCTGCCATAGGTTATATGTATGTATGTATGTATAAATTAAATAATAATTTAGCTTAAATATCAGACTATTATGGCCACATAGCACTTGGTAGTTAGCATAAATATAGGATTATTGTGAACATATAGCATTTTGTAAACATCAATTTCCTTATGTCTGTCTATCACTTTAGTAAAAGACCTCTGGGATTATCTAGTCCAATCCCTTCAAAGACTCATACAACCATAGATATAGAAATAGAAGGAAACTTAGAGATTATTGAGTCCAACCTCTTCACTTTACAGATAAGGAAACTGAGGCCCGCAGCATTAAAGAGTTTTACCTAAAGTCACCTAACTTGCTGCTGAATGGCTGGACTAAACCAATTCTCCCACTAGTCCACTGTTTTCTGCTACATAATAAGCCTTGTCATTTGTTATAATAACATTTTTGCAATATGCAATATATACTCATCTTCCACTGATAGCAATAATCATAATTGCTCAGCTGGAGTCATACCACAAGGTTCTTTCAGAGTACTATGAAGCAAGTCAACTGCAGCTAGAAGTAGTCCTGTGGTTATGAGGAACTGTTAGTTACACTCTCAAACTGAAGTTTTTATAATATGAGCAGAAGAAACAAAAAAGGGTAGAGAAAGGAAACTGGCCATTCATTGTATGGGGTTGGACTGCCTGGAATTCCTTGGATATACCATTGACAGAGTATTTATAAGCAGAAGCTCCTGTCCTTGAGTTTTGTTTTTTGACTCCTGGAGAAGCAAGAACAGCATGTTTTGCATGACTGATCCCTTCACTTTTCTAACCTCTCCTTGGGCACACAAGCATCTAACTTTCATCTTGAAAGGATAGTTTCCCCTTTGGGGTAATCTTTTTTTTAAAAAATGATTTTTATTGTGTTTCTTATGTTCACATAAAAGGTAACTTCTCCAAACTAATTCATACCCTACCCTCTCCTTTCTCAGAATTCTTCATATTATGTACTATTTGGCATTTCATTCTCTCTCTCTCTCTCTCTCTCTCTCTCTCTCTCTCTCTCTCTCTCTCTCTCTGTAAATATATATATATATATATGTATATATATATATATACGTATATATATATATATATATATATACACATCTAAGCTTTAAGGGCTTTTTATTCAGTCATATCGTAAGAGACAATCCATATATATTTTGACAGCATGAATGTCTTACAATCACTAATTGATCCAAGTTTGCTAGTAAGACATCTCAAGGAAAGCTAGTGATTGGTCCCTAGTTCATGTATGTTAGCTAATTAGATTTTTAAAAAAAATATTAATAGGGTCCTGTTTGTCTCACAAGGCTGCACATTGGGTGCTCATCTTTAGTACTGTTTTATATACTGTTGTGTTTTCATAATGCTTTTGCCTTCTCCCCTCAGTTAAACTGTAAGCTACTGGAGGGAATCTACTTAAATCTTTTGTCTCCTTCAAAAGTGAATGCAACAGTAATATCAAAATAGTATCAAATAATTAGTGACCTTAATATGAAAAACACTCTCATCAATATTTTTTAATTATATCTAGAAACCAGATGGATCTAACAGACAAAACAGTTGATTTCTTTACTAACACTGTGACACCCTTAGCCTGAATTTAAAAATCTATCCCTTTTACCTCTGCCTCCTCCTTTTAAACAATAAGAAGAAAATATTAATTTCTATCCCCCCCCACTTGCCTCCTAGAATAATCTTTATCATTTCATAGATTTACATCAGGGAGGAAACTTATAAATCATATAATCTACTCTGTCTTTCAGTTTTATAAATGGGGTAACTGAGTTTGGGGGGAGGGGGTTTCAGTAACTTATTCTTGGTTACAGAATAAGTGGCAGAATTGGAATTTGAACCCAAGTTTTCAGACTTTTCTTTCTACTATGTCCTGCTAGAACACATAAACATTTTGAAGTTTTGGGGAGAAATGTATTCATTTGAAGTATTCCCAGTCCAGGTCACATCAGTTGTCATGATACTCCTTGGCATATAACTAAGGACCTGAATTAAGACCAAACACTCAATATCTTCCAGAAATACTCATCAATAACATATAATATACAATATTTCTTAAGCACAAAATCCTAAATTTGAATATCACTTTCCCTTAAGTCAACACCTGAGATTCAATTTGTTATTTTTTGTTTGTTGAACAAGGCAATGGGGTTAAGTGACTTGCCCAAGGTCACACAGCTAGGTAATCTGAAGTCACATTTGAACTCAGATCCTCCTGACTCCAGGCCCAGTATTCTATCCACTGCACCACCTAGCTTCCCCTTATTACTACTAGATTCAATTTGAACCCTAGTTTGGCCCAATGTTTCTGTTGCATTTTGGAGGAATGGAGAAGAAAGATGCCAGGGGAAAGAGAGGATATAATATGATATTATTCACTGAACAATGCTTTCCTAAGGACCAGGGTATCCTGAGAGAACATGGATGGATTCCAAGAGCTATATGACCCACAGATTCTATCTTTTCTCATCTTTTCTATGTTAACTAATCATAAACATTTTGAAGTTCTTGGAGAAAATGTATTCATTTGAAGTATCCTCATTTTTATCTTGTAGTGATACAAGAAAGGCAGTGTGGGCTAGTAGCTATAGCATAACAGATCCTAGGTCAGGTCAATTGACATGAAAGTCCTTGGGATTCAATAAATGCCTCTTTCTGTCTTCCTTGCTTCCTTTCTTCCTTTTTTTTTCCTTCCTTCACTCCTTCTTCAGCTAAACACTTGCTAGGGTACCTTTACAGTTTCAGACAGTAACTGGTAATAGTCCTATTTCCTCCTTTTCCTTTTTGAGTGGGTTATAGAACCTGAGCATGCACAAATGGGTTAGGATCTGTACTGCAGATCTCATTATCTTTCTCCCCAAATATACCTCTCTTTCAAACTTACCTTTCTGTCAACAATATGGCCAGTCTTCCAGTGATTCAGGTTTATTGTCATTTTTTTTTCCTGATAGTACAGTATGACTAGAAGTTTGGAAAACACTATCTATACAAATCAATCTAGACATTTTGAGGTCTTTTTCTCTTTGAAAAATGGAATAACTCTGGCCCTTCTCTTATTCACATAACAAATAGATGTTCATTAAATATCTTAGGTCTAAAACTGGAAGAAACATCAGAAGTGAGCAATTCCAGTATCCTAATTTGAAAGAATACAAAACTGAGGTTCAGGGAAATTGTGACTATCCAAAGGTAGCTAATCAAGGAATAATGATGAGAAATACAGTTTCAAACCAGATCTTGTCTACAGGGCAAGAGGTCTTTCCATTACCCCATACTGCCTGGCTTAGAACATTATAATTCAAATATAAATATGCCCCTGCTACAAGAAAATCATAAGCAATAATCACAACTCTCAAAAGAAATAGGGGATGATTGTTCACTTTCACAAGAACTAGCCTCACATAAGGGCTCCCTCATCCTTTTTTCAATGTAGTATTCACAAATGAAAGAGCCTTGTTTGCCTCACTGTTTATTTTCTCTCTTCCCCAATATTCCAGAAAGTGATTTCTACTTTATGTTATACAGCATGGTGAGAGCCACTTTAGTGGGAGACTCTGTTACCAAACAATATATTTAGAGCATCTCAAGCTTATGATTCATGAGTTGGGGGGGGGGCTTTAACCCTGAGCTCTAAAAAGTTTGACAACATATTTTCAGCACCCAACATGAGAAATTATTTCTGTTTTTTCTTTATATGAATTGCAAAATTCAAATGATTAACCTCTCTACTGGGCTCTTCTCTGTTTCCAGGGGAAACAAGAGAAAGGAAGATTTCTTTGCTTAAATCTCTAAATCAGATTGTTCAGAGTAGTGCTGGCAGGTGATAGCTGAGTGGAAGACACATCCTTTTGTCATCAAAACCTTACAAATTATTTATTTGATCAGGAAGAGAGTCTCAAAAGGCAACATATATTGACAGACACTACTTCTGAGTTCTTTTCCATTTTTCCCAGGTGGTGAAAGAATAAAAGAATCTCTTAAAATTCACTCTTCATGCATTTTTATTTCTTTCCTTTATTGTTTTTCTCTTCTTTTCTTTTGGGTGTGGAATGAATGTCAAAGTTACAGCTCAAAACTCCAGAGGATTTAAGGATGATGCCCAGGGTGTATTATATCTAATAAAAATGAAACTGGGCCAAATTGATTTCAATGAAAGTTGCGTATGTTACCAAGGGGGAAAAAAGATCCCACACCACAGTAATAAAAATAATAAATCTACATAGCTACAGAATAATTCACGCTCTGTGTGCTAAATTTGTTCAGTGGGCCAGTAAAGAGTATTTTCTGTGACTGTATACTTTGCAGTCCTAATTTATATATTCGCTTAATTCCAATACAAATTGACAAATAGTATGAGACCATGAAACCCATACTGATGTATTCTGAGTAAAGAAAAGTTTCCAAATAATGTTATCTTAAACCATCCCTGCTTAAGATTCTATTCCTCACCAATCATAAAATTCTCCTCATTTTTCATTTCCTTCTTACTTCCTCTCTCCTTTCACTTTATTCTACGCTTAGTCATGCAAAATTCCCCACTGATTTTGAAAGGACTTTTCCCTAAATAAGGACCTCCCATGGAGAGAGGCATAGGTAGGCAACATTTTCTATAATACCAAAATGTTGCCTGCCTCCTAATATTACAAAATTCATGTCTTTTAGAGAAATGTTCAACATCCCAATGTGTTGCTAATGACTGCTTAAATCAATAGACTAAAAAGTAATGAAGGGAGAAAAAATTACAGGAGAATGAGGCCAAAAAGGAAAGTGCCTTGATAAAAATCTGAAGAGTGCAAAAGTCAGCTCTGTTTTTCAGTTGAAGCATAGATTTCATAGCTTTCCATCCAGTAGGATTCCTCAGTTTATCTATCTCAATTTTCTAATTTTACAAAGGAGGAAACTAAGACCCAGAGAAAGGAAAAGACATATCCAAAATAAAAAATGTAAGAAGTAACCACACCAGAATTTGAATAAATTTCTCTTACTCCAAAGTCAACACTCTGTCCTTTGTGTCACACTGTCTTAGAGCTGGAGGGGACCTCAGTGGGGATCTAAATCAACTTCCACATTTTACAGGTGAGGAAACAGAGGCCCATTATGTTTAGTGATTCTCTCCAAAGTTGCATAGATAGTTAATCTACAGAAGGCAGGATTGGAATCCTAGAGCATTTGACTTCAAAATCAGAGCCTTTTGTGCCAATAGAATAATCAGACCCAAAGAATATATATTAATATCAACTGAAGAACATTTTTAGTGGATAACTCAAAGGATCTGTGCTTGACCCCAAACTGCTTCATACTGTTATCAATGATTTAGGGGAAAAAAGACTTATTTAAAATGCTTATTAAATTTGCAATAGAACTTTAACACTATCTAAGAAGATGAAATTTTTAGGAATAAATGCAAAGTATTATACTTAAGTTCAAAAAACCAACTTTAGAAATAAATTATGGGGGCATGACTAGATAATAGTGTGTGTAGAAAAGATTAAGGGGTTTAAACTGGACCACAAACTCAACAACTAGGCAAAGAAATATAGTCTGAGGTTACATTAAGATAGGGCTTTTAGGAATAAGGAAATGATTGTCCCACTGTATTCTGCCATTCTCAAATTATAATTGGGGGTTTTCAGTTCAATTCTAGATACATTTTAGGAAGGATATTGATAAGCTGGAAGGTATTCAGAGAATAGTAATCAGAACACTTCATACTCTATGAGGATTGATTTAAGGAACTGAGGATATTTAGCCTGAAAGTGAAAGGAATTAGGAGGGAAGACATGTCAGCTATCTCCCAATATCTGAAGGACTTTCACATGGAAAAGTAGCTAAACTGTTTGACTCCCGATGACAGAACTATGAGTAATGGATGGAATTTACAAAAGGACAAATTCAGGCTTGATGAAAAGAAAAATTTCCTAGTAAATAAATTTATTCAAAAGAAGGCTAGGTTGCCTATGGGTTAAGTGATTTGCCCAGGCTCACACAGCAAGTATGTTTTATATGTGGAACTAGAACCAAGTTCTTTCTGGCTTTGGGATTTTCTATCTATATTAGCTGCTGTGTTGCATCTTTCTCATCAGTTGCCCAAGTGAACTATGTCAGTTTTAGTGATGATATTCTCTTATGTAGTAAAAATTGTCAGTGCTTGAGAATTAGAAGGGATCTTAGGAATTATCTACCCCAATTCCTTCATTTTACCAAGGAGGAAACTGAGGTTTAGAGAAGTTAAATTGCTTTTCTCTTTGTAACATAGTTTATACATGTCATAGCAAAGATCTGGACCCTGATCTTCTCTCTCTCTCTCTCTCTCTCCAAAACCATCCATTCCTTCTGGACCATGTTGAGTGTCTTTTTTAAATACTTTGATTCCTACTGTTTTCCACACAGTGTAATTATTCAATCATATAGCAAATAAAATAAAGTAGAGACATCTCTGATTTGTTCATTTAGTTCAGATTCCTGTGTCTTCATATTTGACATAAAAATAAAACCCTTCAATGGCTTTTATATTTTGCATTCCTTTCAAAACCATAAAAATAAAATGTATATGTCCCCAGACATATTTTTTCTCTCTTTTTGGAAGAGTGAGAAAAGGAATGGCTGAGTCTGTTATTTCACTGGAATAGGAATTTCCCTCTAAGAATGCAAGTGGGCCACTTCTCAGCTAATGATAGTCAGAGTCAGAAATCTTAGAGTACTGAGAAGACAAGTGACTGGCTCAGAGTCATACAATCAGTGTGCATCAGAAGAGAATATTGAACCTATTTTTTTCCTGAATTACAAGGTCAACTCTCCATCCACTATATCCTACTGCCTCTCTCAGAATCCTTATCATCTTTCTCTCACCTCAGTCCACTATATCCCACTGCCTCTCTAAGAATCCTCACCATTTTTCACTCACCTGTATCACTAGGGTGCCTGTAGCATTTATTTATTGTTTATTTATAATTATACAATGCCTGAAAGATAATAGGCACTTAATTAATATGTGTTGATTTATAATAGAAGATAGAATTGCAAAAAAGGTTTGTTAAACAATCTCCTGATTACTATGAGTTTCCTATTTCCATTTATACTTTCCATACTTTCTGTTATCATCTTTGGGATTTGTTTGTGTTTTATTTACTGTTTCTGCAACTGGGACTAAGTTTAATAAGGCAGAGATTAGTTTCCCTCTTCCTATGTTGACTGTGGATATTTCTTGTTTTACATTTAATAAAATTTAAGAAGACTTGAAACTATTAATAACACCCTCTATTTAGCTAAGTCTCAATGAGAATGATTTACTTTCTTCCCTATAGCATCAACTTCATTTCATTTCACCCATATATTAGGGATGGCAGCAGCCTTTATCCTTTTAGAAGAGGTCATGATTAGTTACCTTCCTCCAATCTAAGCAACTATGACTCATAAATTCTACAACTTCTGACTAAGAATTGGACATCAAAGGAATGTCCATCAATTGGGGAATGGCTAAACAGGGTATCATATATGATTGTGATAGAATATTATTGTGCTATAAGATGATATTATGATTTATGCTATAATTATTTCAGGAAAAGATAGAAAGATCTATATGAACTGATGCAAAGTGAAGTAAACAGAACCAGAAGAATGTTGTACATAGTAACAGCAATATTGTACTATGAAGAACTAAGAAAGACTTAACTATTCTCCACAACCCAAAGATCTAAGACAATTCCAAAGGATTAATGATAAAATATACTACCTGCCTCCAGAAAAAGAAATGAAATTGCTTGAATATAGACTGAAGCTTACTACTTTTCATTTCTTTTATTTGCATCTTCATGTACAAAATGACTAACATTAAAATGTTTAACAAGATTACACATATATAACTATATCTGATTACTTGCCATCTCAAGGAAGAGGGAGGGAAGAAAGAGAGAATTAGGAACTCAAAACTTTCAAATACTGTTTAAAATTGTTTACACACACAAACACACACAGACACAGCCACATACACACAGACACACACAAAGAAACACATATTACACCTTCACCCTTCAGTCATTAAATGTGCCCAAGTGAGGCTTTTGCCACCAAAGAGGTTAAACTATGGGCCAACTTGGTGCGTTATTCTTCTTTGCACTAAGATAGTACAAGTAACCCTCTAATAAAAGGGAGTTAAGTTCATGACTATGATTCTACATTTTTTATTTGCTACTCCTGATTTGGAAAGATAGAAAAGTTTTGTTTAAATCCCAGTTGGTCTTCCTCCCCATGACTAGTCTGATTTTAAGAAATCATGCCTCTATTTTGTCCACTGCTAAAGCTGGAGGGCCAAGTGATTTCTTCAATAGTCTTTGTGCAAAATAAATTGATTTCAACAGGATTTGCATTCATATATCTATAGGAAAAATTCTGTCCATGTCTTGAACTAGCTGAATGTTCTCGTTATTGATGTATATATGGGGTTTTTTTCTGCTTATTGCTTGCCTCTGCAAGCAAGAATAAATCTCTTTGGCAGCTTTCAAAATTTAGATCCTAAAAGTTTTGCAGTGTTCAGACCTACCACTTTTCTAGTAACCAACTTTGAGCTGAGCTTTATTTCATTGATATTTCTTCTTTTTCTTATCCCAAGGGTTATAGTTAGAGAGATAGAAAGGCAAATCTATACCACCTAGCTACCTACTAAATCTCATTTCAGTATCCCTTTGCCCATCATTGATTGAAATTCCTGTGATGTCTAACATTCTATTAAGTAGAATTTTAGCCATTTTGTTTATAAAATGCAACTATGAAGTAATGTAACTCAGTCTTTAATAAGCATTCAGTAATAACTCAAGTTCCAAAGAAAATAAGCCTGAAGTAATACAACTCAGTCTTTAACAAATATTCAGGAATAGCTCAAGTTCCAAAGAAGTTACTTTGAAAAGACATATGCTTATCACAATGAGACTGTTATTGCATAACATTTCTGGAACTTGTCTTTGGGAACTAACTACCTTCAGATTTAGTCTGACTTTTGTATGGTTACTCTCACCTTTATCATCTATCTTTGATTCAAAATAACTTTTGTTAGTTTCAAAAAATGTAAATCCCTCATCAAAGAACAAAGATTTGGCATTCTTGTGTGATGGTCAAAGGATGTGCTGCAAGTTCTGAGGACAGATACTCTCAGTACTGGAAGTATCATCAGAGTAAGTGAAGAGATTCTCAAGGAATCAACATTGAAGGGAGTAACATGCATTTGGTGAAATAATCTTTTTTTTTTTGTTTGACAAAACCTATGAGTAAATCATTCCTATTGGTGGCATCTCTTGAATGAACATACTTCCAGAATCACAGAACTTTTGAGGTGGAAGAAACTCCGGGATAATTTAGTCTTAACTATAAATGAATTGGAATTCCTATAATGTCTCCAACCTGTGATCACTCCATCTTCTTTTCAAAAACTGAGAGGAAATCTCACCTGTCTAAGGATAATACAACTGGATGGGAATGAACAAGACTGAAAGGATTTCTTAAGGGCTTACTATGTGCCAGAATATAAATACAAGCAATGAAAGTAAAAATACATTCCCTGCCCCAAAATCATTCTAATTGGGGAAGATAACTCACAAAAAGGGAGCAGAAGATTAAGGTGGAGGTGGTATGAAAAAGACTTTAATTTAAACCAAGAAAAGTTTTTGCATCTTTTATTGCTGTTTTTCAGTACTGTCCAATTCTCAGTGACCCTATTTTAGGATTTTCATGACAAGATACTGAATTGTTTGCCATTTCCTTTTCCAGTTCATTTTACAAATGCAGAAGTCCTTTACAGAAGGGATTAAATGACTTACTCAGGGTCACCTACCTCATAAGTATTTGAGGTCAAATTTGAACTTATGAGTCTACACCACCTAGCTACCTACTAGGAAATAAGGTTAATTATCCAAATAAAAAGAGTTGTGATTAAACCTTTCATTAAAATTTATAGAACATTCCAATTTTTTATCCAAATGTTATGGCAATATGTGAAATCTAGAATAAAATCTTTGTATTTATAATAAATACAATTTTCTTTTTCATGGGCAAAAATTTATTTTTGAGGTAAAAAGTATTCATCCAGTTCAGAAGAAATAATATTATGGGTGCTTCTAAAATGGATTTTTCAATAACTTGAAGCAAATGTATGTATAATATCACAGTAGTCAACTGGAAGGAAACTCATTTGGTACAACTCCCTCATTTGACAGATGAGGAAGCAGAGACTCAGAGTTGACATGTTGGAGGTGTAAGACAGCATCTCAAGAACTGGGCTCACAATTCCTTCAATTTTTCAAGAAACAATAGTCAGTGTAATCATTAAGGATGATTGCTGGTACTAAGCTTCTGCTTTTTCAATTTCAGCCATCATCATATAAAAAAGAAATTTTTGCTCATGTAAGCAGTACAAAAGTGGAATAGACTACTTTTGCAAGGAAGTAGAATTCCTTATCACTAGATAGCTTTGGGCAGAGGCTAGAATGATGCTACATATAGAGATTATTGTATAATTATCCACTGGACTGTATATATCCTTTAAAGCAGGAGACCTGCAACACACTTTTATGCTGAATTTACATTATTAAAATTTTCTCCATCACTTTCTTAAATCTAGACAATCAATAAATTAATAAAACAAACCCTGACTTGTAACACTTAACAATTTCTAAGATGTAAATGCTCATACTAAAATTTTAACAATTGCCTTGAACTGGTACAAGCTAGCTCTAACATATCCCTGCTTTAAAATCTCTTAAAGTCTCTTCCAGTTCTGGAATTCGATGTCATATAACTTTATGGTCACATCTAATGCAATGACAGAAAGTGTAAAAATAGAGAGAAGTAGCTAGATTGCTATGTCTAGTGAATTCTTCATCTTCAATAATGCAGCAAAACTGGTTTGGATAATAAATAAATTCTCATTTTGACCATATTGATCACTGGATTATATTAAGGGTATGTCTACCTGCTTCCCCAAAGCAGGAATCTTGTTTTATTACCTTCGCTAAGCCTTCATTTCACTTTGCAGTGAAGTTATACAGTAATTAAGCCCTCATTTTATCTTTTATTTCTCTCTAGTTTTCTGTACAGTATTTATAATTTCTCGAGTTGTAATTCTCAAAATCCTGGTCCTTCCTAAGGACTTGTGGATCCATTCAATCTTCTATCATTTCAATAATAATAGTAATGAGAATAAGTATGAGTGTGTGTGTTTTCTTCACACAACCTCTGTGATATAAGTAGTATGGGATCAAGAATGTTGAATTAAGTGTGCAAAAATCCTAATTCTTTAACTTTGGAAAAGGGGGAAGAGTATGTCTGAAATTGAATAGCTCAAAGTCTATTTGTGTTTAAATAGATAAATTTAGAACTTAACAGTCATCTTATTCAACACTTTCATTTTACAAGAGGAAAAAAAATGAGATTTCATCTCACAGCTGGTAAGTCTCAGAGGTAGATCTGAACCTAGTTCTTTCAGCACTCCAGTCACTATGCCACAGAGATCTTTCCCATGGACAAAAGGAGAAAGTCATACATCCTCTTCATCTAGTATGCTTAAAGAGTCAACTCTCCCAATGATCAAAGTATTATTTGTTTCCTGGAATTTAGTTCCTTTAGGAAATGATTAACCTTAGGATGATCAAAGAAACATATCAGTTCAGTACTAGGTCATACTTCAGAAAGTCTCTAATCCAACTTCCTTTATTTTTATGGATTATAGGATTATAGATTTTTAGCTGGATGGGACCTGAGAAGTTATCAAGTCTAGCCCCCTCATTTTACAGATGAGAAAATTGAAGCCCAGAGAAGGGGTTAAAAAAGATAGTGAGTATCTCCTGCATACATCTCTAATCTGTGATTCAGAGAAGTTAAATTAACTGTATAAGGTCAAGGCAAGACTCAAATCCAGATCCTCTAAGCATTCTTACAATATTCAATGCCACCTCCTATCCTTTAAAAATGTTCCAGATAGTGAATAATACAAGGAAAGAGGACAGAATTTGAACTCAAGAGAACCAGAGTTCAAATTCTGACTCTGACATTTATTATCTGAATGACCTCATCAAAGTGTCAAAGCTTTCATGTAAGGATGTAAGGTAAATGACACCAATGGTCTCTTTCATCTCTAATTGTAAAACCTATGCTCCTAAACTGGTTCTTAGAACTCCTCTATAACCTTACACTAATCCAGAAAGTAACTCATAGGATCTAAGTAAGTAAAGACTATAAAATTTGGTTTACTGTTAATAAATGAAAAAAATATATGATCAAATCCAGTTGCTAAAGTGTGAAATGCCTCAATTATGGAATTCCAACACATTTTCATATATTGTTCAGTTCATATATATTTAGCCAAGAGAAGAAGCTTCAGTTCAACAAAAATTATCCTTAAGAATTAAAATGGGGGCTGGCTAGGTGATATAGTGGATAGAGCCGGCCCTGGAGTCAGGAGTACCTGAGTTCAAATTCGGCCTCATACATTTAATAATTACCTAGCTGTGTGGCCTTGGGCAAGCCACTTAACCCCATTTGCCTTGCAAAAAAAAAACTAAAAAAAAATAATTAAAGTGAATAGATTTTACATAGTTGAATACTTATAATCTATTTCTGATAGCTAACTGTCTCAGGATAGGGAGAGATGAGTGAAAGGGAAGAAATTTTGCAACTCAAAAACTTTTTAATGAATGTCAAAAATTGTCTCTATATGTATTGGGGGAATAAGATATTTTTTAAATTACTTCCAAAAATAATAAAAATGAAAACATGCCTCATTTGTGATTTTCTCATTTTCTTTTGTGCTATAAAGATTAGCCAGCTACTTCTGGTTACAAAGGAAATGCAAAGGACCCTAGAGGAGTTCAATTGTCTTACAAATATCCCAGCAAAATTCTAAAAGGGCACCAAATGGAAGAGTGATAATACCAAGGACAAGTAAGCTACCAAAACCAGTTCAGTCAGGACAGTATAAGAAAATGCTTGAGCCTGCAAATGATTGGATGGTATAGCACTAGTAAGGAGAATGGGCCAAATCAGCATGAATTCAGTTAAACAGGGTCTAAAGTCAGTTGAATCTGACCTGTTGGAACAACATGGGAGCCAGTTTCAGAAGACAGGACCATGGACACTCCCTAGGATATGAAACTAACACAACTAATGGGAGACAAAGGCTATCCCAGATTGCTCCAGGACTTTTCAGGAGACCTGAGACCAAGGTGGTCACCTACATCTGAATGGAATATTTCAGGAGTATAACAGAGAAAATGACCAACTCTTAGATGGGAATTGTTTAAGGAGACAAAGACAGGACCAAAGCCAGGACTCATATTGAGGTCCTTTGAAACAGAAACAGAAGTCTTAAGATTAAGGTAGAGAGCAATGTCTACTTTCAGTTCAGAGCTATAGAAGGATAATGGCAGTGGCAATACCATACAAGCTGCTGAAATGAGAGAACTGAACATGGCCAACACCCCAGCCAAAAATGTCTAGGGAGTAGAGGTAGACTTTGCCCTGAGTTAAAATAATAATGAAAAACAACTAAGGCTTGATAAATTAATTAGAAAACAAAAGAAAACAGAATACAATGGATAAAACATAGTGAGTTAAGAGAAACCCAAGAGGTAAAGTCAGAAATAGAAAGTAAGTTCCCAAGTACAAATAGAGACTTAAAAAGATTACTTGAGTATAAGACATCTAAGAGTGCCTAGGAGAAATGGAGCAAGAGATAATAAAAATGAAATTAGGGGGAGAAGGGGGAATTTGAAAGGAGAAAAATAATTTAGAACAGAAAGTAGAAAGCTATCCAAGTAGGGACTTCTTGAAAAATAAAATGAAGTAGGCAGAATTCAGTGACTCCATGAGACAATATTAGTATAAAATCAAAAGACTGACAAATTAGAATCATATGTGCAGTATATGGTGTTAAAAACAATTAACTCAGAAAGCAGACTGAGGAAAGATAATTAAAGAACCATTAGATGCCCTGAAAAATACTGCCAAACAAAAAAAAAACTTGGATACCAATCAGGTTTTAAAAAAATCATAAAAGGAAAAATTACTTACCAGAACCAGAAAGCAAAGGAAGAATAAAAGGAATTGAAAGATTCTATCCAGAAAATAAACTCAGATTAAAGATGCCTAAAATCAGAGCCAAAATCCAGAAATTCCAAATCAATGAAAAAAAATCTCAAATAGCCAGAAAAAAAATACCACAAACACCAAGAAATCACTGTCAAGATCACACAAGACAATGTTGCAATCACCTAAAAAAAAAGATAAATATTGGAATACGGTATAAAAACACATATACACAAATTAAATCAGAAATTTAATAATAAGTGAAAAGAATCAAATGTTTTAGATATGTGAACTACTTTGAAAACATTAAAGCTTCACATAGCAATTATTATTGTTGTTGTTGTTATTATCATTATTATTACTCATTATTTATTATGATAGACAAATGCAAATTGAAAATGAATGCTATTACAGTTTCCATATTATAGGAGGAACTTAAAACCAACATTAGAAATGGATCTTTTTCCTTTTTTTAGCACCAGTCTGTAATCTATTGGAATTTCTTACTTTTAACATTCCTATGGCAGATAGTCATTCCTGATCAAGTGACCTATAAAATATTTTGTTTTTATTTTCCCTCTTTATTTTATGTATTTTCAAGTTGCATTGATTCAGTTCTATCACCATTTACCGCAAAGTTCCCTTTTATCTCAACTGTTTCCAAACCAAGCTTTACATATTAGGTTATTCCTTTGGTTAGCATAACACTTTGTTCTTTGATCTTTTCTCAAAGTTTGTGTACCACAACATTTATCTTTTTCCTCTACCTGTCATTTGTTTTCATTACCTATCTTATAATTTGACTCTACTCAATATTTTTGAAATGATAGATGCCTAAACTGTTTTGAATATATACATATCACAATGTAATAAAAATGTTTTCATTAATACATTGTTTTTAAGGAAAACAAATGGCCTGCTCAGCCACTAGTTCTACCATTTTGCTCAATTTTAATAATATTTATTATTAAATTTTTTATTTCATGGGTTACAAAAGACTAGAGAGTTGCTGTGATTTTGTGTGACTGGGATTAGGAGTTAAAACATTTCCTTTAAATCTGTGTAATCTTTATAAAAAGGACATGGCTTTGTAGAGTACTCCTATCTGTACTGTGCATTTTCAATTACACTACATGTTTTCTACTTAGTAAGCCAGCTTAATTCCATACCATGTTACAATATTCAAACATGTCCCAGGTTGGAAAAAGGAACAATCTTACTTCTCTTGTAAGTTGTTTAGCCTCTGGCACTTATAAATCCCCCAAAACACGGGGGAAATTCCTTTTTCCTTACTTTTAATATGCGTTTAGATTTATTACTTGAGGAATCTGTTCACTTAATCCTTTGCTGAGGTCAGGGTTCACCAGCATTCTAATAAAGGTTCCACTAAGAGAAAAGAAGAAAACAAAATCAAGAAGTTGAGCATGCCAGCGATGCCTAAAACAAAAATAAATTTCCAAATATATTTCCCCACAAGAAGGACAAGAAAAGGCAGGATGCTTTAAATTACTCTACACAAATCCAACCCATCTATCTTGGGCTGCTCTCCTCGACAGTTTGGCCAAGGTGGGCAGGCAAGGCAGAGGCTAAAGAGCTCTTCAGGGACCAAATTACTGTTTCAAAATGGGTCTTGCACTCCAAGTATATGACAATATTATCTGAGAAATGTTAGAGAGATTTGGTGTCCTTCAGAGTGCTCTACTAAAGCATTTAAAACGATCAAAGGTATATGTTATTTTTTAAAAAGGTTCATTAAAAATGTACTTTAAGCAGATCTGGCCAAAATATTACAAGTGTTACAAATGACCTAAAGTGGCTATAATAAAAAATATTAGCATTTTATTGAGATGATCATATCCAAGTTTCTAGAAATGTGGCTTAGGAATATATTCTGCATAGTCAGGGCTTCCAGACTTTTATTATATAATGAAACAGTCTTAAAATTTTTCTAAGCAATTTTGATGCAAAACTATAGCAAAACCGAGAGGAAATTCTCTTATTGATATAATATGATTTCTGCTCATTTGTGGTTGTTGAACTGGAGAGAAAGATCATTTAAATTTTTTTCCTCAACACTGAAAAGCTCTTCATATTCACAAACACAGAGAAAATATTGGGAGAAGGGGGAGGGGAAGAAGAACAGTAAAACTCATTTAATTCATAAAATATGTTCTCTGCCTCCATCAGCTTTTGCTCCCCTTCCCTCATTTCTCTTGAAGCTGAGCAGGGTCGTGCTGGGTCAGTGAATTGAAGGGAATTCTCCTACATAAACAATAAGGAGGTAGAGATCAATCCTGAGACAAGATTCTTCCCTATCCTAGCATATAGGGAAATGTCCTCCTTCTTAAAGAACTGCATGACTCATCTAAGAGAACAAATACCTTAACACATAAAAAAAATCAATCTGTAAGTACTTACTGAGCATTCAGTAAGAGTTAGGCATTCAAAAGGACACAAAAAATAATACCCATTTGTCCCTCAACCAGTTTAAAAAACTAAATTACACATAATTATGTGAAAAAGAAAAACTCAGAACCACACATAGCCATATGCAGAATCACATAGCACAACCTGAAAAGCATTACAAAGTTTCAGAAAATTAATATCTGTGGGAGGTTTATCAGAGTAATTGGGAAGGTTGTATAGATGTGACATGGATCAATCAACAAACAGTTGATTGATTACTAAGCACTTATTGAATGCCAGAAACTATACTAGATACTGGGAATACAATTCTAAAGCGTGAAACAAATCATACTCACAAAGAGTATAAATTATACATTATATATTAATATAACTTACATATTAAAAGGGTAGATAACAAGGACCTATGTATAAATATTTCCAGAATAAATTATAAAGAAAATAAGCACAAAGTCTGCTAAATATAAGACAGCTTAGGAAGAAGGGTAAAAACAGATGGGGAGATAAAAAGTCTTACTGTGGAGTACAGTACTCCCTCTGAATATGTAGAAAGCATCATGAAGGTAAAAATGGATTTTAAGAGGAGAGAGGGAGAAAGTGATTTCCATGGAAGGGGGACAGTCAGTGAAAAGGTAGAAAGGTAGAAAGATAGAAAGGTGGCAAAGGTAAAAAGAGGATGGAGAGTAATAGACAATGAAGCTGTAAAGATTTGTTAATGCAAGGTCATGAAGGGCTTTAAAGCTAAACAATGGAGTTGTTAAAAAAAAATCAACCTAGAAGGATTCGAGTTAGTCTTGAGTTAGCTGAGCCTTGAGAGATGGTTAAGGCTTAGACAGACTGAGAGGAGGCATTTTAGGTTAAAAGATGAGCATAAGAAATGGCAGACATGTAGGAATTAATTAATCTATTAAGAAATCACTAGAATCATATGACCTGGAAGATTAAAAAGTTCCTAAGTGATCATTTCACCTACTCATTCACATAGAAATTTTATTTACAATTTTACTTTTTCTATACAAAAAAAATGCTACAAACAACAATTTCCAGAAACAAATGACAACTAGGTTTAATTCATTTTGCATTTCTGACTTATTATTTTTAGACAAGATCATTTACTAATTGCCTCCCTATATTCAAAGTACCTTCCCTGAAAGTACCATGAGAGAATAAAGAAAACCAAAAACTGGACTTCTGACATAGCTGGAATGATAGATTACATGAGAATTAATGTTACATACTAGAGAGAGAGAGAGAGAGACGGTCTCTTGAGTCAGGAAGAGCTAGTTCAAGTCCCCTTTCAGACATATATTGACTTTATCACCATAGCCAAGTCATTTAGCCTCCAAATGCTTCCCAAGCAACTAAGAATATACATTGAAGAAATTCTGTCAGTCTTCTTTGACAGGAAATTCTACACCAAAAACACTCTAAACTGATAATAAGGAAAAGAAAAAGTACTTATCTGTGACAACACAAACTTTTTCAGATAGCTCTTCTCAGATTTAGAGAGTCAATGACCTCCCTAGGATCACATAACTAATAAAAGGATTTGAACCCATGTTTTACTGATGCTTCTATATAGGACCATGAACCAAAAAAAAAAGTAAGAGCAGCATAGGTTTGAGTCTCCTACTCTAAATCCATTTCTCTTTCTAATGTACTATGCATTTGGAATCAGATTTTATAAAGAAATCAGAACATGGGAGACAAGGGAAAAGACAAAAAGGGAGTGGCTTAGGCAAAGAAATTTCCTTTACATATATTGCTCCTCTACATACTACTTAATATATAAAACTAGATTTTTATGCCATACATGATGGGCATTTCAGGGATAGAACAAAAATTATCTGGAGAAAAGAGGGATAATGTTTTAAAATCATTTTTTTATTATAATTAAACCCACCACAGAAGATTATTAGAAGACTGAATTCTGGGGGCAGCTAGGTGGCTCAGTGGACAGAGCACTGGCCCTGGAGTCAGGAGGACCTGAGTTCAAATCCGACCTCAGACACTTAATAATCCTAGCTGTGTGACCTTGGGCAAGTCAATCTCGTTTGCCTTGTAAAAACTTAAAAAAACAAACTAGAAGACTGAATTCCATATAAAACTGTCAAAATGCAACTCCCAACTTCCAAAAATAAAATCCTTGACAAAGCCACCTTATGCTTCCAGGATTGTTGAAAACACACAAGCTTTTCTCTTTCACAACATGCTATTTTGCTGCTGTTTTAGGAGAAAGGAAAAGGATCGAAAAGAAATAGTAAAGGTTAAAAAAATATATACAACATCCTATTAGAGTTCAGATACTAAGAGAAAGTAAAAACAGAGACATACCTCACAAGTTATTTAAAACTTCTTTTAATACACAGACTGAAAAGAGAATAAAATAAAAATGGTTAAGATATAAAATATCAACTATATAACATGAAATTGGGAAAGCTAGTAGAAGACAGAGGATTCAAAAAACATTCAATAAAAAACAAAACACATTCAATAATAACTAGTAAATCAAGAGCTTCCTTGTTTGATGGAAGTTGACTGTTTTCTCAGAGCTCTGATAGCATTTCCATCTGAACCTGTACTACACAATTTACCATTTCAATATCTGGCTCTCTTGCATCGTTCACCATTGTTTCATGGTGATGAATCTTATCTCCCATTAAACCATCAGCACCTTAACAGCAGGGACAATGATCTCCCACTAATGCTTTGTCCTCCAGAGCTCCTGGTTCAGGGCTAGGAACCTATCTGGAAAATATCTGCTGTTTGATTGACAGGAAAGGTAGATGTTTACAAGATTGGCCCCTGTGTCTTTTTTACAGAAATACATAGAGAGAAAATTCCTACAGGTAAAAATTCCCCTTTCAATTATCTTGCCATCTTCTTCACAGCCATTACAGTAGAGGTGACTGACACCAAAAGTGCCCCCAGTGCCAAAATGACACATTAAGCAACAAAAACATCATTGCCTTGGATTTATGTGATACCTTTCAGAAAAAGAACTCAAAGAAATTCAGTTTTCACTTGCCAACCATTTCTGAACTATAGGGTCTATATTCTCACTCATCTTCATCTTCTTCATCCTCCTTCCACTTCGATCTTGGACTCTGCACTTGAAACTACTCTAGCCTTATCCTTCCAGGAAGCAGACCTCCACACCACTTCCTGGTGATTTCCAAACTAGGCCACTGCATGGATGCTTCCCGAGTTCTAGTTCTTTTATATATTACTTTCCTCATTAGAATTAAGCTATTTGAGGGTGGGAGACAAACTTGTTTTCTTTTATCTTCAAGTGTTTTGTATTTTATAATTATTTTAAGAAATGTAATTATTCAATCATAAGGAGGGAGCAATCATCATTTTCAATATATCGGACATCAAAAAGAAACTTATCTAGAGTCACAAAGTAAATCAGGGATGGAGTTAGAACCAGAATTCACACTTCTTGATCTCTACACTGTTTTATTAATGTCCAGGAAATGTTTGTATATTTTTTCAATCAGAAATTAATAAAGGTAGCATAGCATAGAGAACAAAGATCTGGCCTTTATAGTCAAGATAGTTTCTGAGCATTATGATTTTGTGACCTTGATCAAGCTATATGTCTTTAGTGCTCTGGAAAACCAATAACTTAAGTTTCAGAGCATGCCCATATCAAAAGAATCATAGGTTCAGTTCAAACTAACATAAAACACAACAAGCCAAAAGAAAGAAAAATCATAAGAATATAAAGAGTATCTATTATACAGCTGTGATTGTATTGAATGATATAGGGAGGGAAAGCCTGAATCATTGTACTGGAGACATTTTCAATCTAGTCAGGGAAAGGGCCTGAAACAAACTTGAAATAATATTATTATAGTATGGCATATTAGTAATATAAAATAATATTAGTATAATGAAGTACCAAACTGTGTGGCAATGACAATTAGATGATAATGAATATTACATCTAAAATGCACCTTAGAGGTTATCTAGTCTAGTCTTCTCATTTTATAAATAGGGAAATTGAGACATAGGGAAATAAGGTAACATTCATGTTCCCAAAAATTAACTTGTAGCAGATCCAGAAATAAAACCTAGGTTTCCTGAGGATTATATTAGCCAATGCTTTTCCCTCTACTACCCAAGCAATAAATAGCATAGAAATAACACTTCCCCCTATGTTGCACAGTGGATAGCTCATGGAGCCTAAAGTTAGGATGAAGTGAGTTCAAATGTAAGCCCAAGGCAAGTCATTTAACCCTATTTGCCTCAGTTTCCTCATCTGTAAATTGAGCTGGAGAAGGAAATGACAAATATCTTTCTATCTATCAATATCTTTCTAAGAAAACCTCAAATGGGGTCACAAAGAATTGGACATGACTGAAGAACAATTCTTAAACATCTAATTAGCCATCTGAAAGAGGTATCAAAGTTCCAAATTATGTGTTAGACATTATTTGCAAGTGCAAAGACCTAGGAAAATAACATTTTTATTCAAATCTAGAAGATCTTTAGTCACTATGTATGTTTTACCAAATATAGATATATACATATAGATATACATCTATTTATCTATATGTATATAAACACACTATATATATGTAGTATGCAAAAATAGAGAGTGGCTATGTTAGTTACTTCCTTATCGTAAAAGATTATAAAGTAAAAACTAGAATATGCTCCCCAAAGTCTATTGGTTTAACTTGAGAAATGTTTTCATATTACAAATATTGGTTAAACATAAAACATTCATGGTATTACAGAGAAATATATTTAACATGTTGATTGCATATGATTCCACACATGGGGGGAGTGGTGCTGGGATTTCAGATAGAAATAGGATTCCTGAAGGGAAGGAATCATAAGGATTTGATGTCTGAAGTATGACTGTTACTGAATTTCAGGTTTTTTTTTTATCATTTTTCCTTTTATAAGTCTACTACACAGCATATCTCAATTGCTTTGGCAACAGGCAAAAGATAGGGTGTCCTCTTGAATCACAATGATCTGCTTTGGTCCATATCAGAAACCAAAGCTGTTAAAAGGAACAAACTCTTGTGTGACATGGAGTCTTCTAGTATAACCACAAAGATAGCTTGTTGAAAGATATTCTCATGCATTTCTAGTCTGACAGAAGATGGTAGTTCTCACTAATAAGTAGGGTTTTTTTACCCTATCCCTCTTGGTGGGGATTTTACTATTGATGGAAGTTGTTTGTGGGAGGAGGGGGTATTGCTCTGTCACAGGCTACTGGTTTGACTACTCAGGGTGGTCCGCTTGTTGTGACAGTCTTTTTCATGATAAAGGTAGGGCATCCTATGCAAACATCCCAAAAAAAAAAACTTTCATGTCACACAATAAAAACTGTGGGGTGGGAGAAGATGGATTGCTCATTACTCTCCCACTTTGTGGTCCATCTTCTTTTTGGATGGCATCATCAGAACCAGATGCCAAGCTGGGGGAAGAGCTTCTTCCAGCAACAGCATCTGGCCCTTTGGCAGAATTCTCGGGCCATTGTATCTGGGGTTCCCTCCAGATGTGTCACATGCTTCCACTGTTTATGAGCTGCCTTGTTCTTCTGGATACCATTTTTCATTCCAAGTCATTCTGGACTCTGGGGGATTAGTGTGTTCTTATCTGAGAAGAGGATCCTGGCATCTTTTTCCCAGGCCATATTTCACATGGACATGCCAAGATCAGAAACACATATGTGTGGCAACTTCTCAAGGAGAGTGTGGGCCTCAGGAAGGTTTGTGAAGCCAGGAACAAGACATACTGTGTGCCTTTTTCTCCCTCCTCAGCATTTTAATCCAGAGGAAATAGGGTTAAAAAGTACATCATCACACAATGTAGCTAAAACAATATGGTAAAGATGAGAAAGGACACAGACTATATATACTCAGAACAGGAAGATCTGTGTTCTAATTCCCACTCTGTTGATTCCTGGCTATTATAGTCCAGGGAAATCATTTAATCTTTATCAATCTTAATTTTCTCATTTGTAAAACAGAAATGACAATATTGAACTACTTCTCTCAATTATTCAATTTAAGAAACATTTATTAATGCTACTCCAGGCACTGGAGATCTAAGTATAAAGAATGAAAGTCTCTACTCCTAAGAAGCTTATAAGGGTAGATAGGTGGTTTGTCCCAGAAGATAGGAGGACCAGATTTCAAATCTAATCTCAGATACTTACTAACTGACCTTGAATTTAACCCTATTAGCCTCTGTTTCTTCATTTGTAAAATAAACTGGAGAAGGAAAAGTCAAATCACTCTAGTATCTTTGCCAAGTAAACACCAAATGGGCCTGCAAAAAAGTCAGTCATAGCTTAAACTAGCTACAATAAGAAGCTTACATTCTAATTGGGGGCAGGGTGGTCACAGAGAAAGCATATTGCAAACTGTAAAATAATTCTATAAATATAACACACAAGTCTTAAATGCAGCTTCAAATGGAAAATAAATCATGAAGGTTCAACCTTGCAACCTGATTGGAACAAGGATTTTAGAGGGAAATGGAGAGCAGAACCATTTGCTTTGCCTAAGTCTTTCAGGTAGAACTTATGAGCCATCTCCTTACACTGATGATTC
The DNA here is from genome assembly GCF_037893015.1 of Macrotis lagotis. NCBI lineage: Eukaryota > Metazoa > Chordata > Mammalia > Peramelemorphia > Peramelidae > Macrotis > Macrotis lagotis. Next base: position 390,339,906 of record NC_133658.1, on the reverse strand, counting down.
TTTCCTTGCTCTCAATTCTCAAACCTCTTTTAAATGTGCCTTCCTTTAAGGTGGTACCCTTAAGATGAAATGGCCAAGAGATGCTTTGACCTGTGCTGGGTAAGGGTGTTAAAACACTGGGATTTACCTACATGGAATAAGTTAGAGGTACTAATCAAAACACACACACACACACACACACACACACACACAGACAGTTTTTTTTGTTTGAGGTCGCATATCTAGTGACAAAGATAAAACTAGAACCCAGATCTCCTGACTCTTGGTCTAATTCTCTTCATTATACTGGGTTAGCTTCTGGTTTGATACAACAGGAAACCACTGTATGTTTGAATGAAAGGCTATTGTATAAAAGCAATGTGCTTTGGTGCACAGACCTTACAGAAAGTAAATGAATATTGCAAGGGATTATTTGATTGCTGTACATTAAGCTAACTGAGATCTTCAGATAAAGTAGGAGCACATTATAGGGACAAATTAGAATTACCATTATTGCTATAACCTGTAAATGAAGCTTTTGCTATCTCCAATGAAAAGAAAAAAAAAGACATGAGATATTTTGTTGTCAATGGAGAGAGGCTTCTTTCGTTAGTAAGTCTGGTGTTCTGTCATATTTGATTGTGATTATAATTTACAAACCCCTCCTTCTCTTGGTCAGCTCATTCATTTAGAAATAAGATTACTCACTGCCTGCATGTATAAATGATTCTCTATGTCATTCCTGGGTGGCTGATTAGTTTCTCTCTGTTTTTTGTTTTTCTTTTCTTTTCTTTCTTTTTTTTTTTTTTTATACAGACACACATAACATGCCTTGGTTCTGGTCAGGATTTTTTCTCCCTCAGTAGCAAGTGTCAATTAGCTGCTCTGGATCAGACCTAGAAAGAGCTTCTGGCTTTGGCTGCTCCTTCCCGGAGTCCCTTGATTAGGTAATGTTAAAGGCACTGACAGCAGGGGTTCCCCTAAAGCTCTTTCCTTATTGTTACAAAGCCAGCAGATCACGGTCAGTGGCAGAGCTCCTCCTGCACATACAGGCTAGAACAACAGTAATGGGGGTGCTGGGAAGGAGGGGGTGGAGCTGCTTCCCTTTGGTAATACAACCTGATAACTTAGCAGTCATTAGTGGTGGCTGATTAATTTTCAAAGTGAGCTGGGTTTTAAACCACTTCTACAAATAGACATTCTGCTGAGTCAAAATGTCAGGGCAGGATTTTTTTTTCCCTTTTTAAATCTTTTGTGAGGCAAGACAGTCCAGTGGCTATAAACTCCCACTCATCTACACACTTTGTATTAATCTGCATAATAACAACACTTTTTTTATAGAGTACAATGCTTTCTCCAAATTGCCTTAAACAAACAATATTTCATTGATCCTCTCAGAGACCTTGAGGTAGATTAGAAATGTACTCTTTTTGTTTTGCAAATGGGAAACTGAGGAATGGAGGACTTAAATAAACTTGTCCAAAGCCAAACAACTAGTCAGTGACAGAACTAAAGCCTAGTGCCTACTGCTTTTTCCAATTTATAACACAAGGAGAAAGAGAAAAGAATAAATATTGATATATATATAAGATCTTCAGATAAAGTAGGAGCATCTTGTAAGGACAAATTAGAATTATTGTTATTGCTATAATATATAAATGAAGCTTTTGAGGTCACATATCTAGTAAGAAAGAAAAACTACAACCCAAGTCTCCTGACTCTTGATCTAGTCCTCTTCATTTTACTAGGTGAGTCTCTGATTTGATACAACAGGAAGCCTATACAAACAGCTACTATGCTGCAGGTACTGTACTAAGGGCTTTCTACAAATAAATCACTTGATCATCACAACCACCCTGGAAGGTTAGTTCTGTTATCCTATCCCCATTCTACAGTTGAGGAAATTGAGGCAAAGAAAGGTGAAGTGACTTACCCAGAATCATATAATTAGAAAGAATCTGAAGCCTCAGGCCTTCCTGACTCTAGGCCCAGCATTTTATTCTCTGTACCATCAGCTGCTTTTAGCTCCTTTCAAGGTTAAATTGCCCAACTTTTTTTTTCTGACCACAAATCTAAACTTCAGTTCTTGTTGTTCTTTCCTCCCTCCCACCCCCCACCCCCATATCATAAACCCAGAGAATTTGGAGACAAAGGACATTATCTAGTCCAACATGCTCATTTTACAAATGAGTAAGTCAAGGCTCAGGCAAGATAAAATATGCAACATGTAGATATTGGATTTTATGATTCTAAATCCAAGGATCTTTCAGATCCATAGAAGTCTCTTTGAGAGGTGATTTGGTGACTACAGGAAACCCAAGGTTCAATCTCAATTCAGATACTTACTATATATTAGGCCCCAGGCTAGTCACTTAATCTTTTTTAGTCTCAGTTTCCTCATTTGCAAAATGAGGATAATAATACCTTGAAGCAGTAACCTCAAAGGGTTACTAGGCAGGGAGGGAGAAAGAGAGATAAGAACATCCCTACAATGCTCTGCAAACCTTAAAGCACTATATAAATGTCACTTTTTATTATTATTATTAGAGTCAGTTTTATGACCTTTAAGTAGAGAATCCCTTAAGTAGATGTTAGTTGATCTTTTGAACTTCTAAATTAACCATATTTCAGAATGTTCTGGATATTGTTTTACCAAATTACAAGGAAATTATCTCTATTCTCCACAAGGGAAATGGGTAATAGTAAAATAAGTAGGTGTAAGGAGTGAAGGTCTGCTGATCTGGCTCAAGACAAACTTTTACTTGAAGTCAATTCAACAAATAATCATCTAGATAGTACCTTACAAATAGATAGCACCTTACAATTTACACAGCATATTCCTCATGAGGGTCTTAAGAGGAAGGTTGTGCAAATGCTATCATTCCCATTTTACAGACAAGGGAAATAAATTCAGGAACAGTGACTTATCGATAATCACACAAGTAGTAAGGATTAGCACTAAGGAGACAAACTCTTGTTTTTTGCTTACAAATAAAGCATGCTTTCCCCTATATCACACTTCCTCTATGTAATAGACCCCATGTTCAGTGTTAGAAAAGACACAAAGTTCCTTCTCTTAAAATACCGACTGCTTATTATAAGGCTTTTAATTCAGTAAGAACTTAAAGGATGAGTCCAAATGAGGACTACAGTTATTATGTTCAGACTAATGACTCCAACTTAAGGCAAAAGGAATACTTTGCCTCAGTCACATAAATACTACTTTTTAGATCATACCTTGTAAGCCACCATCCTAAAAATATATTTTGTTACTCAAGTAATCAGATTTGTTTATACTGTAAAATGTCCCAGTTCCTATATATATGTGTGTGTGAAAAAGAGAGAGAGAGAGAGAGAAATAGAATTAAAGAATATTGACTATTGTTAGAAAATTAAAGGACTCCTCTTAATATTGAGTCAAGCTGATTAAATGGGCAGTTTGTTATACAGCTCGGTCAGTGGCATTTTGGAATTGCAGTATAAATGGGTGACGATTAAGTCATTTCTCAGCTTTCCTTGGCAGAGTCTTTTATTATTTACAATATTTACTTCAGGGAAGTCTTGGCGTGTGTCATATTTATCTTGCTGAAAAATGGGCCCATAAATGCATATCACCTTTCGAACAAAGCCAAGTGTTGTGGTACTAATTTGGTTCATGAAGTGTGTAATTCAGTTCCTTTGCACAGGGGCAATATTTGTCTTGCGCTTTTATTAAACTACTATAAAATAATTTTTCTTGCTCATTATTAAAATATGCAAGGTTGGCTGCTGAAAGAGAAGGAGGGTTAATAACTCAAAAGTACTCCAGTGAGTCAGTATGTCTGTCTCTCTGTCTCTTTCCCTCTCCACCCTACACACTTCTTTTACAATCCATCCCCTGAAAAGGGGACAAAAATCTTTTAAAAACTTCCCTACAGGAAGGATATGGGAACAAGGATAAGAAATGAGGTAATGATTTTGAAGGGCTCTTTTCATGAAGTTTGTGCCTTTTTCTTCAAGGGTTATTATAAGCAAGGTATAATGTTCAGGAATTAAAGATAAAGAGATAAATAAATATATAGTCCCTTACCTCAAAGAATTTAAAATGTAATGATTCTACAATATAAAATTTCTACTCTGCTGCCTTATGGTGGCATGGAAGTGACTCTGGTTTCTTAGTGCTATGTTCAAAGGAGCACAAGTTCTAGAAGATTCCACCAAGAAGAAAGAACTTTAGGTATGGGCTCCTGACAGACTTGTGACTGTTCTCTGTAGGCTCAGTTTTGTCTCCAGGAGGTTGGCCACTGGTTGACAAAGATTTTGACCTGGAGTCAGGGGATCTGTGTTCAAATCCCACTTTTTATTATTACCCCTGTGACTTCAAGCAAATCACTTCATGTCATTGAATCTGTTTTCCCTGATGCCAGACAGCTACACAAAGACACCAATGCAGTGGAAATCAAGTCAATTTGGAGAATAACAAGTCATCCCATTGAAACAGAAAGCATAAAGAATCACATTAGACAGGGACACTCAAAAATAAAGTTTGAAACTAGAGTGTGGAGAGTTTTAAATGCTAAATGGAAAATTTGCTTTTTTTCCCCCAATTAACATTGGAAACAACTGAAAGGTTTTGAACAGGAGAATGATATGTTCAAGAAGAACATGAATTTGGCTGCTTTGTGAAGGAAGGATTTGAAGAGAGAAAAAAGTCTGAAGATAGAAGACAAGATAGAAAGATATTGCAATAGTCCTAGAACCATTAGATTCAAAGTGGAGACCCTTTATTGCAAACTCCTCATTTTATATTAAAGAAAATCATGGCCTAGAAAGATGGAATAAACTTGTCCAAGTTCACCCAGGTAGTAAATATTAAAGTCAAAGTCAGAGATGTTAGGTTCTCTGATTCCAAATTCAATAAGGTAAATCAATCATTGCCAATTCCATCTTTCTCCCCAGGAGAAAATTGGAAAAAGGAAGAGGATGAAGTATGAATGGGGAAGAGGGGTTGGGTGGGATCAGAATAAAAGAATTGGTATGCAATTGTGAGGGCCTACTTGAGGCCAAATAGTATCCATTTTTAGTGGACCAAAACAGCAAAACCCTCTGACTTTGTCCAACAGCATATAAGATAGCTGAGGAAGAGGAGCAGAAGAAGACACCCAGTTGAGAGGAACTGGAATTGTGGGGGGAAAGATGTAGGACTGATATAAAATACTCTCCTTTCTAATTCTCCTTTCCTTTTCCAATAGTCTAGAATTCTTTCTGTTTCATCCTAAACCAGAACATTGTAAGTGACAGTTTCACTATCCCACCTGGAAGAGATTACTTGATTGGATTCAGACTGCCTGACTGTCTTGTCTTGCCAGTACTGGCATTGAAATAATATAAAAGTCATATAAAATTTCTAAGGAAGATAAAATGGTGTGCTTCACAAACTAGCTTGGTTGGTGGGGGAGGAGAGGGTGTGGTGTAGGAAGCAGACAAAGATTTGAGAAATCTTTTTCAAAACAGATGTATCAAACAAACAACTTGAGAGCAACAATGCAATGTGAACCTCAGAATGATCTCACCCCTTCCTAAGCAGCCTTTCCTGATATCATTTTTATCAAATATTGCTCATATTTAATTTAGTACTTGATTATATCCCTATCATATTATTCTCTCCATCTTTTATGTATAATCATTTCATAAGAAAAAAATCAACAAATGTCAATAAGATCCACTATATTCAAAAGCTCAGTTTTAGTAATTGTGGGATGATAGAGATATGTATGATATGACCCCTACTAGTAAGAACCAAGAATTTCTCTTGGATAGCTATTGTGTTTGCAATTCCATTTCCCTTGTTCATTGAATTATTTTCTAAGTCTCAAACTGCCTAAGGGCTAAGTGCTATTTGTACAGGGCATCTGAATCAGACTGACCTCATACCTTTTCCCATATGGTATGCCACCCTCCATCTTCTCCTTGTGGGAGTTTGGGACCTTACCCAAATACCTAGACTCTAAAATTTTCCATGAAGGAAAGGATAGCAGCAATCAGGAGCTGTCCACAGCTGAAGTTCATTTGAAGAAACCAAGAAGGCTGAGTCAACATCTCACCAGGGGTTAAAAATGGTCACTTCACTGAACATAATAAATTGTAAATCAACTTTCTCTGTTCAAGTTTAAGATTATAATGTACACTTAATTTTTCTAAACTCTAACCAGGCCTGACTATGCTTCCTTTCTGCCTGACCCTTAACATTTGTGCTCGCCTTTTTATAAAATCCCTCTTCTGTTTCCAGGATGCACCCACTGCCTTGGGGCTCCATTTGCTCAGTATTTCATATTAAGTACACTGGTAACTGATTCTCTAGCTTTATATGACCTTCTTCTTCCTTCTGACCCCAAAGCTGAGGCCTTATTGTTATGAACTTTCCAAGTGTGGCATTATAGCTATAAGACTTTGGTTACCACCAGGGAGAACTCTTGTTAGCTGCCTTCAACTGGCTCCATTCTTGAGTCCAGCCCAGGGTCAGACCAAAAGGAACAAACAGTTCAGGATTCTGCTTACTGGTCCATGATGGAATTAAAACTGTCATTGTTCTCAGGAGAACAGGATTACACTGTAGATTGTGTCTAACACTAAAAATGACAATCTGCTTGATAAAGAAGTTCTCTTTGCATATTCAATTGTGTCTGAGTCTAAGCTTTAAGTAAACTGAATCAGCTTGATTGATGGAGTTTTGGACTTTGAGTCAAGATGACTTAAATTTGAGTCTTGCCTCTACTACCTGTATAACCCTCAGGAAGTCTCTTAATGTCTCTTAGTCATTGTTCTCGCTTCTATAAAATGAGGAGGTTGAAGATGGTTACTTCTGAGGCACCTTCTAGCTCTAAATCTGTGACCCTATGAGATGTTATCTTTTTGGATAACCTATTTCAAAACTAACAAACAATCCAGTACAATGTCAACTTCATGAGTAGAAGTCTCATCTTTTGGGGGCAGTAGAGAGTTGGGTTGGTAAATAGAGTTAAGTAATTTGTCCCACAACCAATAAGTGTCTGAGGCCAGATCTGAACTCTAGTCCTTCTGTGTAATTCTTCCCCCAAAATCATGGTAATCTGCTTGATGGCAGGTTGTCAATATACTTCCTGGGAGGTCTTTCTTTCCCTCAACTCCAGAGTCAAGCATAGGGTTTGACACAAAGCAAGTATTCATTCAGAGCTTAATGAGATGAACTGAATGAATTTAAAATTCCACATGCAACTTACTTATGAAAGCATATATATAATATATATATATTATATATATACTCTTAATGAATTGGTACACATTTAGTGGATTTTTAAAGGGGTTTTATGGATCACAGTTACTTATCATTGTCAGTGTCCTCTGTAATAGTAATTTTCAATGGAAATGCAAAAATTTTAAGAGCATTTGCTGATTATAAACCAGAGTTCAATTAAGTTTAATATCTTATCAAAAAACATTCCATACAAGTAAATAATGGTGAGCTAATCTGGCTTCCTGGTGCTTTTAGATGAATTGTCAAATCAATGCAATTTATTAATATTAATTAGTGGGAACAGAAACTTCTCCCCAAAATTAGTTCCTAGATAATTAATATATTATGACAGCAATTAATGTTGGCAATATAAAAAATAACTAATGCTCAGACATGAAACCAACCAATGGAGGCATAATATTCAACTGAGTTGACATCAGGCCTTTTGTTCTCAGTGTATTAAGAAGGTATAATCTATATTACAATAGATGCCTCATATCACTCTACAGCAGTGAGCTAAATGATTGGCAATCTGGTAGGACTCCATATCTAATAGAATAGCATATCTCCCTCAAAAGGAGGAATACCATAAGAAAGGAGGAAAGTATTGACATTATACTCTTTTTTTTTGGAATCAACTAATACTTGTATAAAGAAGAATAAATCCGAAACAAAGCAAATAAAATGTAAAACAAAGATATATGATGGAATTGGGTGTACTCTTTCATATGGGTTGATAAGTCCACATCTGGTTATTCAATACATTATTCCAGATCAATAAATATGCAGACCTTATGACTTCACACACATACACACACACACACACACACACACACACACACACACACACACACACACACACACTTTCATTCTTTGCCTCTAATATATGTTGCCAATGTACTTGGTAATTATTTCACATCCAGTATATTAATATACTTGCACTCAGGCATACGAATTGTTTATCTCAAGCATATAATGAGTGTGCATATGCACATATGCACGCACACACATTTAAGCAGTTCAACTCTGGGTACACATACACACATACATGTATAAACATATACATGTACACAGATATGCTATATATCTGTGCATGCAAAGAATCTATCTGTTTGCATATAGATTGTACATTTTATCAGTATCATTAAAAGCCTATGTACTGTACACCAGGCAGCTAGAAATACAAAGTCACATATATATTTTCTTTGTATCACCAGTGCCGGTAAAACATGGCAGGTCCTTAATAAATGTTTGTTGAATTAAATTTATGCCCATGCAATGTATATCTCTGCATGTGACAGTGTATTCACAAATGTGTAATCTAAGCGTGTTACTTTGTGCTGTGGATGCCAAGAAATTATTGTAATTTTTATCCACAAAAACAAACTCCCAGCCAAATGCTCATCTCTTTCCCCACCTCATCGAGCTCCTCTGCAAATGAGGCTCCTATTAACTCTAGCTACAAGGTTCGCATTTCATCAAGCTTTTTCAATGCCCTTAAATTAACCACTGTGGGTCCTGGACCAGGAAACAGTCATGCCACAACTCATCCAGTATTCCAATCAGGTGTGCGTTGTTACCTCCATCCAGGCAGGGTCCAACTTCGTTTAAATATGGCTAAGAGACCTCAAAAAATACAGATTTATAACCGAAGATATGCGTTTGCACCTCCAAACACAAATTATGCTAATGAGGTATTCCAGCTGGAGCCTGGGAGGTGCAGTGTGTTTATTCTCAGGGAGCCTCAATGATTGGCAGCCAACTCACACTGAGAACCCAAACTGGTTGGCTCTTCAGGAGAAATGCAAAACACACGCCTCTCTCGCCCTTAAGTAAAAGCTGCCCCCACAGTACCTGTCCAGCAGAGACCATAGGCAAGCTGTTGCTGCTGCCATGTATCAATGCCACTTTGTTCAGACTGACTGGCTTTCTCTGCAGTGACCCCTCCTGCCGCCGTCTGTATTATTTAAAGGAGATTTATGGTTGGGTGTCTCATGTTGTGAAACATGAGCTGTGACCCCCAGGCTGCGTAGCCAACGGGAAGAAACATTAATATTATGCCACACGGGAAAGGAAGCTCATTGGGAATGGCAAACAGAAGAGGAACCTGAAATGTGAGATGTGTATGTGTGTTGTAAATTGTACCAAATGCTTCAAATCCTGCCTCAACCAACCAAGTCCAAAAATGCTCAGAGGAAAGGGTGTTTCTAGAAAAATTGTAAAATATATTTCAAGGTTTTTTTAAAAAGCAATGTATGTAATAGTTATATATAAAAGAAAACTCCTACTTAACTAGAAGACCAGGTATCACTGATTGAATATTAAAGAAGATGGAATAATTTTATGACCATTGCTATCACTTGCGGCTGTGAATACTAAATTAAGAATAAAAAAACTCATCCTTCAGGGTATTCTGATCGTGGATAGGGGTCAGTAAAAATTTACTCCTTTCCGTCACAGTGCTATCCAATATATTTGGCTTTTGTCATTATTAATTGGCTTTTAATTTTTGGAAAGAATCAGGTCAGAAGAAAAAGTCCTCTGCTGAAAGGAGAATTACAAAATAATTAGGATCACAGTTCTTGAGGTGGGACTTTAATGACCATCCAGATCTATATCCTCATTTAAGAGATGAGAAAGCAGAGTCAATGATGTGAAGTGACTTGCCTGAAGTCATAGGAGTAATAAAAAAAAAGTGGGATTTGAACCAGATCCTCTGACTCTAGGTTCAGTGTTCTTTCCATTAAACCATACTGCTTCCATTGAACCATACTACTCCAGTAAACATAATCCTAAAGAGAGAGCCCAGTTGTGTTATCAAATATATAAAAGAAGAATTTTCAAACTATAGGTATCTGAAACTAAAGGAAATCATTATCCAAACTGAACTTAAAGCTAAAAATTGTGTTGTAATGTAAGATAGGATATTGAGGTGGGAAAGAGAAAAATGAAAGGCTTAATAAATCAAATACAAATAATACCCCCAAAATTATAAAAAGTAAAATGACACCAAAAGTTTAATTTTAAACAGAAATAATAGGTTTCATTTGAAATTAAAGGGAATCATTATCCAAACTGAATTCAAGGCTAAAAATTGTGCTGTAATGTGAGGTGGGATGTGGATAGAGACAGAAAAAAATAAAAACTTGCTAATATAAATTCAAATAATAGCAAAAAATTGATTTATAAAAAATAAAATAATACTAAAAGATTTAATTAATAAAGAAATTATGTAATTTTCTTGCAATAAACTTAGCTTTTGTTAGTACCTAGTACTGAATGACTTGAGCTCAATTTCCATCACTTATTGCTGTAACTTTGGACAAGTGACATCCTTTCATTTGTAAAATGAAGGGGTTGGAATACATGAACTCTAAGGTCCCTTTCAGTTTATATGATCTTATGATTGTTGATTGTTACATTTTGCCAATTGTAAGTGCTTAAAATATTTGTTGGATCACTTCAAATTGCTCCAACCATGACCTAGTATAAATCATTTCAGTTCTATGGTCTCTATCTGAAAAAATGGAAACACATAGCTACTGATTGACTAGGAAAGGTTTTGCTTAAGGAGTAAAAGAAATAACTTCTACACTTACAACAAGTCAGCACCAGGTATAATGATGACTAGACAAGTGCCTAGAATAAGTTGGCTTATTTTCCACAAAAGCATAACCTTCTGTCAATATTTCTCTTAAAAAAAACATGTTTAATTTCCATTAATGGTACTTAGAATGTTCGTGGAACTATACCAGAATAAGAAAGAAAACACACACCATTAAGTCCTAAATACACCTCCTGCTTAGACAAGGTCTCAAGGAGACCTGTGAGCTTCAATTACCTTGGTGAAATTAGATCCTAGAGTAAAGAAACAGTATGTTTAATCACTGAAGCAGAGATGATTTTTTTAAAACCATATATTTTATTTAGATATGATTTCCTTTCCTCAATAAAAAATTTATTGATGTGTGCTCTCTGACTAATCTCAGCAATACCTGGTAATTTTCTCTCATCTTTAAATATTTCACAGAACAAATGATCCTGGGTTTCTGAGTTTCTACCCCTGTTTACAATTTTCTAGGCCAATTCCTTGGAAATTGCCACAGATCTGCACCTTTGCCAGAAAAAAAAAAACAAAAAAAATCTTGGGATTCCAAGAACAGAAGTTTACTGCAAAGTTTCATTAGTAAAGTCCAGAGTGAACTTTGCAATCAATTTGAAAGGGGACATTGCTATGCACCCACCAATTGGAGCCAATATTTGCTGCCCTGGTGAATTCTATAGGACAATAACCACTGTGAATTAGCCCCTAGTGGCCCTGATTTTTAATTCATTGAGAAAAAAAAATCTCCTATGTTTTAAAATGTAGCTAGCTTCCTGGAAGAGGTTGAATTTGTTGGTAAGGACAAAAAAAGAGTTGGAAAACATATTCCGGAACCTTAATATACTTTTAACTTTGACAAAGTTCTTTATGTGAAAGTAGAAATAAACACTATTTCAGAATTCTTTACACTCTCTGCATATGCTTGATGGATCTCTCCTCCCCTCCTTCACACCAGAAAAGGAAGTTGAGGTAGCTCATATTGTTCATTCTCTCGTCCAACCTGGCCCACTACTAGGCCTGTGGATATCTACCAGTCCCCTCCTTATTGTTCCACTCTCCATATATACCCAACTCAGATTGGACAAAATTATTGAGAAATTTAGTGATTAAATTTAGTGATAATATCATTCTATATTATCTAATTTAGTCTACTCTGACTTGGTATAAATCTGTTCTCTTTCAAAAATACTTAACAAGTACACCATATGGAAATTGGAATTATACCCACATTCTTCAGAATCCCAAAGTCATCAGACTCCGGCCCTAAAATTAGTAGGCTAGAGACTATATAACCCTGCATTTTGTTTGCATATTCTACTTGGCAATGAATAACATTCAAAAAATAACTTACATATTTGCTTTAAAAGCATCTGCTTTTAATTTGATGCCAACCTATGGGAAAAATATAGTCTCTACCATGAATTGTGTGTATTCCACTGGAACCATAACCCAATATCTGAATTCTTTTGTCCAAAATTCAAGTGCAGACAAGATGTCTTAGTTTATCTAAGAAATTTTGGGAAACTTCTTCATAACAATCCAAAGTTCAAGAAGGTCCTTAATTTTCCTATTTTAAGTGACAATGAAAGGCCCCAAAGAGAAAGAGAAAGAAGACAAACTGGGTCCTACAGTACACATAGAGATTCAATCCCTGCCTGAATGCTTTAAACCATAGATGTCCATTGTTTACATACCCATCATAACGGGTCCATTTACCATAGTTTTAGACCCTATTAAGAAACCTAAACAAGTTATTGTGTCACTTTTCCAAGCTTAATTCCCTATGATAAAGTTCATTGAATTCCCATACAAGTTAGAACTGTATTATATTTTGGTTTTCATTGTTCTTTCATTGTTTCTTATTTATATCTTACATTGTGGCAGCTGGAGTCACAACGAATAGAGCACTGGACTTGGATTCAGGAAAACCCGAGTTCAAATTTTAGATATGTCAGTCACCAGGAAAGTTCCTTAACCACTAAATGCCTCGATTTACTCCTCTCTAAAGTGAGGATTATAAGAGTATCTACTTCCAAGAGTTATTCTGAGGATAAAATGAGATGTTATCTATAAAGGTTGTTGCAAACTTTAAAGTGCTATATAAACTTATTATAATAAATGCTATTATCTTACAACTAGAAATTACTTGAAAGCAGGGACTATTCCTCATATTTTTTTTGTATTTCCCATGATACCCAGGAAAGGGCCAGTCACACAGAATGAGCTCTATCTGTTCACTGACTGATCGATAAAGATTTTAGCTATCAAGGATACTAAGAATAATAAAAATTCTTAAAAATCTGTGCCTAACATTTCCCAAGAATGTGTGGGTCTGGTGGGGAGGGAGGAGAGAGTGTGAACCTTTCTCTTCTTATGGTCTCCTTGTCTGCTCACATTCTGATGCAATCAACATTCACCCAGGAACCCTCTTCTCTGTTAAAAAAAATTCATCATTAGGGATATTCTACATCAGGATATAATTAACAAATATCAATACAATACAACATTTTAAGCAATTATTCTACACCACTGAGGAACATCATGCAACTTAATATTTCCCTCTAAAAAGAACTACAGAGCAAGGATTTTCTAAAAATGACTATTACTGTGCTTCACTTTAATCAGCTGTTGCATTCTTTTATACTATTTTACTATTATATGTCAGAAATCAGGATATAATTAAATAAAATATTTGCATTGAAAACTAACTGATCAAAATGAAGGATTAAGACAAAAGCTTTATAGTTTGAAGTCTGGGGAGAAGAAAGGGAATGATGACAGGGTAGAGTGGACTTCATTTGTACAATACAGTACACTCCAGTAACTTTAATGACTTCTTAGAATATCTCCAACGATGTCTTCTAAAACGTTGGCAATAGGTGTTCTTCCTTGCATCATTCACATTAATTCTAATAGGAATGACTATCTCCACAAGGAGCTAGAGGAGCCCTTGGGAGGTCACCATGAGATTCTTTGGGACAACATGTAAATAATTGAAATAAATAACATTTGATAATTTCACTGATTTACTTATTTCTTCCAAGAATGGAGAAGTAGATGTAGCTGAACTGAGGGACAAAAGAGGGTCTCAGTCTGGATGGATCAAAGAAATAGTTATTTATCGCCTCTTTCACACACACCTCTCAAGCACTCAATGCCTATTCAGAATTCAAGTTCATGTATGCTTTTCAATCAATAACATATGGCTAAAAAAGCATTTGCACTACACAAACAGACTGAAATAAATATGCTCAGCAAGTAAAATATCTGTATGTAAAACAACAAAGCTTTTAGTTTAACTGCAGAAAATGAAAAACAAACCTACTTAAAACTCAGCTAAATGAGCAATGAGCTCCTCAATGTGAATTTTTGGAGATGAATGAGTTGGCAGATGTTTTATTCAAATCATTAAGACCAGATAGCAATAATTTCTGAGTATTTGAGGCAAAACTCGCCAGTAACTACTTGATGCAGTCTGACCCACAACCATTTTCTCCACCTAGGGTAATGCAATGAATCCTGGGACATAGAAACTGTTTAAAAGCCAAGTGGCCCCCTCCATACAAGCTTGTCACCCTTTATCCTACATGCCTTTTCTGCAGATTCATGATCTTGGATTATGTAGGTGGTGGGGGTGGCTCTAAATACACTTTTCTGTTACTAGAGACCTGGTTTGGGGAAGGTGCTTATTAATATCATGGTGATATGATTTTTAATGATCTCCAAGCATAGCCTATATGGGTGTGAATAATGGCACTGTCTCATTGCATGCGTAGTTTGTGCTTTTGTCTCAGACAGGTTCATTTTTCACTGGAGGGGAAAGGTTCATGCCGCACGAGGGGGGTAACCAGTTGATGTTACAAGGCTGACGATTAGCCCCCTTGCTGTTCCACATGTCACAGGGAAGGACTCCAGCCGGCAACCTTAATGCCTACTTCAGCATCTTGAAGAAATTAATGAACACAGCTTCGATGGCAAAACATTTCAATCAACCCCTACCAGCTGTGCCTACATTAAAAAAAAACCAGGTTTATCAAAAAGTTTCTTCGAAGGATACCTTTCTTGGGGGTGGGGGACATGGGGAAGTGTGCACGTGGGGAAAAGAGTATGAGGAATAAAGGTAGGAAAACGCCAGTGGTGAGTGCCAAAAGATGTGCTCTGGCCCCTGTGTTTGTTGAACAAATTAAGCATGTTCTGGTTTTTCACCTGCTGAAGTAGCAGCAGTGCATATGGCCCAGAAGTTAAAAATAAGGAAATATGCATACATTACCATACTTAATGGACGACCCTCTCCATTTAATATGCAAATTTCCTGAAATATTACTGAATGCCGTCTGTTCTAAATGAATAAATTTGAATTGCAATTAGAATAATCCTTTATAATTAATGAAAACTGTCAATTTTAGTTCATAAGTAATTTGATTAACAGGATGATGGGACACTTATCAAGTTCACTGGACTGCTAGGGTATGAGAAAACTGACAGTGAAAATGGGGCGGGCCAAGCACTCAGGCACCACTGAGTATTATCCTAAATTATTGATAACACAAGCTAATGAACTTCAGAAAGTGAACTCTGGATACCTCATTTAAAGGGACAGCATCAGAAGGCAATGGGCACCCCTGGACGACAGCCTTCTGAAAAAGTCTTGGCTGTCATTGTCTGCTCACAAGAAAATAAATCTTTTTTTTTTTAAAGCTGGGGCAATGGAAAACATTGACTTAAAGCACAAATTTACAGTTTCCAGCTGTTGCTGAAACAAAAAGAAACAATAGTCAGAAAATAAATGTAAGAAGAGACAATGCAAAAACATGTGGAATGAAGTTTATTATAATGCATCACAGACAAAGTATATGGCACCAGTAGAAGGGACAGTCTCAGTTTTTCCTTCTTTGTTTCTCCTGTTCTTTTCCTTTGATAGGCCAGTAGCAATATCTTCAAATGTGTTTTCACTGATAAACAAGAGATATTTAATTTAGTTTAATGAGGTATTTATAGGAGACAATTTAAAAGACTGTTCTGGAGTCTCATACTGATCTTAAGGATATGGACAGGTCCTTGAGAAAATTAAGCCTGGAACTCACTTTTGTGGGATTCAGGGTTGGTGGGGAGGGAAGTGGTAGTTGAGAGAGTGTCAGTGTTCCATTTCTAGGAATGATGGAGACATCAAGAGTCAAGAGAATACTGTGTAGATTTGTTTTTACATTTTACATCAGCTAATTACAAAATTCATTGCAGAAGGATATTCAAGCTCCATCCAACAATGAAGAAACTTTCACAAGCATTCAGGGATTAGGAAGCATATTAATAGATAAAATAGTTAATGCTATTTGCCCAGACACCATTTCTCTAGCCCACCCACATTTGTAGGTCTTGCTGAAAAAGTAAAGACAATTAGCTCCACAAGATGTTCCCAGCTTTTGGACATGCTGGTTGAATAGAACAGACCCTGAGTAAAATTTTGCTATCATTATCCCCTGTCCATTGCATTCACTCTTGAAATGCACATCAATACTACACATCAATTCCAGAGACTCGCTTCCCCCTTTTAAGAAATCTGGGGATATATGATTTAGAGCTGAAAGTCTAATATCCTCATTTCGCAAATAAGAATAAGAAGTGGAATGGCCTGCCTGAGGTTATATAGCTAGTAAGAAAAGAACTGTGATTTAAACCCAAGTTGCCTGACTCCAAATATAATGTTTATTCTATTACACCAGGCCTCTTTCTCTCTAAAGAAGTTATTTTGAGGTTTTTCTGATTTGGTTTGTGGGGATTTTTAAGGCTACATCGGGGAAAATAGAAGGGGGTTAAAGGGATTGGAATGTTACTTGAAGTAGATAGGACAATGATAAGAGACTACAGTTTAAAGGCAGAGCTATTCAATTCTGTTTGCTTCTGATTTCTCTGCCAAGGAGAACGATCTTCAGACTATTAAGAAAAAATAAAAATGGCTAATAGAGAATTGATACCTGAAATAAGTAGGGAGATAGCAAGAGACAACCTAGCTGCCCTTGATGAGGTTAAGTTACCAAGCTCAGTTGAACTATATACTGGAGGACTGAAAGGACTGACTGATGTGATTGCTGAGTCACTGCCAATGGTCTCTCAAAAATGGTGGTGAATGGGAAAAGTGCCATGGGATTGAAGAATGGTGAATGCCTTGTTTTTTTTAAAAAAAAAAGTAGGGAGAGCAGACACTACAAAACAAAGGTCAGCAACCTTTAATGACTGGCAAATTTCTAAATGGTATCATTAAATTGATGTAGCAAAAGAAATAGATCATAAAGAGCCAGTATGACTTTGTCAAGATTAAGTCATACTAGTCCATTTCCTGTGATCCAGAGATCTCAGTGCTAGACGTAGATCCCAAGGAGGTCAAAGACAGAAAAGAAAAATTCATATTTATCAATATATTTATAGAAGCACTTTTTACATTAAAGAAAATCTGGGGGGTGGCTAGGTGGTGTAGTGGATAAAGCACCAGCCTTGGAGTCAGGATTACCTGGGTTCAAATCTGATCTCAGACACTTAATAATTACCTAGCCGTGTGGCCTTGGGCAAGCCATTTAACCCCGTTTGCCTTGCAAAAACCTAAAAAAAAAAATCTGGAAACAAAAAGTTCATCAACCCAGACTTTCATATTATTTTAAAAAATTATAGTATATGATATAAAAATAATACTGTCATAAGAACATAAGAAAAATCAAAAGAAGCATCTAAAGATTTATCTGAACTTAAATATCAGAATTAGCAAAAACAACATTACTATCACAATGAAAATAAAGAGGATGGGGCCAGAGGAAACCAGACATTATGCAATTATCATGATCAAGCTAACTCCAAGAGTAAAATTGAGAAAATGTACTACCCTTACCTCTCTCTGTAAAGGTAAGGAATTCTGGCTGTGGAATATTGCCTATACTATCAAACAATAGAAATGTTGGCTGTTTTTGTTGGACTGTTTTTTCCCCTATTATTCTTCATTACAAGGGATGGCTTGATGATGGGTGCTGGGGATATATTTGGAAATGAAAGTGATTGAAAAACAAAAAAAGAATAGTCATTAACAGTATTGTATTAACCTGGAAGAAATCTTTAGTGGAATAAGATGGGAACTTATGCTGTTTAACACATTTTTATCCATGATTTCAGTGAAGGCATAGATGGCATATTATCTAAATTTTCAGAGAACAAAAAATTAGGAGAGAGAAAATCCACTAGATAATAGTCATCATCTAAAAAGATCTCAACTAGCTACAACACTGAAAACAAATTTTAGTTTCACATAAATAAATTGTAAACCCTTACACTCAGGTTTTTTAAAAATCAACTTCATAAGCCCACACAGGTGAAGTTTAGTTAGGTAGCAAGTTCATCTGAAAACTACGAGGTGGGTTGCAATTTCATCACAAGTGAAAAGGATGATCTATTGACAAAGAAAACAAATGTAATCTTCAACAACACCAGTTGACAATCTCATTGTATTCTGCATTAGAGTACTATGTCCAGCTCAAGATGCCACAATGTAAGAAGGCTATTGACAGACTGTAAAACCATAAGAGGAAGGTGTTGAGCATGTTAAAGAGCATCAGGGTCATGCTGTATGAGATCTGATCGAAGGAATTGGAGTTGATTAGCTTGAAGATGGATTCAGAGAGGAACATGATATATTTCTTCAAATTCACAGGTTAGAGGCATGAGATTTGTTTTTCTCTAGCCCCAAGAAAACTAACAAAGGAAAGACATTACAGAAAGGCAGCCCTAAAAGGAAAAGCTTCCTAATACTCAATTCTAAAATGAGTTGCCTCTGGACATGCAAGTTTTCCCCTTACTAGAGGCCTTTAATCAAAGGCAAGATAACTACTTGTGTTTTTGAGACAACTCTTGCTCATGGAGGAACTGGACCAGTGGATTCTGATGTCTATAAGCAACCTATCACAACCATCTCACTTAAAGTAGTGATGTTGGATGAGTACTGACCTAAACTTTCATTTCATAAGATATATATATATATATATATATATATATATATATATATATGTATGTATGTATGTATATAAATACACATACATACAATGGGTCTATCCAGGCATGCACCAGAAGACCTGGAGACTTTTTAATTCAATACTGTCTTCTCTTAATTCTATCATAATCTTATCTGTCCAGTTCAGGAAATAGTTTTGGAAAACTATCTAATAAAGCCAAAATTCATCAAAGAAGATGTCCTTCAATTATGCTGAAAGCCAGAGATGATCCAACCAAAACCAGAAGAGAAACTGTCAAGTTTCCAGTCATTTTCTATGTACTTTTATTTTCCGAAGCTTCCACTTCCAACTAAGTTGTCCCATCTATGTCTTTTTCTCCCCATTTTCCCTTACCTTTCACCTAACCCAATACCATTCAGGTAATTTGCTTAGGAGAAAAATAGAACTGTCTGCCTTAACTGTCAATCCAAAAGTGACCAGAGAAAATCAATGAGCTCTACAGCTAGTAACCATATCCACTCAGTAGAAGACCAAGAACACTACCAAGTCTGCCAGTTGTAGGTATCTTACACCTCACCCTACAAAATTGGAACCGCATATAAATACAAATATGTACTCTGGAATATCTGGCTAGAATTGGAGCCCTTTTGCCCCGGTCATAGAATAACAGGGCTTCTAGGAAATGAAAAACCACTCCTGTGGTTTGCCAAGAAAATCCTAAATGGAGTCACAAAGAGTCAAACAAGACTGAAATGACTGAACAACAAAAATAATATAATAACCAGGATATAGACATTAGACTAACAGAAATACAAATCAAATGGAGCTGACATATAAAGATAGATATAGATACCTATAGATATCACACACACACACACACACACACACACACACACACACACACACATATTTGGAAAATGCCAGGTTGAAATATCTTCTTTTTTCTTATGCCTTCTAACTCAAATTGAATTCAGAGTAAGTAGGCACTTATATTTAGGAGATAAATCTTGCTGAACCTCCAAAACATAGGAATAGAAAGTGTTGTAGATTTAATCTCTGATAATCTCCAGACTGTATTGTGGAAGTCACAGAGAGAACCAAGAGTTGATATCTCTAATGCAAAAGCCAACAAAGGGTCTATTCTGGGTCTTGACAAATTTTAGCCAAATCTTTGATAAATCCTGTTCTAATGCCTCAATGGAAGTGACTCTAGGCTCAGAGTTGGTGCCAGCAGGACAAAAGTTTTAACATGCCCAGTCAAGTGTTGTAGACTTTGAGGAGGGGTCCAGTAACAAACTACAGATTTGGACCAATCTACCCAAATTTGGAGATCCTCATCACCATAGTTATTCCTGAAGGTATCAAGATCTCAATCTATACTGGTGGAAAGAATATCCAAAATCATGGCTCCTTGAGAAAAGTATTTTCAGATTTTTAGAGAGTAACTGGAGGATGTTTCTGAAAAAAAGTTTTCCCTAAAACATATATAGAGATCCATGTATATAAATCTATGCTCATTTGATTTTATTATTAGAAATACAATCTATATTATAATTAGTTATTATCTCTGCTATTAATATCTGTGAACTCATAGCCCAAGAGGTCTAAAAAGACCACCAAGATTCTCTCCATATTGCTGGTTAAACATCCATTCGCTATAACATTATGGTCCTTTCTAAAACCTTAGCAAACCTTTGTAATGCATGCTTCACTTCCCAAACAAATATCCAGTAGGTCAAGAAAGATCTTAATCCTATTTTTGTAATTAACCATGTTTAATTTTGCTATATTTTAAATTATGTTTTCTCCTTTACTCTAGCAACCTTGCTTGTCAAGTCTTTTTCCACTTCATCCACTAAGCCAGGCCCCTCGGGTTCTATCTGTAGAAATTGTTTCTCCTCTATTATTGAGCATGCAAACAATAACCATTTGTATTTGCCCTCCAACTTGCACCCCAAATATCCTCCCAACTTCCTTTGTCCACCTACAAAGGCACTCTTGAAATCCACATGTGAAAGATTTAATTGCCAAAATATGATACACATTGTTTTTTATGCTAGAGTAAGGTTAGTTTTTCTTGAACTCTGCCAGGTTCTAAGTTCTTGCATTGTCTATGTTTCAACTGCCCAATCTCCGCCCTGGGAGATTTGCAATAAAAGCTGTTAGCTATTTGACACTCAATAAAAGAAACAAACAAGAAACTGATGATGTTCTTAGTTATTAAACTCCCTATTAGACCAAAATAAAATTAAACAGCTGGTGGCCCTCTGTCTGCACAAAACGAAATTAATATTAAAAACCCTCTTTGAGCCACTTGGTCTTTTGTATATACACTCCAACATTCAATTGCCTATTTCTTTCTATTATTAGTATTCTCTGCTCTTTGCTCCAAACAGCTCTTCACATACTTAAAGATACCTTAAAGATCCACTTGGTTTTTGTTCCCTTTTGATGGCTATCTGCATCTCCCAGTCATGAAGTTCAATGAGGTGTACTTTATGTTACACAGAATATTAAAACATATTACCAATGTGGGTCAAGTTGGCCAGGAAGAAAGAAACAGAGGAGAAAGAATGAAACAGGCATTGACCAAGAAGTTCTCTCCATGGTGCATTTGTTTGAAAATGGATTTTGATCACTTAATTGGAAGAGCATTTTCTCACTGCAACAGAGAAACTAGAGTTAAGAAAAAGGGTTTTGATGAGAAATTACTGATTGTTTACATAACTTCCCTGTTCTTTTATAGGAACTTCACTTTGTCTACTTGGTAAATTTCCATCTAATATCTTTTCAATGGTCAGATAAACCAGACCTTGTTGTCATGTCAGTAACCTGGAGTACTTGTGTGTATCAACCGTTTAGTGATGTATTGGAGTTTCACTTTAATAGCATCATCAAGGTCTATGCCATAAGATTGCCTTAAAAGTAAACATCCTTTATGATTAAGGTTCCTTTAGTACTGCACTAATTAAACACTTTTGAATGAATCCAAGACTGACTCTGCTTCTGAGACCAAATTATTCTCTATAGTGTACCTACTGGTATTATCACTGGTGCTTTGCAAAGCATCTTATCAAAATTAGTATTAAAATTCTGCCTACTAAGAACATGCTTTCTTGGGAAAAGTCAGTATAGATATAAACAGACATAAAAGAGTGGCATTTTATCCATACTTAAGGAGGGGGGGAGGAGGAGGATTTGTGCATATATTAACAATGAAGTAATTTTACTTATGCAAAAATGTCCCAAATTACAGTTAGATGATGGAGTATGGTAGAGTCTTTCATATAACTCATATGAAAAACTTGCCAATATCTCTCCTTTCCTGATGAGTCATTTTCAAATACTAAATTTCATCTGGAATATTATAAAGGATCATGAATTTTTTTTTTTGGCAATTCAGCTGTGGAGTCAAACGCCATATGTTTACCACTTGCTGGCCCTAGAAAGATGTGCAGACACCCTTCTATTCTTCCCTGGGTGGTCACCTCCCAGAGAGTAAGAAATAAATCCCCTTTCATTAGTGACTAAAGTTTACGAGGACTTATAATGCAATTAAGATGAAACAAAAAGAAGTTTAAATAATAGTAATAATTTTTCAGGAAAAAAATTAAATTTCCCATGTAAAAGAACCATATCTAAGGTGCTAGAATGAGAAATATTTGAGAGACATTCTTAATTTATGAGGAACTTTGGAGCTTAATTGACTGGATACTGTATGTAATGTACTGAAAAGAGGACTGGTCTGAGGGTCAAACTACATATGAGTATTATCTCTAGTACTAACTACATAGCAATGAATTTTTTCACTTTTTTATAAGCCTTAATTTACCTCATCTGCAAAATGGAGACAATGATTCTTTCAATACTAAAAGTACAGGATTGTTGAGAGGGAAAAATGTGAAACATTTTGTAACTAGAAAGTGCTTCATAAATGAGCTATTATCAGTAAGCCTGAAAAATTGGAAAGAGAGACGGAGAATTTGGATTCTTAATCTATCAATGACTTGCTAAACAACCTCACTCAGAGCAGTCATTTGATCTCCTTGTGCCTGAGATTCTTCGATATGTAAAAATGAGGGGCTCAGGATAATATGCTGGTAAATAATGAAGAAACCTAATGAAATACCCCACATGGAAAAAGATAACCTTGCTTTATCCTCAGTCCTAGTAAATGAATAATGAGGTCTTACCAGCCATCAAAGTTAAAAAGAAACCTAACTGCACAAAGGTCTTTCTTGTTTTCTAGGATTCAAGACCCACTGAACACTAAAATGCTGGGTCTTCTTCTCTTGGTTAGGAGATGCCGCATTGCTCTACATGGAAGCTATGAGTAAGCTAAATTATACCTCTGCAAAAGAATTATAGCCTTGAATTATATGCAATCAGGAAGTACCCCCCAAAGAAATGCTGGTAGGGTAGGGGTAGTTAGTAGGGGAAAAAAGTGACCCTTGAATCTTTTTTTCCATAATTTCCACTGAGAGTTAAGGGAAGAGAGTTGGGGAGGAAAGGAGAATTAGGGAACTAACTGCTTTTTGTCTTCCTTGATTGGGGCTGGCTTCAAAATACATGGTGATGAAGCAAGAGAGAAAACATGGAGTTAGATGTAAATCCCCCAGTTTCTTTATTTGCAAACACTACATCTTGGCACTATTATGGTGCACAATTTGCATGCATGTTTTCACTGTAAAAATTAATGGTTTTAAAAGTGTGATTGGAAGGAGATTTGGTGAGCAGTAGACAAGGCCTTTCACCAATCAAATAATATTATCTTGAGTGTATCATAATTAGGCAAATTTTTTCATTTCCTTTTTTTAAGGCACATCAAGGTATTTCAGTGTGTTGCCATCAATAACAATCCACCTGGAAAAAGAAATGACAATGTTGTAAAAAGAATGCAGAAATTACTTGGGTTTTTGTGTTTTCATTTGCTTAAAAATCTGTGTGTTGTTAAAACAAATGTAGAAATTAGCCATATGGAAACCTAGCTTGGGTACATATCTTCATCTGTCACCACATTTGAAAAAGAACATACAACAAGATCACTGGCATTTAGTCCTAGAGATGGAGGGGAAAGAGCCTTGTGTGAACAAGGTAATGTGGAACATATGTATATGTTTTTGACCTCACAATATGGCAACTAATGATTGTTCTGCAAATAGACTTGGGAAAATAGATGGATGATTGCAGAGGGGGGACCCCACTGAAGATGATGAGCTTCATTTCAACTATGCTAACCCATAACTCTTAACTGGGCAGCTAGGACAAATTCCACAAAGCTTACCTAAATGAAATAAAATCCTCACCTTATTTTGAATTCAAATCTTAGACCCAATGCATGTAAGACAGGGTCTTAATAGCTTTCCAAACTCTCATTTGGCCTCAGTTATACAACCAGCTGACACCGAAAATAATTAATGCCCTTTAGGACTCACATCTGCTCCTATGGTTCCATGTCAAGGTTTTTAATTGGGCTATTTTGGCATTTGGAGACAATGGCAAGGTGAAATAACCTTTCTTTAATATTTTTGAGGTCAGCAGATAGTCCTGCCAAAGGTCATCCTTCGGGTTCACAAATGAGTCATTTGTATCACCTAATGCAATCTGTGACTTGCAAATTGCATCGGGATGTGTTATCCCGCATTAATTAGCCCATGTGATGAATACTGAATTCTTCATTACTAGCCAGAGCTTGTACAGATATGCCAATATGTGTTTTGGTGGTTTGTGGCTGCTTATTTTGTCTCATACTTGTCTTCTAATAGCATTCTATGATATTTAAAACCCTGGGCCCTGAAATCTGGCACACCATAGTTACAGCCCCCAGAAGATTCCATGTCAAAAAATATATATAGACTAGAAAACTGAAAGCATCGGCAGACCCTGTCTCTTCAGCATGTTTTTAATTCTCCTGTCTTTGGAACTAACATTACAATCCCCAGTGTCCCTAACCCCTCACTATCCCCTTTAGAAAAAGAAACAAAAAACCCAAACAGCAGTTTTCCTGTTTCAAATATCTTGAACAGAAAACTGCCCTAAGTCAGGAGATTTCTGATCCTTCAGCTGGTTGGCAGCTATTGCCTATAATGAAGGCATTATTAATTTCTGTTTCAGGGGATAGGGGATCAGGATGTGGACACTGAGAGGCTGTACCATCTGTGCAGTTGACATATATTGATTCATACCTTCTTCCCATCTGTCCTTGACACTACAGAGTATCAGAGGTCACAATCATCTCTTTGCTGGAATTCCCCCCAAAAGGAACTTTCTATACAGTTCCCTGTCAAAGATATTTCTGCTTGTCATTGTTCACTTCTAAAGAAAACTGGTAACATGTTTTGAGTATTGTGCATCTGTCACAGACCCCAGGTTGGTAGTTTGGGTCCAATTCAATAATGGTCATCCACAGTCTCAATAAAGCATATTTGTTAAAGCAAATAAAATCAAGAGCTTTCTAAGAGTTCACTAGTGAAAATGGTCACAGTTTTAAAAAAATTTTTCAGTAATATTCAGACATAAAAACAAATCTTAAAACACTCCAGGGTCTCATGAACTTCTCTGAGAATTAGTCCAGCTTTCCAGAGATTAACACATACACATTATACAAATGTATACAATCATCAATTAAAATGTGTGTGGTAGAGCATAGAAATTAGGAATAGAATGTTTATGGAGAGGAGAGGAAGCTTAAAATCAGCAGTGGAGTAAATCATTGCCTTCACTAACATCTCCAAAAGAAGAGCTCCTAACAGAAGGATAGGATTACTGGAGCATGGAATTCTGAGGTTCACAAAAAGATTTTCCCATGTGCCTCTCACTGGCAGATTTTCAGTTCAAATTTTAAAGGACTATTACTTTAAGCATCTCTGAATTTAAGGGGAGCATTTGGGGATAGGGGTTGTTTTTGCTTTTGCCAGCCACAATTTAGTCAGATAAAATTGTGGACACAAATAACTGAATCCACAGTGGGCTTGTTGTGAATTCAATTGGCCACTTGCATCTGCAAAATAAGATGTAAGTGGCTAATTGCAGTCACAAGTGGATGACTGTGCCTACAATTAGCCAATTAGGTTGAATATCAGGCAAAAAAACCACAACTTTCTGACAGTAAAGACAATTAAAATGTGGAAGGTGCTCCCTGGGGAAACAATGAGAATACCTCTATAGAAGAACACTTCCTAAGAAATGGAGAAACCTTTGGGAGAACTGTTGGAGGTAACTGCTGAAAAAGTAAGGGAAGAAGTAAGGGGGGGAAGGAATGAAGGAGAGAGAGAGAGAGACCTGGGACTTTCTCTTGGTACTTAAAAAACAGAATCTTTCCTTGCATTGTTCTTTAAGTTTCAATTCTCACCAAGGGGGTCAAATTATAACCTGTCACCCAAATGACAGGCAAACTTAAAATGATCCTAACATTCCCATCTCTCCTATTTCCAATTTTTTCCTGTTTTTATTTTATGCTTTCCCAATAGAAGGATAGGATAGATATTCTCAGCCCAGGTTTTAAGTGAAAAGTTGAATGCAAATCATCATTCAGTTATTTGCAGAAGAAAATATTTGACAATTTAAAGGAAATTTCACATGCTTGGGGGGGGAGGGTTGAATGATACTCATCATTTTTCCAATTTAGATTTAAATGAGAAATCTTCATTTTGATTAAGCAATGAAGGCTTTGTTAATTTCTGCAATCGTGTCCAGGAAATAGAGCAGCTATTGGTAATTGAAAACTACTAGGTACAAGATCTTTGCTCTTCTGCCATCACATCTATTCCACTAACAAACAAGTTTTGTGAATTTGACTGAGACTCTTCACCTCCAACCTAAGGAGGTCTTGGGCTCCTCATTCACAACATGAGGGAATTGACAAACTGACTTTTAAGTTCTCTTTTAGTGCTAATATTCTAGGATATGAAATTCTTGATGCTCAGAATTAGTCTTAAAAATATCCACATTAATCACATGAGAACACAGATCCACTGAGTGCTGGAGTGTTTTGTTTTGCTTTATTTTTATTATCATACATATCATATCTACTTTATGGTATTTAAGTAGTATTGTAAGAGACTTGCAAAGTGTTTTAGAAATATCACCCTCATTGAAGCAATTGAAAGAATTCTTTTATTTCTTTGACTTCCTATAATCAAAGCCTCCCCCACTACCTTCACTGTGGTATCTGAGTAGCATGTTCACTCTAACTCAGTTTCCTTCAGTCCCAATGCTTGGCAAAAATCCATTTTGCTAAGGCAGCAAATTATTTTATTAATTTCAGTGCCAGTGAATCCAAAGTTTCTTGCACAGATTTTTGTGTACACTTGCTGACTTTCCTTCTCTGTACAATGCTCATAGACAACGAAGTTTTAAATTTGGTTCCCATCCCTTCCCTATGACAACAGGCTTTCAACACATTGTAAGTTATGAGCCTCTAGGTACTTCTTGGAGTTT
Source organism: Macrotis lagotis (assembly GCF_037893015.1). NCBI lineage: Eukaryota > Metazoa > Chordata > Mammalia > Peramelemorphia > Peramelidae > Macrotis > Macrotis lagotis. Next base: position 390,312,644 of record NC_133658.1, on the reverse strand, counting down.
TTCAGAGTCCACCATATTTGCCTCATGTAGGAGAGAATTATCAAATTTTTCTCTCTTCTAACCATACCATAAAGGTTCAACATCAACATTCCACCTTGTTCCCTGAAGCAAGAGAAGTGTGGCACAGTACATGAGACCAGAATTGGTCTTGAATTTTAGTTCCAATTATGCCACAAACAAGCTATGTAAGCTTGGACAATTCACTGTCTCTCTACAAAATGGTTGGGGAAAATAATCTATAAGATTTCTTCCATCTTTGATATTCCATAATTCTTTCTTAATTTAATGAATAAATAGAGTCTTAGAAGTAGCTGCATTCAAATCTAGCCTTAGACGCTTACTCTCTATATGACCCTGGGCAAGTCACTTCATCCTGCTGCCTCAGTTTTCTCATTTGTAAAATGAAGGCAAGAAGGAAACAGCAAACCATTCCAGTATCTTTGACAAGAAAACCACAAATGGGGCCAACAAGAGTCAGATACGACAGAAACAACTGGACAACAGCAACAATAAAATGTAACATATTTTCTGTAATAATTTACATTTTGAAGCATGTAATAGAAGAATATAATTTTATCATTAGAAAGAACAAGATCATTTGGACTGACTGCAATACTTTACATACAAATGGCAAAATGGAACTCCAGATGGTTAAAGTGATTTCCCCAAGGTCATACTAAGTACTTGCGCTCAGAACTAGAACCCAGAGCTATCAACTACACTAGGTGTGTTACTAGCTCAATTGAGTTTGGAAAACCTGATGGTACCTCAGGAGAAGGTAATACAATTTCAGAACAATATATATATATATATATATATATATATATATACTGATAATATTGTCTAGCCTCATGATCCTATTCCTCTTCTGGGAGCAAAAGTGGGGAGGCAAAATTATAGACACAAATAATAAATCAAGAATTCCATTCAGTTTACTGTAAGGATGGAAGTGTAACAGGAAGCAAGATCATTAGCACAAGCAGTTGTTGTTTGATCTGTTTTATTTATGCTTTTCTTACTATGAAGTCATATCTCTGGTTTATGAGTTATATTTGTAACAAAAAATTCAATTTCCATAACTTTTTTCCCCTCAGCAAATGATGAAATCTAGATAGGAATATTTGTCTGAATTTCAATTTTAACACTAAGCTTAAGCAACAAAATTTTATTCAAGGCTAGTTACAGATAAACGATGGGCTTCTTTGCTTTGTAAATAAATATATCCCATTGGTGTTGAAATTTAATATATTTTTAAACTATTGATTCTGAAGTTAATTATAACTATTATGATATCATCATACAAATTCCAAAGTTAATTATAACTATTATGATATCATCATACAAATTAGGGTTATTATTATTTATTAAAGCCTTCCAATCTAGAGTATTATTAGGGAGGGGGGAATCATCCTATTTAAATTAAGTTATTGACCCATAGTGGTGAAGTTGTTCAGGATTTATTGCACTTTACTAAGATAGAATATATTGTTAATAAATTGTCCGTGGAGAGTTTAGTAATTTATTAATTGAAAGTCAGTCAATATTCCCACAAACAGAGAATGTTATTACCTACAAGGTTATAAGTCAACAGAAAAGTTAGCTTTCCTCCATTGTGTAAGAAAGACTGGGAAAAAGTAGCAGTCACTTGACCTGTCTTCTGATATCCACCATTATTCCTTGCCATTTACTATTGTGCATAATTTTGAACAAGGTATCGCAGTTTATCCATCTGTAAAGTAAAGAGTTTACACTAGATGCTTAGGTCCTTTCAGCTACTGGTTCTCTGATTCCATGATTTGAGGTCCCCATGAATTAATTCTAGGTAGAATTCATTTAGAGTTCCTTTTAGAATATCTTTCTGTGGCCTTTACCACGAGGCACAAAGATTCCAGATTTCCCTGCCTGAGTAAAACTGCAATACTCTCCCCACAATGAAAATAAGATCTAGAATTTTGCAAGCCTAAGTCATTACTAACAACCTTTTAAACAAAAGAGGGAGGAAATGGTTCTAAAACAAAAAAAAAATCTTTTTTTATAGTAACAGTAGTTATAGCCAATGTTATGTTAAATATTACCAAGTGTGAATATTTCTCAGAGTCAGTCACTCATGAAAAACATGGGGTAAAAAAGGAAGCCATGCTCAGCCACCATATGAGAACTTACAGGTCCCCACCAAGGTCTGGGAACAGCAGTCACAGGCTCCTCCCATGTAAGGCTTTCATATGAGGTGTTAGGGGAATGCCATCCCCCTTCTCCGTTAAACACACTTGAGCCCTTTACTCAAATGTTGTTTGACAACAACTCACTGAGTTCTCTCTCTTTTGAAAATACATTATTAAAAAATAAAAATAGATAGGGAACCTATTACTTAGCATATTCATCCTTGAAAGGCCTGCACATCTGGATGATAAAATGTAATTCTTATGGAAAAATATAATTTTTAGGCACTATGTTCTCTATCTGCAATTGCATCAAAATCACATTAATTGAGCTATAACACTGTCAGGCTCAGCAGCTGGAAAGCACATCCATACATTCTAAAGAGATGGCCATTAATTCAGATCTCTACAGCATAGCAATGAAATTGGGATGTCCGTTCCCCAACGTGATTTACTGTCTTTCAAGCTGCTTAAGTGGGAACCTCTACAAAAAGATTTAAGTTAAGTGACTCTTGTGCTGCTCTGAAACTCATTTATTATTGAATTAAGTTTTCATTTCTTTTAAAGGGAATAAAGAAATATAGTTTTATTTGAAAAAAAGGTAATCATCTAGTGTGGTTCTGTGTTTCTACATAGCCAAAAAAATGTGAATTCATAAATATTGCTAATCTGCATGTAATTTGATATTTTGCAGGATCATTCTAACTTTTCACATGTTAGCATTTTTTCTCATTTAAAAATATTTCAGAGAGTGTTTAGTTGTTTGGGGAAAGGAGTAACCTAAATAAATGTCTCTTTTGGAAAACAGCTAAATCTGACATATGACATTATGGGTGAAGTTGAGTCAAAGACAAGCAGGGAAATGCAAGTTATAAGTGTCATCTCTGTCTATGTGACAGAAAAATCAAGATATGGTAGATGTATAACATCAGGAAATTTACAATATCTTATTCCCAGGATGGCTTGTATGTGACAGACAAATAGAGATTAATTCTATACAAGTGGAGTGTACATGATTCCAATGCCTAAATTATCAGCATTTCTATCAAGTGCCAGTGATCTAAGCATCTTTAGAATTTCATGATCTATATACAGTCCGGATAAGAGGAACCAGCTATATAAGTATGTGGTTTGGATTTCTTTTTTCATTTTTGGAACTCATGCAAAAACATCATGAAGCAATCTTCCTTTTTTCAGACAATCTCTAATGAACTAAGTACTTTAGAATAGACTGTATTTTTAAAAATCTACTAGGACCTCTATAATGGTGTCATTTACACTCCAGTCACATGTGTCTACAGCACAAGACCCTTCATAATTAGGTATATACACTATACCAGCTCACTGCCTAATTAGCAAATTATGTTGAAAATAGCATCCTGCTAATTAACGGTTATTATGGCATTTCTGAAGCTGAGGCTTTAATTATCACCAACCTAATGCTTGTGTACAGAGAAAAAAGCCCCCCCTTTTTTTAAATGATCAATAAATGCAGGAGATTATTATAAGGCAAATCTGCTGACAGCTGATTAATTTGTTTGATGCAAAGTTGCTGCGTGTTTCATATTATTTTATTGGAGTTGCAGGAAAAAGGTACATAATTTGGTTTCATTAGCAACCCCTGCGATTTATCACTAGAAAATGCACCCCCCCCTTTTTGTTGTTTGTTCAATTCCCTCTGTGTTTTTGCCTGCACCAGCATCAAAGTCAAGAGCAGGAAGTTTTAATTAAGTGACACTAATGAGGTCGTTGAAAATGATACTTCAGCAATTCAGCATGCTGTTAAATGTGTTTATTCTATAATGTCATCAAAGGTGATTGTTTTCACTCGTAATAGATAAAATTCATTACCATAAGCATTGTACTTTTGAGTGTTAAAAATACCAAATGCAAGTTAGTCAGGTGTATCTGTTGCATATTTTCTTTTTTATCTGCCAATTCAAATAAGTGTGCCTAAAACAATACTTCAACAAATAAAGCAAGGTACTATTTTGTTAAGTCTTTTCTGCTTAGAAATTAAAACTACCAGTCAGCTAAGAAGAGGTCAAAAAAGAAAGAAGTAGAAGTAAATGTCTAATCAAGAGAATCAGTGAGAAGTGCACAAAGATGTTCAATCTGATTTTAGCACAGAATATAAAAGGATTAGGTTTCTTCCAAATCACCATATGATTCTGTGTATTAGGTAGTTGTAGTATTATACCTGAGCAACAGCATTATTGAGATCAAATAGCCTTATCTTTTAGCTTTTAATTCAGCTAAATATATTTTGAACTTTTTGCCTATAAAAATGGAATTGATCAGGGTAGTTAAGTGGCACAGTGGATAGAGAACCGGCCCTGGAGTCAGGAGGACCTGAGTCCAAATCTGAACTCAGACACTTAATAATAACTGCCTAGCTGTGTGACTTTAGGCAGGTCACTTAACCCCATTGCCTTGCAAAAACAAAAAAAGAAAATGGAATTGATCTTATAGACAAAAGTACATATTTTTAGATACAGTAAGAATAATGAGAATTTGCAGCTTCTACATATCTAAGAATTGAAGAAGTATAGTGGAATAGATATCCTGTGAGCCTTACAGTCAGAATACCTTGGATTCAGAGTCCCATTCTGTTCATTAGTAGCTGAGATGTACCTTCAATTACTCCCTAGGACTCATCTACTCCATCACGGGAGCATGCTCATCATCCAAGACTTGGACTAGATGAACAGAACTTGTTATCTGGTTAACCAGAGAGGAAAAAGGGTTTTTTTTGGTACATTGCAGTTTCCATCAAAAGTCATGATGACCATTTGCCAAGTTGGAGACAGGAAAGGTAATGGAGTATGCATTCATATAGTGGTTACTATGCATCAGGAACTGGGCTAAGCACTTTACAGATATCTCATTTGCTCCTACCAACAATTCTGTGAAGTGTTATTATTAGCCACATTTTACAGTTGAGGAAACTGAGACAGCTTAAATGACTTGCCCAGGGCCACACAGCTCCTAGATATCTGAGATCAGAAGAATGAACTCTAATTTTCCTGATTCTGAGCCTTCTATTTTATCCACTCTGCCACACACACACACACACACACACACAAACACACACATCAACTGCTCATTAAAATCAATCACCTTCTTTGAACCAGGTCATATATTAGGTGCTGGAAATACAAATACAATAAGTGAAATAGTTCCTGCTCACAAGTTTATATTCTATTGGGAGAAACAACCAAGACATATACAAATATATGCAGAAAAAATATAAATACAATTAAATGCAAAGTCATTAACTATAAGACAATTTGAGGTGAGTACTAGATGCTGAATAGCTCAAGGAAGTTCAAGTTATAGGTGAATCTCGAATTTCAAGAGGGGTTCTATGAGGTAGAGGTATGAGTTAGTGCATTCCAGGTCCAGAGGACAGCAAGGGCAAAAGAATGGAAAAAAGAGAGAATTCTTTTATGAGATACAAAGAGAAGGCCAGTTTAGTTGGAACACAATTATAGAAGGTGAAGTGGTATACAATGAGTCTGGAAAGATAATCTAAGGCAAGGCTCTGATGGACTCCTTAAAGCTTAATGATATAGGAAGAGTGAAGATCAATATTTCCTACAGATAAGAACACTGAGAGCACCAAGGTAGAGGCTATATTTCCAATAATGGAACACTGGACTTGGAATCAGAAGACCTAGGTTCAAATTCTAGCTCAATGACTTATAATCCATATGGCCTTGGGTAAATCGCTTTTTTCTCATCCATGAAATGAAAAGGTTGGATTAAATTATGGGCTATTAACCTAGACTCCATTAACTAGTAGTATTTTTTTTTAATTTTAATAATGATATTTCAAAATAATTGGTTTCATTTTTTTTTTATCTAATGCATTTTATTCTCTGCATTTAAAAACATGATTATGATGGTAGGCACCCTGGACTTTACTAGATTGTCAAATAAATCAGGACACACACAAAAAAAAAGGTGAAGAGCTCCTAGACTAGATAATCAAGTTTCTAAATTCCATGATCCTATGAGTCTGTAAAATGACTCACACAAAAATCATATAGTGGATTAGTGACAGAGCAAGGAAAACCCTTTTTTTTTTAATTCCAAATCTATGTTCTTTCCACTAGGTCATATAGGCCTACTCTGAGATTTAAGGGAAGGGAAAATCTATTTTCTTATATTGCTTATTTGATAGATTATACCCAATCCTTCAATTCCATATCTGCACACAGAGTAGATTTATTCAGTCTTTCTAATAAAATCTGTTCCCTTAATTCAGTAGCATGTGAATATGTAGAAGTCATCATGCTATTAGAAATTCTAGTTTCATATGATAGCTATATAAGAATAAATGGATGGATGGATGGATAAATAAATGAATGAACGAATATAAAAGCATTTATTGAGTACTTGCTGTATGACAGACACTATGAAAAGAGTAAAAATATAAGGAAGCAAGACAATCCCTAGCAACCAGAAATTTATATTCTAATAGAAGACAGCATATATAACTAGAGTTGAGGGTGTATGGGGCATGACCATGGCCAGAAAGTGGCATGCTGAACCTGAGACCAGGACTAGATAAAATGAAAGCTCACTAATCAAAGTCCAGGGGTAAGGGAGAATGTGGAAGGCTGGGAAGTAATAAGCATTAGACTTTAGCCCCATCAAATACTTATTAATGCTTTTTTTCATATAATTCATTCTCACAGTCTTCTTGTTTTTGGGTCTTTCAAAATGATAGAAATTATTTCTGGTTTGTAATAATTCATGCTCGTTAGCTGCAACTATTTTCTTAACTATAGTATAATTATGTAAAAAAATCTAAATATGCCTAATATTTACATATTTAGAATACCATTCTTACCTATTATTCAATAGCAAAATGGGGAAAATGTGTCAGAGTACTTTCTCTAATTTTTAACTTTGACTACTATATCTGGTTTCAAAAATGCAAAGGTAAGAACTATTTTGATTGTCTACTACATCTCTAGAAATGCTTTAAGATCAAGAAGGTTTAAGATGAGTTTCACCATAAAACAAGAGACTCAAGCAGTGGCTACTGTGGTACTACCCCACTTTCCACTAACAACCATTTGATTTAAATTGTAAAGTCAAATCACCAAAATATCTGGAAAATCAATTTCCAAGTATTGCATTAATGATATAATCAGCTGATAGACTGAGTTTTTCATTTTTCAAAAAACTTAATATTACACTGAGTTTAAATATTACCTATGAAGTTGGGGTTTGGAATTTAGTCTTTTATGGAGCCTTTGGAAAGAGAGGTACCTAAAACTAATTTAATCCCATTAGCATGATTGCACAAACACTAAATCCTTGCTTAATATCACATTAATAAAATTCTATGATACTGTATATGTAGCCATTGCCCAAGCAGACATAGGATAAAAGAATTTATAACTGGAAAGAATCATCAACATCATATGATCATTTTATAGAGTGGAAACCCAGAAGGTAAACTTCTTAAGGGAAATGGACTGTTTCATTTTTCTCTTTTTATCTCTAGAGATTAGCTTTGAACATAGTTATATGAATGTTTATTTAATTGAATTTATAGATGACCAGAGGTGAAGTGTACCCCCAAGGTCATATGTGTAGTATGCACCCAAAGGCTTTGACTACAAATTCAGTGCTCTTCTCTTTATTTTATATGGCCTCTCATGGTGCTTAAGGGTTCATGGGAAGAGATATGACCCACCAAAAATAAAGAGTAAGAGATTTTCTGGAATGTTGCCTTTGGGCAAAGATGGAGCAAGTATTACAGCACAACAATCAAAGGTACCCTTGTTTTCTGAAAAGATCATGTCAATTAACTAACCTATGGATCAACTTATCATTCCTGTGGGGAATATATTACTCTTTAGTAGATTGGAAGTCTTACCAAGACTTGACTTAGAATCAAGATGATGATGTTTGTCCTTCATTATCAAAGAAGACATGACATTAGGGAGTTTATTCCAAGGCAAGCACAAGAAATAGTTTTAAGTAGGGAGAGGGGTGCTGTACTTAGTCACCAGCCTCACTTTTTCCTCCAAAGTCATCTGGGTCCATTGGCCAGATATGGATCAAGATGACTGGAGATGGCCCTGGATATAAGGCAATCAAGGTTAAGTGACTTAACCAAAGTCTCACATCTAGTTAGTATCAAGTGTCTGATGCTGGATTTGAACTCCTGTCCTCCTGAAAGTGCTCTATCCACTGTACCACCTAGCTGACCTGGAATCAAGAAAACCTTGATGGGAATTACACCTCAGACACTACCATTTGTGGGACTGTGACCATTTAATCTCTTTGAGACTCATTTTCCTCAACTGTAAAATGGGAATAGTTAATAGTGCCTATCTTACATACTGTACATAAGATAGTACATTTTAAGTGTTTTGTAGACCTTAAAAAAACTACATAAATGTATGTCATTATTATCTGCCAATGTTGGCATGGGGCCCAGAATTTAGATGTGGGCTACTCTTGACTGCCTTTATATCATGTTATTAGAATTCATCCAGATAATACCAAGAAAAATATATAATAGTATGAATAAAAAACACCCAGTCCAAACATTTTCCATCAATTAACTCCATGAATATTCAGGCCTATCAAGCTCAAAGGCCATTGCAATGCTAAGAAGTTCCATCCTAAGACTAGCTATGCAGTCATCCATAAGTACTTTAAGTTATTTAATTCATTAATTGAAAGAATATCACTTTCAGAACTGCATTAATTCTGGTTTTATGGCCAGTGTTCCACACAGAACATGCAGAAGGCAAAAAGCTAAAACAGTTCAGGTTCTAAATCACTCTACCATGCAATGTTATTCAATGCCTATATGTAGATACATTGCTAAAAGGCTTCATCAACTCTTATAAAGTGATAAATATGCCTGTTTCTAATTTCTTATACCTTTTTAAATTACTTTTCAGATAGTTGACTATTCAGTTTGGTTTTGGAAGTCTGTGACCAAGACAGAGATTTTCAAATGAGGTTGGGAAGGAGGAGAAGGAAAAGGAGCACTATAAACATCAAAATTTGGAGTGGGGGGAGAGTGATTAATTGTGATAATTTCATAGATTCAAAAAGGTCTTAAGTCATCTAGTACAAACTTCATATTTTACAGATGAGAACCATGGGACCCATGGAGATCAAATTATTTACCCAAGGTTATGCAGTTAGTCATGTTTCTCCTTTCAGATTCCCAGAAAAAGGCTATTTATCCTCATTTTCCATCATTTTTTCACCTACCCCACATTTCTCAAGCCCTTGTAGCTTGACCATTTTACCGAGGTCACCAAAAAAGTCTCTGTTACTAAATCCAATGAGTTGTTTTCCTCAATCCTCATCTTTTTTGACCTCTCTATAAGTTTGATAGTATTGACCCCACACACACACACACACACACCTTCTTCTAGCTACTTTCAACTCCTTGGATTTTTACAACACTATTCTGCAATGTTTTTCCTTTTCTTTTGGGTCAATTCTTTGGTATCCTTTTATAGGCTCATCATTCACGTCCCATTCCCTGTAACCCTGAGCTTCATCTCAGGTCCTGTGCTATTTTCTCCATGTTTTCTTTTCCCAAGATTTCATCAACTCCCATGGATACATTGTCTTCTGACTATATATCCATCCCTCATCTTTTTCCTGCACTCCTGTCAGCTATTCCGGGATAGATTTAAAATTCAATATGTCCAAAACAGAAGTTTTCTTTCCCCCACCAACTATTTTCCTATTTGCAATAAAGGTACCACTAACCTTCCAGTCACCTATGTTCACAATCTAGGCATGATCTCTCTCTCTCTCTCTCTCTCTCTCTCTCTCTCTCTCTCTCTCTCTCTCTCTCTCTCACACACACACACACACACACACACACACACACACACACATCATGTCCATTCCAAGTCTCATAAAATCTCTTGTATCTATCCCTCTCTCTCCATTGTTTATAGCACATCTTTTGAATGATAAAGCATGAAGCACTAGTTTGTGCTACTAGGTTTCATAGACAAAGTTCAAAATATTAAAGTGATGATGTTTTGAAAATCTACCCATACATAGATAGAGAAGTTTATTGGGAGGGGGGAGATTTCAACTTAGAATTATGTGTTGCTGGGATTTTTTCTTTCCTTTTGACATAAAGAGCCTCCTATCCCACCCACTCAGTGACTTTTGTTCTCCAAAAAGAGCTTTAAAAATACAATTTCCACAAAGAAAAAGGAAATTAAAAGCTCCCCAAAGGAAAAGTCCACCTGAAAGTAAAAACTTCTGAAATATAATAAGCCACTATCATCACTCTGGAGGGAAACATAATTACATCAGAAATAGAGACAAGTAAACAGATATACTAAACAAACAATCATGTCAGTTGAAAGTTAGCAAATCAATAGATTGTTTCCCCTAACATTTCACAATCAGGTTGTTATTTTTTTAAGCTAACAATAATAATCATTCCTGCCTTTGGGAAGCATGTTGAAGCAACCTGGATCCTACTTTCTGGAAAGCAAATAAAATAAAAATAGAAAGTAAGGAACTTTTGAAAGAATTTGAGTTCAGAATTTTTTTTCTTCTAAGTTAAATTAAAAAGTTGGGAGGGATGGGAAGAAAAGGGAAGAGAGAGACTTATAACATAAGGAAAGTACCTAAGAATAGGGGAAAATTTGAGAGTGCAGTCTTCTTTTTTTTTTAGTTGTTTTTTTTTTTACAAGGCAATGGGGTTAAGTGGCTTGCCTAAGACCACAGAGCTGGGTAATTAAGTGTCTGAGGACAAATTTGAACTCAGGTACTCCTGACTCCAAGGCCAGTGCTTTATCCACTGCGCCACCTAGCCACCCCAGAGTGCAGTCTTCTAAAGAAACTAAGTTCATGCAAAAACAAAAGTATATTAAAGAATGATTTGTACTTAATAACATTTTTAATTACTGGTATTTTGTCCATTTGTTTAAACCTATAAACAAAAAAAAAACCTCATCCTGATTCTTATTTCATATATCAGTCTCTCTCTCACACACACATACACACATACACACAGAGTGAATATAAAAGGCAATTGTTTACATATGTAGCTGGTGGAAGCTGATTCTTTACTTTCTAGGAATGTTATATATGTTTACAGATACAGAGTATACATTCTGACTTGATGTTCATTATCAGACCATTGCTTTATATTAGCTACAACATATAGCATGGTTCTTTGGACTAGTTTAGGCAGAATTCCATTGTTCCAAGTTGTTTGATGGAACTCTAAGACCAGCTGTTCTGGAGCCACCCTGGGGCAATATTTCTGGATTTAAGACTTTATTCACACCCCCCCCCCCCCATCTCTCTTTCAATTTTCCCCCTTGTCTATCTACCATCAAATACTATTAAATTGTTCTGGAGTCATAGAAAAGAATGTTTGTATGAGAGATCATCTAACCTCATCCATCCTCCTCATTTTATGAAGGTTGATCTAGTGATATACTCATACTTGTGTTTTCATTCTTTTGACATTCTCTCACTTTGCATTAAAGGGTGAAATTGTTCTGCCCAGGAGGGAAGAATCATAGACTACTGGAGCTGAAAGTGCCCTTGGAGATTGCCTAGCCCAAGTCCTTCTTTTAAGGATTAAAAAAAGTGAGGTCAAAAGAACTTGACTAGGGCAAGCCACTTAACCCCATTGCCTTGCAAAAACTAAAAAAAAAAAAAAAAAAAAGAACTTGACTAAAGTGACATAGGTTATCTGCAGAGCTGAAACCTCAATATCATACAAGTATGATATACTTTCTACTACATCATGCCTTGTCTTCCATTTCTGGGATATTCTTTTTCTGTCTGAGTGAAGAGAACAATGAAATGGTTACCAATGGAAATTTTACTCCCAGCTGTATGTTAGCATCTGGCAGCAGGACTTTCTCCCTCTGCATGTGCAGATAAAGTGGAAGAGATAAGAAAAAGACTACATTTGGATAGAAGGAAGTTGAAAATACATGCTGGAGCTATGTAAAGCCAATGCACTTTCCAAAACCCCTTTTCTTTAGTGTTTTCTGTTGGGTATCAGAGGCACATATGCAATAATCTTACAAGACCTTACTGGAGCCTTACCTTCATTGGGATTTTCTTCTGTTACATATCAAAATAAACTGCTAGCTCCAAATTATCTGACTGCATAATGAAATCCCTACTTTCTTTTGCTTCAGGACAATACCATGCACATATATAAACAGAAATATATATGTATATATATATATATATATATGTTTATTCAAACATCTACACAAATACAAATATACTAGATTACTAAATCCATAAACACAAAAGTTAAGGATATCAACTGAAAAATATAATTTTTTTATTCTTCATCCTTTATTAACTCCATTGAAATGGTTGGATGAGCTCTCTCACTTCAGTTAGCTATTTTGAGGTGGTAGTACTCTTATACATTGTAATAACCATTAACCCAAAACTTACATCATTTATTTAAGAGACAGTGACTCCACATACATAATACCAAAGCATCTAGATGAAAAAATAAAACAATAATCCAGATGTTTTTCTATAAACATTCAAATGTCTTCCAAATGTCCAGTCTACTGACTATATGATTTATTTTTCATCTGGATGTTTACTGAAGTGTAGACCTAGCCTGAGAATATTCAGGTTCCCCAACCATTTCCTATATGCCTCCAGAGTTTTCTCTATACATAGTTTGTCTGGAAATCAATAGAATTTTTGTTTCTTTGTGAATTATTTGTGTTCAAAAGAAACTATTTCCTCAACAAATCTTAAGAAAAGAGTAATTGGGGCAGCTAGGTGGCACAGTGTATAGAACCTCAGCCCTGAAGTCAGGAGTACCTGAATTCAAATCTGACCTCAGACACTTAATAATTACCTAGCTTTGTGGCCTTGGGCAAGCCCCTTAACCCCATTTGCCTTGCAGAAACCAGAAAGAAGAAAGAGAAAGAAAGAAAGAAAGAAAGAAAGAAAGAAAGAAAGAAAGAAAGAAAGAAAGAAAGAAAGAAAGAAAGAAAGAAAGAAAGAAAAAGAGTGGTAGCCAGGTTTTCCTTTCCCCTTCATATCATTATTATTATTAAGAAATTACCTATGGAAAGCACAGCTAGATAGCACAGTGAATAGAGCACCTAGCCCTGAGTCAAGAGGACCTGTGTTCAAATCCAGCTTCAGACACTTAATAATTACCTAGCTGTGTGACCTTGGGCAAATCACTTAACTCCATCACCTTGCAAAAAAAAACAAAAAAAATCTATGGAGTATTCATTGGCTCCTGTGTTATACAAAATACTATCTCTTTCCTCATTCCCTGTCCACACCCAGAAATAATCTATAGGACAGATGACAAAAGTGTCAACTCTGGAAACCTTAAGAAAACTGTCAGCTTGGGATTCCTTCCTCCTTTGGCATCCCATCATACCTGATCAAAAAGTTTGGGAGTATTAAATATAGGTTTCTGAGACTTAGTAATACTAATTCTCTGCTCTCAACCATATGCTGAAGCCTCAAGTAGATAATGGAAGGTTTAATAAGATTTTTTTTAAGATGAACAAGTTCCCCTCACCTCACACTACATTCCCCAGAGAATCCTAGATGTCTCATTATAGTAAATTAGTTTCAGTTATAGCTTTCAAGTAACTTTATTTTTCCCTCACCCCTGACTTGGCCTCATTGTGAAGACTCCAATGGAAAAAATAAAAAACAGGAATAAATAAGGAGGGACATGAACAAGACATTGTTAGGAAGACCAGGATTATTTTAGGTCTCCTACTACAAAGATATAAGCAAATTGACCAGAATTCAAAAGAGAGAGGCCAAAAGGATTAAAAGGTACTACAGCAGGAGCCACTTAGGAGGAAAATTCCTGCAGCACCAAATAGGAATTGACTAGCCCAGGGATGATGACAAAAAGAACACAAGATCAAATACTCTCCTGGTGCAAGATTGTGTGCACAAAAATAAAGGAAAAGAATTGTTCAGGGTCATGCAAAGAGGGAGAGCATAGAGTAATGGGATGTAATTACAGAAAGGAAAACTTGGGCTGAATATCAGGAAAATCTTCTTAAGAGCAGGTTCTATTTGACTGTGGAATAGCTTCCCAAGGGAGACTGTGGAAGCCCCATCACTTGAGAGACATAAAGCCCTGGTGGACAAAGCACTCAGAAATAGTGAGAAGAACAATCCTGCCTGGGTAGGGGGTGGGACAGGTGACCTTACAGGGCTGGTGCAGCTCCTCACTTCAATGATGCTGTCAAGTTGTATTTCATCAGAGACCTACTAGCAAAAGCCCAAAGTGTTATTCCTATCCCCTTCACCCCCTTTGTCATTGTGTATTCTCAATACACTACTCAAGAAACGTTCCCATTCACTTCAAGAGACCCTCCACTGCTCCTTTGCTGCTGCTGGTAATAGCCATGAGAATGACATTGTGTTGTCAACCTGGCATGCTCACACTTTAAGGAAAAACTTAGATTTGATGAAGTGCTTTTAGTTCAGACTCAAGAGTCATAGTCTTTGCTGTAGGAGCTAGTATTTTTTTTGCTTTAAGCAAAAAGGCTACATTTTGAAGTATTAGCCATTACCCTTTTACAATTCAAAGGATATTTACTATTATTAGTTTACATTTCTGAATACCTAATTGAACTTTTGGATACATTAATATTTTTTTCTCAGTGATGTCCTAAGCTTGTATATTACTACTGCTAAGTACAAATTACAAAATGAGTCTGAAATTCAAGAAAAACTTGACAGGTACTTTGGTAACCATTTATATCCCTCATAATATTGGTCTGCCCAATAGGGAAATGACTCCATATTCTAGACAGAAAGATAGGTAGACAGATTTTGTATTTTTCTGAGGAAGAAGCAGTTATGGCACAATATGATGATGCTCTAGAAATTCCATTTTGTGAACTAGTATCACAAACATTTATTCAAGGTGATTCTGAGAATTAATCCTGCCCTGGATCTCTAAGTCTTGATCTCTGAAGAATCTCTTCCCCCCTGTCCCCACTCAAAAAGCAAAAACAAAAACAAAAACCTGAGCTAGAGGATTCTATTTGAATTACAGAGGTTGAAAAGTCTATTTGGAATCCTGAGGCATCATCTAAACTAGAGTCAACTATTTTTTCAAGTTGTCTCTTAAATGTTCTGATTATATTTCCTAACTAATTTCCAACTCTACCACTTTGTGCTATGTTTACTTGGTCCTCTCCCTATCTAGAGGCATTTGGAGAAGGGTTCCCCTTAGGTCTCCTGCAATGATAATTGGCCAGCTGCAGGCTTAACTGGCAAGTAAACAATTCAGTCAGCTGCCAGCAGGTGTAGTGTTGGCACCTGCATGCCACACTGTCCTTTGAAGAAAGGAAGCTTCCCTGTGAGATCAGACCCATAGCATTCACTTCAGTCTACCACACACACCTGCCAGAGCAATTGAATTTGAAGAACATTCCAAAGAACAGCCAAGCCTGACATCTAAGGGTCTGCCTCTCTGCAAGGGAAGTAATATTTGTCTGTATGACTGAGATTGTTGAAACACTCAATTCCACAGACATTTTACAGAACCTACATTAAGCAACAAGCTAGGCACTGGACATGAGCCAGAATTTGGGTAGGACATAGTGTTAGCCTTCAAAGAGCTTATAATTCAGTAAGGGAATGTTACAAATGAAAAAATTGACCTAGATGATCTGCAAGTTCAGAATGTATAAGATTTTGATAATGAATTTTAAAATTCTATTAAACCAGATAACCATAGTACATAGAAGTAATATATGCTATTAAGTAACATACATATTATGAACATTAATTAATATGTAATGTACTAATTTATATATAAGTCAATTAGAAAGTTGCAAAACAAAGTGCTTTGAGAGATCTATGAGATAAAAGTGATGCACCAGTGGAGGCTAACAGAAGGCTTCATATAGGAAGTAACTCATTGAGTTGGGTAATAAAAGATTGGAAAGAATTAGGCAGAAAAAGCAAGTGTGGGGCATGAGAGTTAGTAGGGTGGGATGAGGGAAATAAGACTCCACTTTGAGCAAAAATGCTCGTGGACTGGAAATAGAGAACAAGGACTAGAAATAGAGAGTAGTCCACTTTGGAGTATAGAACATATGACATCAAAGAGATAGACAAGCAAGCTGGAAATGATGATAGTAATAACTCCCATTTAAATAGCACTTGAAGGCTGGCAAAGTGCCTTCCTACAATAACCCTGTAAAGTAGGTGGTACACATATTATTATTTCCACTTATGTGCTATTACTGATGTATAGAGCTATTAACTTGCCCAAAGTTAAGTCACTAGGCTTTATAAAGGTTTGATGTAAGATCTGACCACTTGAGTTCAGGTTTTTGTCATCTCTCTCCTAAACTATTGTAATAGCCTCTGGATGGATCTGACTCTTTGTTCTTCCTATTCTGGTCCATCCTCTACACAACTATCAAAGTGATTTTTCATTAAGCACAAATCTAACTCAGTGAACTCTAGGGGCTTCTGATTACCTCTAGAAGTCCAGGACTCCAGACCCTAGAGGCATCACTCTTTCTATTTTGTCATATAACCAAGTCACCAAACTGAAGCATTCTAGGAAGGACTTGAGGAGACAGGGGTTTCAACCATATGTTCAACTACATTGGAATACAATCAGCACTTCAACTTCTCTGAGTTCTTATTATCTTTATCTATGCAAAAATAGATGGAATGGGAAATAAGTTCCCAAAGTGAATTAGCTTCCTATTGAAAAGTGTCTTTGGTAAAAAAAATTAATTAGCATGATAGAAGAGTATGATCGGATCATTATTTGAGTAGCATTATGGACAGAAGACAGCTCTTGACTTTTTTTAAGTTACATCTCTCTGACTAAATATAATTGAAAATGCCAACTACCTTAAAAACCATTAGATTGAGACTATCAGTTTTAGGGGAAAAAAAGGCTAAGGAAAAGTCATCCATTATTTTAAAAGCTATCCACAGGTGCCTCAGTGAATAAAGAATTTGGAAGGTCTAGAAACCTGAATAGTTTGACTCACCTGTGCTTTGGAATGTAATATAGCCTTCTATTCCTCCTATCTTAATTTCACCATGTGTGAAAATGGAATGGTACCAAACATTCTAACTACCAAGATTTTTAGAAAAATAGAGTGATTCTTATGCCAAAAGACCAAAAGAAGTAAGGGACTGGCTGAAGCCTACCAAAATACTTATTTCTTTTTACCTGCCTTTTGTTATGCTATAGGTAAAATAATATGCCCTGAAATATAATTACACACAGTAAAAGTCTGATAATATATGGCTCACCTACAAGGAAGACATTAGGTGCTACAAGGAGCTCCTTATAATTTTCTAACCCTTGTTGTTATTCCAAGGTGCTCAATGCTTTACTAGGAGGCTATAGGCATTGATATATCTCTAAAGTCTAACCAGGTAACATCTTCATTGTTTTTTGAGAAGTTTGGTCTCCTAATAAAATTCCAAAGAAATGGAAATTATTTGGGCTTGGAAAAGTTTCATGAAGATGAAGATATGAATAAATATGAATAAACAGCAGGGAAATGGAAGACTATTCAAAGAGGAAATCAATATGAGCAAAAAACAAAGAAGATGAATAAACATGGTATTTTAGGGAACAGTAAGAAGTTTGAGATGAACAGAGGCTAGATACTGGGGGAATAATAGACAATAGAGTCAGATACATGAAATTGAATGATGTGGAGATTGGAGTAGGTTTGTCCATTAATCAATGGATTAATTAATTAAAATACAGTAGAAAATGGGATTTCTCAAACATTTTTAACAGATATAACAATACTATAAAGAAAGAATTTTTGTTTAAAAACCACTAATCTGCAAGGGTCTCCATAGCTGGATTAGAGAAGTGAGAATCTAGGGGGAGATCATGAAATCTCAGAGCACCAGTTAACCCCATGCCTGATTGGTTTAGACAAGGTGCAGTTAGTCAGTTCCCCTTACTTTAACTTTTCTTTTGATTTCTTAACATTTCTACTTTGGTACCATCTCCCTCTTCTGACTCACTTCTCTCTGTTATACTATTACCACTTGAGTTCAGGTTTTTGTCATCTCTCTCCTAAACTATTGCAATAGCCTCTGGATGGATCTGACTCTTTGTTCTTCCTATTCTGGTCCATCCTCTACACAACTATCAAAGTGATTTTTCATTAAACACAAATCTAACTCAGTGAACTCTAGGGGCTTCTGATTACCTCTAGAAGAAAATAGAGCTTTTAAAGTCCTTCACAATCTGTCTCCAGCTTAGTATTTCAGCTTCCTTAAATATTGCTCCCCTTTCTAGACTTAACAAACTAGTACAGAAGACTCCAACCCCATTTCTGAGTCTTTGTATAGGCCAACAACACTGCCTGGAATGTGCTTGCTCTTTATCTTAAATACCTCACTTCTTTCAAGATTCAGCCCCAAGCATGTACCTTCTACAGAAAGTATCTGAACCCCTCCCTAATTATCTTTATTTTGTATTTATTATGTTTGCTAATATATATATATATATATATATATATATATATATATATAATGGTATTATATATTGTTTTCTTCTGTATATACTTTATATACATGTTTCCCCTGACAGAACATCAATTCCTTGAGATGAGAAATTGTTTCATTCCCCCCCCCATATCCCTATCAACTAGCTCAATGCCTGAAACAATAGGTGCTTAATAAATGCCTGTTGATTGATTTGGTAGTTCTCCTCCTCCCTACAACTCCTAATCTAATTTTAAAATCACTCAAAGGCTTAGTCACAGATTTCCCAAAACAAACACAGATTATCTCAGCATATCTGGAAAGCTCTGAAGCTATTACAGTAATCCAGTCATGAGATGGTGATATGCAAGAGACAGGATTTAAGAAAAATAAGGCCAGACTTGGTAACTGTCCAAGTCTCCAGGAAGAGTGAGTCAAGGACAACTCCAAGGTCAATAATCCTGAAGAGTCAAACTTCCAGGCTAGGAGGGGGTTAAGTTTCTAAGGAAATTATCAGTTCTTTCATCATTCTATGACATATTAAATTAAAATAATATTCTCCATAATGATTTCTAAAGTTTAGATCAGTTTTCTCAAGGATACACCAATTAGTTTTCCCTAATTGGAAGTGTCCCAAAAAGACAGAAACAATACAGAACCTCATTTTTCTCCCCCTCAACACCCTCTGGATGTATTAGTTCAACTAAGTGATAGACTCTGAAGTGAGATAACTAAGTTTAAGTTAGAACCCTCATAAAACTACTTCTCTGTACAAATTAAAATCCCCAGAGTAGACTTCTAAATTGAAATCACTTTCTAGACTCTCCCTTCTCCCATTCAGAGGAGGTTCAAGAACTTCAAGAAATCTTAATGACCTATTACTGACAATGTGTGATGGGCAAGGGGCAGTGACTTCCTAGTTTTTCCTCAAGAGGAGAGGGATCAGGGTAGGAAAAAGAGATGAGGAAATAATGCTGGAATTTTCCCAGACTGGGGCTCTCCCACTCCTTAAACTTCAGGAATCAGACTACTCTCACACATCTGTACTACTCCCCTTCTCAGAATCTTCCCATGATGTCAGTGGGAAGTCTAAGTACAGACCAATGGAAGACTCTGACTTAGTCAAAGAACAGGAAGCTAGTTTACTATAAGATATATATAGAGTAACCAATAGACTCACAGAATTATGTGCTTTGCCACTTGGCATTTGATATTTTTTTAAGAGATCATATGATTGGTAGAGAACTATTACCAATGTGTGCTAAAATAAGTAATAAACCTATTTAAATGGTTCTCAAAAATATAGGTCTTGCTGTGGTTGCTTGTAGGGTATGTTATTTTTATCAGTTCCCCAGGGATTTACTATGACCTAGAATCCTGCCCTGAAAGGGAACAGTAAGTTCTGAACTACCTGAAACCCAGCCCTATTCATTCAAATCTGGATGTGGGCAATATCAATAGAAAGAAAACAAAACAGAAAGCATGGAAAGAGAAGAGAAGAGACTGGTCAGAACTTTTCTAAATCTAAATAGATACCATTTTTTGTTTCCTCCCTTCTTAAGTTCAGCTTGGTGATTCTACCTTGATTGACATGTGACATTCTTGTCTTCATAGGCAGAGACGGAAGGTTCCTGATGGTTATCGACATCAGAAAATGTCATGTCTGAATATGGTTTAAAGGGACCTTCCCACCCCCCCATTTCCTGTCTTCTGCCCCTCGGTTTATTTTAATTATACAATGAAAACTCTCAAATATGGAATGGCCGACTGCTGTATCTCACAAGCCCTTAATTGTACTCAGGAATTGGATCGTGGCATTTTATCACCCTGCAACGGTAAAAGGCACATTTGCAACAGGAGTAGGTCATGGAATATTTTCAGGAAATGCCAATGGATTTCAAGGCCCTTTCCTTTTTATACAAGACATTTGTGGTTTCATGCTTTTTGTGTGTGAGAAGCACTGCCATCTACATTCCCCACCCATGTAGCTATTGCAGCATATCTCACTATTCTACACAAGCCTTAGCACAAGCTTTCTGCTCAATGCATAGTAACACCTAAAATATCTAATCAATAATTATCATGGCTATCTAAAAACTCCAGAGAAGAGTTTACTTTATCATTCCTTCTCTCCACCCTTTGATTTTGTTTCTCTTCTATTCCATTGCCTTCAGGCAAGGCAGGTATCTATGGAGAATTGTGTTCAGGTTCCTCCAAGAAAATCTTACTATTAGAGATTGTTCTAGGAAAAATTGGCCACCACCCTCCTCCACTTACCAACTGCAAATCATCAGCATAAACCAAGATTCCACAGATAAAAGTTAGTTGGATCATAAACTCCTACAGGTCAGGTCCCATGTCTTATACACTTCAAAG
The DNA here is from genome assembly GCF_037893015.1 of Macrotis lagotis. Classification (NCBI taxonomy): domain Eukaryota; kingdom Metazoa; phylum Chordata; class Mammalia; order Peramelemorphia; family Peramelidae; genus Macrotis; species Macrotis lagotis. The sequence continues at coordinate 390,291,609 of NC_133658.1, read as the reverse complement.
TGCCAAAAACAGTGCCTTGAATATAGCTGTGACTTTATAAATATTTATTGAATGAGGTGATTCAGGTAATTTAATTGTAGTCTTATTGACTGATGCTCTCTATATTACTCTCTAAATCTGTATGTTTTATGAATAAAAAAAATTTAGAAATCCATTCATTACATTCTAGCTACCTATTCCTCAGGTGATGCCAATGGTTCCTAATCCTTAGCAACAGCTTTTCATACTTGCAGAGAGGCCTTCCTTGGATCTTGAAGTAGACTGGACTTCTCATTAGGAAAAATATATGTATTTTCTTAACTTCTAGGGCATGGTACCCACAGCAGTAGTTTTCACTTGACAGATTCATATTGCATCACTTTTAAGTTATTCCCAGTGGGGTATGTAGTAGTGTCTGTTCACAGATGTTTCCCTCATACTATTAAGTAAAATGAGGGGTTTCATTGTAGCTTCTTTAGAGTCAATATAAATAGAAGTGGGGGAGGGGAATAGATTGTCTATTCTTTTATATTGCTAGCCCTAAGGACTTCCATTAATGCTTGTGAAATTCGCTTCTCCTGAGATACATATATCCAGTATATGTTACTTCATTTTGGTCCTTAGATAGTTCCAGACTTTATATTTTGCTCAGATTATCGTGTGGTTTTTTTCCCCCTATAGTCATTCATTTATCCTCATCTCTCATTGCTGGAGAATAGCCTTCTTCCTTCCATATAAGGGGACTGAAACCAAAAGAAAGTAAGGAAAATGAGATCAAGGTCACTTTGATAAAACCCAATAAAAAGAAGAGATGCTTGGTTCAATCTCTGAGTATACCAGTCCATTCCTTTTCATCTCCAAGGCAGGGTGTTGTCTATGGCACAACAGCTCGTGAAATTTAATGCCCAGCTGACAGAGATAAAATTTGTTAAGTACAATAATGCTTTAAAATATTCAAAAAGTACAAATTTTACATCTGATGGATACAAATCTTGTTTGAAATAACAAGCTTCCCATCACAGAGAACTGTTCAGAGGTAAATGACATATTTCATGGTGACCAGTGGTATAATCTATACCTCTGATTTTTTTTTGTGATAGAAGAAAGTACCTTGAACTTCCAAGAAGATAGAAAGAAAAAATATGAAGACAAATGATGCAGCTGATGAAGTTTAGTAATGGAGATAATTTATATAATAAAATTTATGTTTACATATCAATTCAAGATTTTTTAAAGCAGTTTCTTCACAATCACCTTATGAGAAATGAAATATAAATATTTTTATCCCCATTTTTCAGATGAGTAAGACTTAAGAGTGAGTTTACTTAGGAGCACAAAGCTAATGATTTAGTAAAGTACATTACCAAGTAGATTTGTACAAGCTATGATTGGAAGTTACCCAAAGGGTAACTTCAGCCTTCTTGATCTCTGCAGCATACAATACACTCCCCTCAAAACCTTCATGACATTTATTGTCTGTGGCACCACTTGTCTGACATCATATTGTCCTTTACCTCTTCAGGGTATTGCCCCTCCCTTTCCCTATTAAATTTTAAGTTGAGAGACAAGGGCTTCTGATTCCTGGCCCTAACCTACATTTTCAGACATATCCTCATAAACTTTGTACTCCTCCCTACTTCTCAGTTCCCTACTCCCCTCAAACCTTTACTCATAGGACTGGACTATGCCCTTATCTTTAATATTTCAACCTTTTACAAATCCTACTCATCTTTCAGGACCCAATTCAGATACTTCTTCCTCCCTGAAATTTTTTCCCAATTCAAATAGTTAAAAATAATTTATTCCTCCTCAAATCTTACACAGCATCTATGTTGAAATCATGGCTCTAACATTAATTATGTGACCCTTGACCTCTTTAAGTTTTAGCTTTTTCACTTATAAAATGGGAATATTATTTGTATTGCCTACCTCATAGACATTTTGTGGAAAATGTGCTACATAAACCTTAAAAATCTATATAAATATGAATTATCATCACCATCTCACCCACTTGACCATAAATATTTTGTGGGTATTAGCTAGGTAATTTATTTTAGTTATCTCCCAGAGGATCTAACACTAAACTTTGTGCACAGAAGGTGATCAGCAAATATTTGTTGAATTTCTTTGTAATAATAAAAAATTCTGGGCTTTATTTTTTGAAAGAGGGAGAAAGGATGATCTTGACTGCAATTTCATCTGTGGAGCAAATTGCCAAGTAGGAACTCTTCTCTACTAATACAATCAGCAATTGGTCTTAACTTATAATACAGAACTGCCAGGGATACTGAAAGGTTAAATTTACCAGTGGCCATCTCTAGTATGTGTACCCAAAGAATGACTTGAACTCTCCTTATTTCAAGACTGATCCTGAATCTACTCTGTCACACTGCCTTTCAAAGTAATAATAGCTCACATTTAATATAGTATTTTATACTTTAGAAAGCACCTTCTTCATGAAAACCTAGGGCTAAGTAGCCCTCATATAGGGGCTGCTGTCTCCCCTCCCATAAACTGAAATCCAGAACACTCTGGAAATATTGGTGATGGATACTCAATAATTTTTGTTGAGTAACCCTAATAATAAACACATGTAATATCCCCAAATTGTGAACAAGTACACAAATATAAAAAAAAGTGAACTCAACTTTGAGAGTCTTTTTCCCTATAGTTCTTTTTCTTTCATCCTGACATGTTCAAGACAAGAGTTTCTCATGTAATTGCTGAGCATCTCCACACACAGGTTATAAAAGTCAGCATACTTTAGAAGCAAACTACATACTAATTTTCCTTCTCTCATATAATTCTCAAATTACATGGGTTTTTCTTTCCCTCTGAAGCATAGTGATAAAGTCCATTCAAATTAATTGGGTATGGGGCAAATATTCTCAACATTAAGATAAATAATAGTGCTTGTGTATGTAGCCTACTGCACAGTGCAAAAAGAAAGAGTGTCTAGGGTCTCTCAGACAGGGATTTCACACACACACACACACCACACACACACACACACACGGAGGGAAAAAAAACAGTTTAAAGGACCTGATCTGAACTGTAAAACCAATCCCGCTCCCTCAACTAAAGCCCTGGCCCTGATTTAATAGTGACAAAAAGGGTCTTTGAAGTTTAGAAATAGAGACTGGCAGTGAGAAGATGCAAACTCCCTAGACTTGAAGAGGGGAATTAATGAAATACAACCAAGCCATTTGGATGCCAGTGCCCTTCAGTCATCCCACCTACTAAAAGACACTGTTAAAAATCCCCCTGCTTTTATTAGGAGAAACAAACGGAGTCGACTACCGTGCACTCGGAGTTTTTCATCCTGAAAGTCCAGGATGGCTTCAGCATAATAAAGGTCATATCTCCTAACCACGGTAATGTTCACACAGCAACATGAGCTCACTGCTGAGGGCCTGGTTCTCAGAATTCCCCCAGTAGAAGGTGTTGCCGATTAAACTATCGCATTTCAAAGGGCTCCCGTACAGTAAATAGGAAAGAAAGGAAAAAAGAGAACCAGGGCCTTTTGTTAGTCAAAAAGCTAGGGAAGGCGATAATTAACCCATTTTTGTTGAGAAATCATTTGGACAAAAGTCAAGGGATTTACCACCCTGTCAATTGTTAAGACCAGATAAGGACATTATATTCTGGGGTACAAAGGACTACTGAAGACAGTGAATGGAAAGTAGGCCACTACTACTACTTTACCTTGGATCTGTAAAGGACTTTCCCCCACCACCACCTCCCAAAGTAGTGATGGACTAAAAGATTTTTCCCTTACACTAAAAACATAACTACACTGCCTGGTTTTTTGCATTTTGTTAAATATTCAAAGGTATTGTGCAATTAGCATGTCATTAATGAATAATTAATTATAGCTAAAGCAGCCTTCAGATTTTTGCAGCTAAATTATTTAAACAGCAAATACAATATAATGCAACTCCCTCACTAGGTGTTTTGTTATTGCATTATCTGAAAGGAACAGCAATATTACTTTTCATTAGTTGCAAGAATTATGGGCAACAAAAATGCTTTCCATTTTTCTATCTAAAAGGGAATTTTCCCCCTAAAAAAGGGGGGAAATGAATTCAAAGCAGATTTTCAAGGAACTAAGAAGCTTTGAATATCAGAAATAAAAATAGTTTGAAGAATTAGACTTGGACAACTGTACTTTAAAAGCTAAAAGTATAAATTCTAAAATCTGCCTTTTGAGAGAAGCTAGTACCAAGGACATCTTTTCTCTAGTAATTTAGTATCAACTTAGGAGGAAAGTAGCTGAAAGTCTAACATTTCCATTTGTTCTTGAAAGCAAGTAGTTATCACAAACCTACCCCCAGCAAACAGCCAAGAGTTAAATAGAAAGTAATTTGTTGCTACTTGCAGACATACATCACTAGTAAGACGTTAGTTTATATTTATAAGCGGCACATCTGTGATCAGTTGGTTTATCCATCTGTTAACCACACCAGTAAACAGTATGTCTGGGAGCGTCAAACCCTTATATCCATCACAAATTCTTGCTTTAATTGTGTGTTTGCCCGACAAACCTCTATTCAAGTATATTTTAAGGCTGTTTTAAGCAGTTCCAATTTCTTCTTCTTCCTTAATATTTTCCCTCCAACACACTTTTCTTCTTTTGATCACCAGGAGAGAATACTATTTTGAAAATTTCATAGATGAATTTATAAATCAATATACATACTACCTCATTTCATTGTAAGGTAATGAGGTCCCTGTCCCTGCAAGTGATCCAGCAAGACTAGACAGGAATGTTGTAGAAGAGATCTCTGTTTTGGATCATTGGATTAGATGACCCTCAAGGATCCTTCTAGCACTAACATCATAATTCCATGATCGTAAATAAATGCTGATGATCATCACAATGCAGAGGAATAGAGGGAAGAAAGCATCAAAATATAGCTTTGGATTCTTTCCCACCAATACCTGAGTATCAGCCTCCAACTACATTTTTGGAGTCATGGATATGAAAGTCAGTAGGGTCAGTTTAGCCTTTGATGCAAGGGAAGAAAGAGCCAGTTTGTTTTGAAAGTAGTGATCCCTGCTCTTCTCATCAGAGAGAATACAGATTTTCCTTTACCCCCTGAATTACTTGGCACCTACTGCTCTATTAGTGACAGCTCTCTGTTTCAGGCCCTCCCCTAGTGCTTCTCTCCAGAGGCATTCTGGTCCCCCAGTCTCAAAGGATCCTATAACCTATGATCATGACAGAACTTTTTTTTCCCCCAAATTAATATAGGTGTAAAACTAATTCATATTTTTAAAAAGAAGATGACTATTTAGATCTTTTTTTAAAATGATCAAAGAAAACTACCTTACACAATTAGGGAAATATATGCACAACTTTCTACCAGAATAAAAGAGGAGGGGATTTTACTCTATTTTTCCCCTTTATGCCTTTTACATTGATATTTGCAGCAGGATGTCAAACTTCATGCAACACTGTTACACTCCACTTCCTTGCTATAAGGAACTGAAAGTCTATGTGTGTCTATGTATTATTATGTTTCTTTTGATGTTGCTGCATGTGGCAAAATGGTCTATATGATTAACCCTCATATTCTCAGGGCATTCTGCATGCAACTTCCTGCTACTCCATGAATGTTTAGATTGATGGAGTTATCCAGAGGTGCATGTGCCCAATGAAAAAAAGCCAGTCTCTAAATAATCATTCAGGGATAATTTAGTCAAGTGGCATTACTGCCGCTCTACAAATTTGCCTGGGTCAAAGAAGGTGTTCCTTGTCAAGGGCATTAAGACCATAATGTGCCAGCAAACACCCCTCAGCCTTACTGCATATAAGTGAATAAACATGTGTCCAATTTATAATGAATCAGCTTTCAAAATTCTTCCCATTAAAGCTGACATGCTTCTCAATTGCACTGAATTATTTTGGAAGTAAGTACTTCCTATTTCCCTGAGCCTCAAAGTGATCGCTCCTTCCTCAAATGTTCCTAGAACATTGTCTGTATATATCTTTTGCCCATCACTCTATACCTCCAAACCAATTCAAATTTAGAGCAAGAAAGTGCCTTATAGATCAACAAGTCTACTGGTTCTTCAGTTTTCAGATAAGGGAACTGAGGCCCAGAGCTGTGATGAAAGTTCTGTAAAATCACACATAATGTGGCAGAACTCATAGTTGAATCCAGGCCCCTCGATTCCAAATACTGAATTCTAACATTGTATTAGTGACCCTATTCTACAAACCATGAGTGCCCACTACAAGCAAAACAAAAACAAAACAAAACAAAAACAAAATTCCTCAGGAAGATTACAAACATTCATGGAACAATTTATAGGACAAGGCAATTTGAAGTAGGAGAATGCCCTAGTAACTAGAGCAAGCCATTAAAGAAGGTCCCATGAAAAAAAGTAGCACCTGAGTCAAACCTTTGAAGAAAGAGAACAACTCTGAAAGACAGCTTTGGAGGTTGGGGTGACAATCTGGGCAAATACTGGAAAAAGAAATGGATTGTTATGGTCCAGTATACCTGAAACATGGAACACATGGAAAGGAGTAATGGAAAATGGAAAATAAAGCTAAAAAAGAAAGCTTAAAAAAGTAAATTGCAGACTGCAAAGGGTTCTGACCTTAAATTAAACCTAATAATTGCTAACATTTATATACTCTAAGGTTTGCAAAGTTCTCATTTGATCTTCACAACAACCCTGTGAAATAAGTGCTATTATTATCATCATCTCTTTTTTTTAACAGATGAGGGACTGGAAACTGAAAAGTTAATGACTTCCACAGGGTCCCACAATCATTAATTGGTTAAGAAAGGATTTGAATTCAAATTCCTGAATTCTAGTCCAAAAGCCTATTCACTACACCACCCAGCTATGTTCCTTTATAATTATTTTTACACATGTACACTGCAGACTATACATGTTTGGGGATAGGGACTGTGTCATGTTTCCTCTTTCTATTCCTAGGCTCAGGCACAGTTGCTTTTTTTCTTTTTTTAAATACACAGTATTTAAAGTAACATGCATTGAATTGAACCGAATTGATATTTAGTTCTATAGGTTATAGCGACACCTTTGGTGCAAACTGGGGGGGGGGGGTGTTGCTTCTTTCTTCTCTATTCATGTTTTCAAAATTTGTTGAATAAGGACAGAACTGGTGATATACCACAGATATAATAAATTCTCACCTATGCATGATTTAAAGCTTCAACTGTCCCCAAAAATTCAGCTTATGTAATCTAGAATGGTACAACTATTAAATCACTCCTTTGGGGGTTAAGCCCTTAACTCCTCTTTTTAAAATACATACACTCCCAAGGTAGGGCAATACATTTAATCAGCAACACCTTAGCATGGATTCATTTTTCAGATCATTTTTTTCTATGAAAGTTAGAACCAAAGATATCTGAAAGTACTAGGTGCAAGAGGACTATGGGAGCTAAAAAGGACAGAAAGAGGAAATAACACCGAAGAAAAATCACTTACTTAATTTTCAACTGACTGGGGACAAATTTCCCAAAGGTCAGTGGGGCTTACTGGCAATGGACCAAATTTGACTAGAAAGCAATTAATCTTTTTTTTTGATGAACAGACTAATCTAAATAAGCAATATCTCATACAAGCTATCTTGAGAGGCTAAAAACTTATCCCAGTGATAATACCTCTATTTAAGAAGTTCTGAAGTTTCTTTTGGCAAACAGTCTTCCACCTTTCAAATCATACATGAATATCTATGACATTACTTTAGTCACACCATTGTATTTGGTTTATTTCAGTCAGTGGCAAATAATATGCATAATATTTTTAAATATATGAAATACATGCAATTACAAAGGAAATCAATTATAATGAAATAAAGATGTAATCTTTTTCCATCAGAATTTTAAAATCTCCTAAAAATCTATGCATTGACCCTTTGAGGGGAAGAAAGGAAAGACCCAGTGAATTTTTAAACTTAGGTGACAAGTATAAGAATTTTCCTCTGGAGTGGATAGCTGGGCATTCTTAAAAGGAAGCAACTTTTTATGTTTTCCAAGGAATGAAGGTGTGAATCCATAGGGACCCCTAGGCAAGAGGTCATTTGGAAGATAGAGATGAAAGATGCTGATAATTCCCTAGCAAAGAAAAATCAGAGAACTTAATTGGACATAAAGAATAAAGGGACATGTTTTCAGCCTTCTAGGATATTTATTGAGAATGTGGCAAATAAAATCAAAACATCAAATCTGATAATCAGGATTCATTTTTTGCTATTTTTTTTGGCAAGGCAGTGGAGTTAAGTGACTTGCCCAGGTCACACAGTGAGGCAGTTATTAAGTGTTTGAGATCACATTTGAACTCAGATCCTCCTGACTCCAGGGTCAGTGCTCTATGTGATTCACTTTTGATCTAAAAACTAATATTTAATTAATCCCATGAGGTAGACACTATGCTGTTTTAGAATAAAAATATAAAAATAAACAACCCCTACCTTCAAAAAACTTACATTCTACTGATTATATAGCCCATTTAAAGATTATATAAATACAGAATCTATATGCAAAATAAACACACAAATATGGGGGAAGGCAACAACTGGTGAAATAAGGAAAGGCTTTTTTAATAGGAGGTAATATTTGAATTGAACCTTGAAGACTGTCAGATGTTCCATGATTCACATGATGACAAGTAATACCAACAAGTAAAACCAAGAAAGCATCTTAAGTCCCAGCTACAAAACAGAAGAATTTAGGAATGTAAGTAGTGCTTTTTTTTTATTACTGCTGCTGATGGAAGATAGAGGTTTCAGAAGAGAAAGGCAAATCCTAGGAATGAATAGCTAGTCCTATGCTATCTAAGAATGGAATTAAGACTTCCTTACAGTAGCTTGAAATATGATAGGCCAGTAATAGAGTTTAAATAATAAGGATCAATAAATAGATTTGCTAGGGATCCTTTAAGTCGAAGACTTAAAAGTGAAAACAGAAGGAAAAGCAGAAAATCTCTTAGATAGTCCAAGTCAGGCAACACAGGGAGTAATAGTTGCAACATAAGAATTAGATTATCAGTAGGATAATATCAAGAAGACATACAGCAATAATATTCATGATTTCAGATGGCAAAGTCAAAAAACATGGGTAATAAACAAAGTGAAGAAGAGAAGAAAAAATAAACCTCATAATGGGTCTGAGTCTTTACAAAATGGAACTCATGATTGGAATATTATTTTGAAAGGGTATAGCTAGGTGGTACAATGAATATTACACCAAACCTGAAGTCAGGAAGCCCTAAGTTCAAATCTAGCCTTACCTGTGAAACCCTGGGCAAGTCACCTATTGATGAAGCAGGTTTCCTTTCTCTAGGTAAAAAATGTTGATGCATGTAGGTACAGAACAAGATATACATTCAGTTACATAGCCATTATAACATTTTGTTTTGCTTGACCATACTTTTATGGAGGAGAGATATTTGGGAAGAAAGTAGAAGGAGGAATGATAGAGATACACCCATTAAAAAGAAAAAGAAAGAAAAGAACATTAATAAAACAGCACTTTGAAATTACACAGAAAATACTAGATAAAAGTTCAGAGGGACATGCAGACAAACAGGACATTGCTAGTACTACTATCTATATTAGATTTAATATATATGGGGTGTCCCAAAAGTCTTAGTTTTTTATTTATTTTTATTTATTTATATTTATTTTTATTTATTTTATTAACTTTTTTTTTATTCTACATTCCCCCCCAATTTATGGTCATTAAAACTTAAAGTTGTACATAGATGTATTGCATGTTTAATGAATAAACTATATGAAATGGCACCCCCCAAAAAATGTAACAATATCTGAATCTATATTGAGAGTCAAAGCATTCAGGCCTAGAGAAGTGACAGTCCTGATCAGACAATATCTAGAGTACTGTTTTCAGTTCTGGATGTCAAATTTTAGCAAAGACAATGACAAGTGGGAACGCTTCCAGAGAACCATGACCAGGATGGTGATGAGCCTAGAAACCATGACATATGAAGATCATTTCAATGAACTAGAAATACTTTGTCTGGAGGAGAGTAGGCATGGAGGACAGGGAAAGGAAAAATGATTGTCTTTAAGCATAATTTGAAAAGCTGTCAAATAAAAAGGGAATTAGATTTGGTCTGCCCCAAAGGGTAAGGATAGTAACAATAATTGAAATTTGCAGAGGCAGACTTGGACTGGATAGGAAAAAGAACTTACTAATAATTAGGGCCATGTGGATATTCAATAGGAAATAAAAGGAGTTTTCCAACCCTGAAGAGTCTTTAAGTGAAAGCTAAATAACTATTTTAAGGGTATTGTAACTATGGCATTATTACTATGGCATTATTCCTTAGGTAAAGGTTGCAGGGTTGTAGTCCCTTACAAAGTTCTTTAAAATTATTATTACATTCTCTGTCTGTCAGTTTGTTTTGAAACTTCATCTCCCTCTTTCACCCTATGAGGAAATGCAGCAGCTACTCATTGGCCCAACTCTTATATTGATCATCATGAGAGGTTTATTTTTGCCCTAGTTTGCTTCACCCCTCCTTAGACATCAGCAGCACCCATCTGGTGATTTACCATATTGGTTACTGATTTAACTCAGATAACCAATTAGCTTAGTCCCATGAACTCAACTCCTGAGCTAAATAACCAGCCTCAATCATGGATTTCAGGTATATTTCACCATATCAGGGGAAATTCTTTTTTAAAAAATCACAGAATGGTAGTGGGGGAAATCGCTTTAGAGAAAATTTAGTTGCCCAAGTCATTTTATAGACAAATTGAAGCCTAGTGATATGAAAGAACTTGCCTAAATGAAGTTTCCTAGCTTTCTCCCTTAATCATTAAACTTAGCTTGAATGCCTTTTGATTATTTCCAAAAGTTGAAATCCTCTTTCTGAGAAGAAACATTTGCTAGCATTAGGATATTTTTGTTCAAAGTACCACTGCTATAAAGTTTCAAAAGTGGTGTTTCAAAAATATTTTTGAGCAATATCAGTTCCTAGAAATAAGAGTATTTCCTCCTCAAGTGATTGTTTTGGAGGTACCACAAGATTTCACAAGCCATATTCAGATACTCCAGTTCTTTTTCAACTTGGGAAAGATAATTCAACACTAAGAGAAGGGCAATCTAATACTATCTTTCTAGATTTGAAATGATAGCACATTTGGAAGTGTTTTTGGCTTCCATTTTATTGGAATCAGTGACTTTGATGAGAAAAGAGAAAAGTAAAATAAAACCTCAAATGCCTAGAATTTTAACTGAAAGTTGATAATAGAAATTTATTAGAAAAAATCAACTTCCATAGCATATCCTGGGTCAGTGTATATTCAGCCCAATCTTTTGGCTCATGTAACTGAGACCAATTTTTGACATCTATAATTCTGCACAATGGCAAATCATATTCATAGTAATGAACATAATATTCTGTAAAACATCTCCAATCATCAAAGAAATATTTGATTATGTTCTCTGGTCTTCACATACCAATGTAAGAAAAGTGAATCAGAACTTTTAATATTTTCTGCAAGATTTTATTCAATAAGTAGTTTCTCATTAACTATATTTTAACCAAACAATCACTTCTGGGATTGTAAAATTTTGCATTCACTTTCCATTTTGGAAATGAGGAAATGGACCCAGAGAGATTATGCAAATTTTTAAGGCCACACAGATGATTAGTATCTACACCCATATTTGACCTCAGAATCTCTGATTTCAAATGCTGTGATTCTTCCCTTCACTCTCCACTTCCAGTCATGAGAAAAATAAAAGGATGAAACTGAAGAGTAGTAGAAGTAAGAAGGGAGGAAAGAGACTAAATGGAAAAGATAAACTTGCAGTAAGGATCATATTAAGATTAGAGAACAAAAATTTTAGTTGAACCAATCAATAGTTTAAAGACTTTCACCAGCTTTTTCATAGTACAAGCAGAGAAGATAGATTTGGAGTTGACTTAAGGATGAGGGGAAAATGTAAAATCATTACAAAATAATACTTTTGGATAAATGGTCAAAATATTTGAGCTAAGTTCTCAAAGGAAGAATTACAAACTATTAATATCCATATAGAAGACTGGTTAAAATCATTAATGATAAAGGAAATAAATATACATCAAAACAACTGAGTTTTTAACCTCACAAACAAAAAACTGGAAAAAATGACAATGGGAATAGTCAATGTTTGAAGAGTTGTATAAAGATAAGGGTATTAACACATGTGGAGCATTTAATTCAGTCAACCATTCTGGAAAGCAATTTAGGATAATGCTCAGAAAATGAGTAATATCTCCATAACCTTTGTGCCAGACATTCCCATGCTAGGCATAGCTTTATCACTCTTTCTTGTTCTTCCCATTCTCTTCCATAAGCCTTCCCATTTTCAGTTTAAATGCCAGTCTAAATTCCATAAATCCTTCCTGATTCCCTCCAGCCAAAAGTTAGCCCTTACTTCTCAAAGTCCTTGGTTTTGCATCTATTCCTCACTTATAGCACAATATTTTTAACTGTGGCTATTTGAATTCATTTTACCTCTTCTGGATTGTAAACTCCTTGAAGATTATTGTTTGTTAATCTGAACTGATTTACTGCAAAACATTATACTATGCCTTGTTAAATATATGTAATAAAAAGATGATCTTTCTTCACAAGAAATTATTGATCTAACTGGGAAGATGAAAAAACAACTGATAATATCAAGCAGTATTTTCTTAAATATATTGAACCCATGTTTTCACTAGGGTAAAGAACTCCAGTAAGAAAATTTCTTGTACCACTGCAGAAGAGCAAGTGTTCTGAAGCTTATAAAGAGCTCCATAGGACCCCCAAAAAGCAAAATGACTTCCTCAGTTTCATTCAGTTTGTGTTAGAGGCGGGCTTGAACCCAGGCCTATCACTGAGGCCAGCTCTCTATTTATTCTACCATGATGCCCTTCCTCAGGAAGCATATAGAAATGTCAAATGAGTTAATGCTCTGGTATAGACTTAACAATGGTTTGTTCAAAGGGACTTTTATTATTAGTATTGCTACTAAGATCAGACAACATGGGCACCTGGAATCTTGATAAGAAAGATTCCTCTTCTCCTTATCAGTCTGCTGCCAAGGCTAGGTAATTTCAAAATTACCTAATGACAAGTGATATTTTTCTAGGGAGATGACCATGAACAAATGACCATGAACCTTAGATACAGAACCTTAGATACAGAAAAATACCCAATTCCTAAAGAAACACCTTGAAGGTTACCCTTGAATGAAATCATCTTTGTAAGTGATGATTCTTCCCTTTCCTTCATCAAAAAGATTGTATCATTCACATGGAGCTTCAAAAACACCACTTCAGATAAAAAAATAAAATAAAAAAGCCTCAATCTTGCCTTTGTAAAATTCCTACAAACCACATCCAAGCTGCCCCTCCCCCTTCCTAGCACAATCCCATGTTATGGAGCAAAGGAGGTAGAAAGCTGTTGAAAAACATTTCCCTGCTGTATTGTGATTGACATCTGACAGTGCTCTGCGGTGTCCTAAGTTGGGTGAATTTAAATGACAAGCCTTCCTTTATAACTAATGGAGCTTCTTTTACAATAGAACAGCATGATTACTTCATGGTAGAGGGGGAAAAAAAAAGAATCAAAGTTTTCTTCAAATCCCCAGTGGCACCATTGACCTGTCAGAAGGCTGTGACCTTCCCTTGTTAATCCATGCAAATCAGATGTCTCTAATTTGTGGTGCTGATTGGACTACCACACCTTTAAATTCAAGAATCACCTCTGCAATGAGATCTGTATCACAGAGTTCAATTCACCTCTAATTTTTTTTTCATATAACACAATGACAACTGACTTCCTATCTCTCTCTGCCCCTGCTCCACAAGCAAAGTCTTTCTGATCCTTCCCTGATTAGCATCAAGGCAAAGCAGCATGGTTTTCCTATGCTGAGGCTATTACCTAAATTATAGGCCTGTTGCTCTCAGCATTTCCCCCCACAGACAGGTTAATATACACATCCCACTGGTATTATTGCTTTGCTAACAGTCACCCAATCATTTTTATAACACGAAAAAAGCCTGTTATCCCCTATAACAAGCCTCGAATCCAGATGAGAGGGATCATATAAAACCAGAAACCCTGTTTCCAAAACCATCCCTTTCACAACTTAACAACACTCTCTAGGCCCTATGCTATGGGCCATTGGTATTCCAGTACTTCAATAATTTCCAACAGGAATTTTCAGAGAAAGAATGCCAAATATTGACCTTTTAGACATCTCAGGCAGAGTAGGCTTACAAGATGTGCACAATACACAAGAAGTTTCATAGCCTCCTTGTTTTTGTTTATTCACAATTGGAATGATGAGTCCTTATGAATATTAAGGTCCCACAGTTGGAGAAGTAATTTTATTCCCCTAGATGAGGAATCATTTTTAAAGATCCTTCACAACAGAAATCTACTTAAAGAAAAGAAAATTCGAGAACATTTTGGATCACAAAGGATAAATATACTTTCCTACTCCTCCCAAGAAACACAACATTTCTTGATTCAATTCAAGGTGTTTAAACATCAGGATGTTAGATGTTGGTGGAACTAACTTAAAAGTAGCTACCTCAAAGGAACATGTGTTCTACTGGGGAAGAGAGCCTGGGAAGACAAGGTAATAAAGCATAAACACAAAGAAGTAAATATGATAATTTAAGAAGGGAATAGGTTATTACCAAGAAGGAGAATAAGTAAATATGTGTTATAGAAAATAGCATTTGAGTTAAGCCTTGAAAGAAACCTATGGAAGTATATTCTAGGTAAGGGGATAGGCTGTGAAAAGGCATAAAACTAAAATATTGAATACCCAAGTCAGGAAACAGATAATAAGAAGGTCAGTTTGGCTAGAAAGTAAAGTGCCCCATCAGTCTAGCAAAGATAAGGTAAAAAGGAAATGATTATAGGAAAGATTGCCTGTAACCTGGTACATAAATTCACTCCTAATAGAGCTGGGAATTAGTTCCAGCATTCTAGAAGGAAATTTGGAACTATTTCCAAAAAAGTCACTAAACTGGTCATACTCTTTGACTCAGGAATATTACTAATAGGCTTATACCCCCTAAGAAATATAAAGAGGTGTGTGTCAGGAGGTGGGGAGAATGACCCTTACATACAAAAATATTTTTAAAAATTTAAAATTACATGAGTGCTCATCTACTGAGGAATATACAAATTATGACATATGAATGTAAAAGAATATCATTGAATCATAAGAAATTATGAAAAAGACCATTTCATAAAAAAACTGGGAAGACCTCCATGAACTGATGCAAAGTAAAATGAATATAATCCAATGAAAAATTTATATAAAAAATCAAAAACCATATTTATAAAGAAAAACAATATTGAAAGTCTTGAGAATTCTGATCAATTAAATAATGAACCAGAATTCCAGAGGACCAAAGATGAAGGCTGCTAGTCACCTCCAGACAGAGAGGAATGAGAAATTTGAAATACAAAATAAGTCATAAATTTCTGGACATGGCCAGTACAGGAATTCGTTTGTTTGATTAATATTTGTTAAGTGAGTTTTTCTTTTCTTTTTTTGTTGTTCAATTAGAAGGGGACAGGTGGAAGGGAGCAAAAATTAATGCTTGTTAATTGAAAAAGAATAACAAAATTAAATTAAAAAAAAGAAAGTAGAGTGCTTCAAAGGAAGTCATATGAAATGATTGCCTGAAGCTCTACCATAATTGAAGTACCTTTTTATTTTTTTCTGACAACCTGCCATGGGAAGACAAATGTAAGGGCAAAGCGATACAGGGCTATGGTCCCAAAGATCAGCTAAAATCTTGTTCTGACTAGAATATTTAATTAAAAAGAAACTAAGCTCATGACTATTTTTATAAACCTAAACTATCAGTAGCATTCATGCAAAGTCTTATTTTTTTCCTTGTGCCATGCATCTGTGCTCATGCATAGACCTGTTAACCATCCCTTCAAACAAACACTGAAGGTTGCCAGTTGTGACAGATTTGGACTTGTGTTGATGGTGGCATGGGAGTTAGTGGAAGTGATTTGATAAAGCCAGCAGCAGCTTGAGGGGCGGTGTCATTCCAAATATGTAAACAACACTGTCAACAACACAGTCCATCCATAAATGCAGCCTCTTCACATATTTAAAAAAATAAAATAGAATTTCCCCCCATATCCACAAAACAAAACAAAGAATATATTGTCACCCACAAACTTCTCAGAAAACATCTGCATTTGATAATGGTTTGCCCCCCCCTTGTGAAGAATATGGTACTAGCCACAGTACAAAGCAGAGATGCTAAATAGGGTAATACCCTGATATCACAAAACCATAGCCTACCTAAGAGTTGTAATAGAATTCAGCAACCATCTACTCCAATCCAACCCTGTCAAAAAATCCAGTGTACAAGAATGCTAGTTAAATAGTACCTATTATTATTCAAAGTATCTCATTCTGTTTTTGGATAAATCTAATTTTTTAGAAACTAGGTGGCATAATGGATAAAGTGCAGGACCTGGAGTTAGGAAGATCAGAGTTTAAATCTGGACTCAGGCCTTCTTAGTTATATGACCCTATGCAAGCCATTTAACCGTGTTTGCATTAGTTTCCTCATCTGCAAAATGAACTGAAAAAAAGAAATAGCAAATCTTTTTAGTATCTTTTCCATGAAAATGCCAAAAAGGGTCAGAGAGTCAGACACAACTGAACAATAACAAGAACAAATTTTTAGCAAATTCTTTATGTCAGTACTCAATTTGTCTCTGCAACTCTAATGTCATAATATTACTCCTGTCTTTTGGAACCAAATAGAACAAATCTAGTTGCAATTCCATTTCATAGTCCTTAAAATTGAGTGTTCCAAATTGAAATTTCAAACTTCAATATTTAAAATTTGGAGATAGGATCCTGTCTCCAAATGCAGATGGTTCTAAAAGTTTTGTACAAGTTTTGCATTGGTAGTCATGAGTTCAAGTTGCAACTCTAAAGACATACCTGTGTGAGTTTGTACAAATCTCTTAAACTTTCTGAGGTTCTATTTTAGAAAATTTAGATTATAATATTCATAATATATAATATAATATAATATAGTATAATATAATATAATATAATATAATATAATATAATATAATATAATATTAGTTTATAATATTCATAGCTAATAGACTTATTATAAAGTATTTTGTAAATCTTAAAGCATTATTTAAAAAATGAGAGTTCATTATTATTAGTAAGTCAACAACTTTCAAAGTTATTATGTTCAAACCCATTTTACAGATGTGAAAATGCAGGCTCAGAACTTCTGCAGATTCACCCTGATGGTAAATATTATGGTTATATTAGGAATTCAGATTGACTCAATGCTGCCTCTTAGATTTCCTAATTAGCTGAGATCTTTTTTAAAAATTTTTTTACTTTTAGGAAAGGTTAATAATCATTATAAATATGGTAAACTATTGAATGCTTGGATCAAGAATTCATAACTTATTTTATAAGAAATGAGAGCCATTGTGTTTGTTACTAGAACCATTTTTCAAAAGAAATTAGAATTTCGTACTATATACACACATGTAGATAGATATGGATATATAGATATATATCCTTAAAAGATAGGAAAGATACTTTTTTTTAGATTTTTTTTTTGCAAGGCAAATGGGGTTAAGTGGCTTACCCAAGGCCATACAGCTAGGTAATTATTAAGTGTGTGAGATCAGATTTGAACCCAGGTACTCCTGACTCCAGGGCCAGTGCTTTATCCACTGCGCCACCTAGCCACCCCAGAAAGATACTTTTCAGTCTTCAATGGTAGTCTCTTCTATCTCCAGCTCCAGCCCCACCTTCATGTCCTGACCTAATACGGTGTTTTCCAAGCTTAGAATTCCCAGAGTATAATCTTACCAACAGGATGCCTAGATCCAGCTAAGAACAGTAATGTCAGAGGAAATACTCCAAGTGTTTCTTTGATTCAATTATGGATTGAACTAGAAGATTTCTAAGGTTTATAAAGCTCTAAGATTCTATAATTTTACTTTAACTATGGTATGACAAATAGCTAGGTTCAAAAAATTGATAATCTGATCCAACATGCCTTTCCACAGGTGGAGAAAAACTGGTTAACTAAAGAATTTCTCATAATATTTTACTGATTCTTTCTGGATTATAAGAGCAATACAGGTATATATATATAATCTTTTACTTTGTAAGAGGATATATATATATATATAATCTTTTACTTTGTAAGAGGCTAAGTTTATCTTCTGCAAATCCCAAGACATGCCACTGCCTATACCCAAAACATCTTTGAACATTTAAAGAAAAAATTTAGCAAATTATCAAAATGGTCATTAATATAGTCTATGTTCATCAAACAGATCTATGTTTTAGTGCCATTAGAAGTGCTACCTTAAGGTAAAATAGATAAAGAATAATTTAATACTTTTTAAAATTTTTAATCATAGTTGAAATGCAGACCTAGATTCTTCCTGGCTCTGCTGCCACCTCACTATGATCTTGCCTAAATCATCTCCTTTTGGGAGGTTTGTTTCTTCATCTCTAAAATGAAGGGACAGACTAGATGAGCTCTAAAGTTCCTTCTAGCTCTAAAATTCTATGACTGATTTACTTTCCTTCAGTGGTCTGAATGAATCTATTGATGCAATGGGTTTCTCCCCTGCCCCTGTGGCATTTGAGCTTGACTAGCTTTTACAAATGTTGGTTTAAGATTTATATTTAAGAATATACTACACATGTCTTTAAGTTGACATAAATGTTATAAAATGGGGTGCCACACTCTTGCTAATCCTTGTCTCTGACCAGACCCATATGTAAATTTCACTCAGTAGTATTTAGTAGCATAATTAATCCCTACTTTATGTTATGAGTAATATTTCCTATTCCCGACCCTGTAACGTCCTTTAAGAAGATCCATGTTCCAATTAGACTAGCCCATCGGCACTCTTTTAATGAGCAGATTAATCATTCAGATGGGTACAACGGTGTCATCGCAGGTTTTAAATATGATAATCTACATCCTAATGGTACTGCAAAGCCTTGGCTTAGAGCAAAAAAGGTAGACAAAATTGGTAGTAGGTTCATTTTGTTCTCTATCTGGGACAATGCAGGACACATGGATCTTTGAGTTATGTAGGGAAGTAGATTTAGAAAAGAAATCATAATTCAGTTGTAACAATCATCTTCTGCAACAGTGCCATACTTCTACTTCCTAAAGAACATTCCACCATGTACTATTTTGTAGGAGAGAAAAAAAATGTCTATGTCTTCTCTGTTTAGCAGTTCAGTTTGTCATTTAACATCTTTTCCAAGGAAACATTTGGAAATGAGAAATGCTAAGAAACAGATTTTCCTTTTCTTTTTCTTCTTTTTTTAATGTGATAAAATAAGAGTTTAGTTTCAATTAGAACTAAGAGAGATGTCATCAAATATTATTCCTATAGAACTGAAGGAATCAACTTTTCCAGTGCAAAGGATACTTCTTATTCTTCAACAGAATGCTTACTTTTCCCTACCATATTCTCACATCTCACATATAAAGTTCAAATCAAATTTTAGATATCTTTAGTTAATATGAGGCACCCCCATTTAAAACAGGTCCCTCTGAAAGCAAAAGTTTAAAATGGATTCACCACATATATAAAATGCACACTTTATAATTAAGAGAGACAGTAGAGCACATGCCAGATATAATACCATTTTCTTATCCTACAATGGATCAGTCAGTAACCTATCATGAAACAAATTTTCTTTTGGTTCTTGTGCATTGATTATCTACTTGTTCCTCTTTTCCATCTAGGTAATTTCCCAATGCTTGCCCAAACTGAGAAAGAAGAGAATGAATTCATGTCTTGTCTTTCTTTTAAAATGTGACTATATCTTAAGTATGCTTCAACTCCCTCTTTGAATCCAGTCAAGAGGTAGGTCATGACTGCTTTGTTGTTGTCATTGATATTGTTCAATTGGGTTCAATTGGGTCCAACTGTTTTTGACCTCTTTTGGGAGTTTTCTTGGCAAAGATACTGAAGTGGTTTGCCATTTCCTTCTCCAGTTCATTTGATAAAAGAGGGAACTGAAGTAAAGAAGTTAAATTACTTGCCTAAAGCCACAGAGTTACTGTTTGAGACTGAATTTGAAATGAGGTTTTTCCAAATCCAGACCTGGTACTCTATCCACTGTGCTTCCTAGTTTGTCCTATCACTTACTTTATACCAACTAGCAGAAATCAAATTTACTTCAAATTCCCCACCATTGGTTTTCTGTGGTTCTGCCAAGAGATCAAGGGTTCCTTTTAGCAGAAAATAAATGAAGGAAAATAATAATGACATGTCAGGAGTCAAGTATACAACAATGGAATCATACTATACATTTGGTCCTGGATGAAAAGATAAATTTTAAAAAGATATACATATATATATATATATATATATAAATACAAATTTCAAAAAGATATATATATATAAAGACAAATTTTAAATATATATATATATATATATATATATATTATAGGTAAATAAAATTGGAAGTAGGTTCATTTTGTTTCCTATCTGGGACAATGCAGGACATATGAATCTTTGAGTTATGTAGGGAAGTAGATTTAGAAAAGAAATCATAATTCAATGGTAACAATCATCTTCTGCAACAGTGCCATAGTTCTACTTCCTAAAGAACATTCCACCATGTACTATTTTGTACTATACATATATAGGGATCCTTAACCTGGGGTCCATGAATTTGATTTTTAAAAATATTTTGATTACTGTCTTTCAATATAATTGGTTTCCTTTGAAATCCTATTCACTTTTTGAAATGTATTTAAAAATATTAATCTAATAAGAAATCTATAGGTTTCATCAGACCACAGAAGAAGTACATCACTCAGAAAGAGAGAAAGAGATTAAGTATCCCTGTATCTAGTTTAAACTCATATTTTAAGCATAAAATCCTCTACAGTATCCTCAAAAGGTGACTAACCTGTCTTTGCTTGAACATCTAACTACAGGAAACTCATTACCTTATCTGGTGCCCCTTTCACTGGACTCTATCAAGAAGTCAATCATTTGTAGCACTATTAATTTGAAGGTCTGTCATGGCATTTTTAATCATTTTAAACTTAAATGACAAAATTAGATTTAGATCTGCTTCTACATAATAGAAACAAAAAATTCAGGCAGGTTATTTAAGACCAATTTATGAGCAAAGAAATTAAAAATATTAAATATTCAAATACAAAAAGCACGATAAATATTCTCCAGATTAAGATTCAAGGTGCCAGAAGGTTATGTGTCCCTTTATAAAATATGTCATTTCTCATTCTTCAGTAAAGATTAGCGAGTTGACCCGAAATAAAATTGTTAAATTCCTATGGCCTTCAAAATCTCCCATCTCATGTTCTGAATTATTTCTCCCTTGGCAGTAAGTATTCTGTCCAATGACCCTAGATTAAAAATATTTTTTTAAAAAGTCTCTGAAATGCATTCACACTAAAGGTATAAATGATTACTAACAGATTAAAATGTTATCTCCCCAGCACCATCTGCATTTATACATAGATTAAATTTAAAGTCTTAAACTAAAAGATATCCTTTGGTAGAATTTTAGACCTCAAAAAACTGAAGAGGATTTTGAAAAAAAAGCAGTGAAAGTATTTTCAGCTCCCTCTTTGGTCTGCCCCCCTTCACCTTTTTCCTCACCCACCGCCAGGGTGACTCTGTCCTGAGGCTGACTCACTATTGGTGAGTCCTTGTAGAGTGGTCATATCTTGAGCCCTGGCATGCTCACAAGGTTGCTCCTTTTGCATACTGGCTGCCTTTCCCCTCTCTGGTAACTCTCTCCTTCCTCCCCCACCTCCCAGCTCTCCTTTATGTTTTTGTCTTTGCCTGTTAGTTCCTATTTTTTGTTTCTATATCCCAAATGTTTAATACAGCTTTATCTGCTACCTAGTAAGTACTTTACCTATCTAAGCAGAAGTAACTTTCCTCTGCCTCTGAAATCATACAATTTATAGTTACCTTCCTTCCAATCTCCCCTTCCTAGAGATGAGTTCATCATTCCTGCCCCCTCCAATGCCAAATACCCCTATTGGGCAGGTAGGAACAAAACCATACCATCTTAACACCATATGCTGTGATTATATGATAATAGCAGCATCCCCCAGATTACATAATGCACTTTCAACTTAATTCCCATAGTCACAAAATGGGGAAACAGCCCTTGTGGAGAGGCAATATGGCAAGTTTTCTCAAAAACTAAGAAAGTGGAGCAGCTAGGTGGTGTAGTGGATAGAGCACTGGCCCTGGAGTCAGGAGTACCTGATTTCAAATCCAGCCTCAGACAATTACCTAGCTATGTGGCTTTGGGCAAGCCATTGAACCCCATTGCCTTGCAAAAACTAAAAACAAACAAGCAAAAAAAGAAAGATCCCCCAGCAAAAAAGGCTTTGACACTCTTAAATGGGTCAGCATCAGAAACCGATACAGTTTTATTTATGAAATTAATATGAAACTGAGGCTAAGTGAAGTGAGCAGAACCAGAAGAGCATAATACACAGTAATAGTAACATGGGGTGAAGATCAACTATGATGGACTTAGCTCCTCTAAGCAATTCAATGATCGAAGACAATTCTAAAAGATTAGTGATAGAAAATGCCGTTCACATTCAGAGAAGCAACTATGGAGTCTAAATGCAGCCCAAAGCATACAATTTTCACATCTTAAAACTTGTTTTATGAGTTTTTTCCTTTCTCAGAGTTTTTTTTCCCTTTTGTCTGATTTTTCTTTCACAGCATGATTGAAATGGAAATATGTTAAACATGATTGTACCTGTATAACCTATATCAGATTACCCACTGTCATAGAGAGGGGGAAGGGGAAGAAGGAAGGGAGAAAAATGTGGAACCCAAAAGCTTACAAAAAGATGACTGTTGAAAACTATCTCTACAAGTAATTGGAAAAAATAAAATTAAAATTAAAAAATAAATTAACATGAAGGAAGATGCCTTAATATATGTTTTGCCACTGAATTCTAAAAGACACAAGGCCTCAGGATCTGCCTCAAAACTGGATCCTACTCTATGTGTTTTCTCCCCCAGTAGAATGTTAGCACCTTGAAGTCCAGAATTATCTTACATCCTCAGGGCTAAGCACATAGTAAAGGCTTGGGTTTTTTTTTTTCCATTCAGGCAATCCAATCAATCTGCTCCCCTTGAAATATTACAACATGGATCCAACAAATTTATGGACAATTTAAAAGGTAGCACCTTTAATAAAAAAAAAAAAAACTAAAGACTGAACTTTTTTTTGACTCTTTAGGGAATTTTGACTGATCATAAATAAGAGAAAGTTTCTAACAGAAAGAGTATTGTCTCCTTCACTCCTCAAGTGACTTGACCAAGTCACTTAAACTTTCTGTCCTCATTTATAATGTGTGAATGGTTGGGCCATTTGTACTCCAAGGTCCTTCCCAGCTCTAAATCTACAACACTGTAATGCTCCAAGTGTGAAAATCTGGTTTCAAGTTCTGCATCCACCACTGGCTAGCGTGAGCCACTCATTGTTCTTGGATTCAGTCACTTCATCTATGAAATGGGGATAATAATTTGCTACCTGTTTCATAGGGCCAGTCTTTCAAAATGTATACACCCTTAAAAACCTACAAAAATGTTAGTCATTGTTATTATTAATAATAATACTAGGTGATCATTTCCATTTCCCCATCTAAGCCAGAAATGAAGAGTTCTGATTCAACTTGTTTGCTTTTTATCTTATAGGTTTTATTCAACTCAATCAAGACCACGTCATGGGAAAACACATGTCAACCACTACAAATAATTGCAAAAAATAATTATAAATTAGTTCTAGATGCATAAGCCAGTGAGATTCATTTAGTACTTCCACTGAGATCCCAGTTCAAGAAGAGTTAATCAACCATAGCAGCCTCCTAATCAGAGCAGCGAACTAATGATCCTAATTCTGAGTAATACCAGTCAGATAAAGCTCTCAAAAGGTAGTTAACATCACTTTGGTGGAAAGGCATGACAAGTGCAAGTTCTAGTAGTGGGTAATGCATCATTCATGCCCCCTCTCGTTCTGACATTTTAACGTTATCTTGTTTTACTGTGTCGGCCTAACACTGCCACTACTGGCAAATTAAACTGTGAACTTACAAAGTGGGTGGCAATAAATACAAATTATGAGAGTTCAAAAGATGTCCCTGGAGGTGTACTGCCAGACACAGAACATCTCTGGCTTTTCTGTCACATAGCAATAGACAAGACAAAGTGTAGCAGGCACTTTTTTTTTGAGGTGGGGGGGAAGAGTAGGAGGAAGATGAGAGAATTAATTGGATAATGATAAAAATGAGATGACTATTATAAACACTTTTTTTAATTAAAGAAAGCATCCAATGAAAAAGAAATGCCATCTTGAAAATATAAAAACATCACTTGTCCTATTCAGGTTGGAGAGCAAATGTTCTTTTTAGACCTCCCCAAATGCCCCCTTGAAAGTAATTCTCATTTTGTCAAGGTAGGCAGGGAACCAAAGGAAAAGAACAAAAATCCAAAGCTTAGAAAAACGGATTTTTCCATATTCAAATGTACAGATTGTGACTGATAAGCAAAGTAAATTGGTGATTTTAACCACTTCTTGGGGAAGGCTAAAATGATATCCTTTTGGAAAAAATAGGGGAAAAAGTAGAAACTGATCTGGGAAGAAATTGAACAGAATGATTTTTCATGTCAGCCTGGAAGGAGATCAAAGACTCTATCATTGACCCAGATTTGTTTTTTTTAATTATCAATGATAGGATAAAGCATAGATGGCATATCTATAAAATTTTATGAATGACAAAAATCTGGGAGGAATATCTTACATTCAATTAGAATTCTAAAGAATCTTGACATTAAAATGAGCCAAATTGAACTCGTTAAAATTCAACAGAAACAAGCATTAACTTCTATATTTGAGTTTAAAAGTCAACCACACAAGGATATGATAAGGGAAGGATGCCTAGACAACAGTTCTGGTGAGAAAAGAGCCAAAGTTTGGGGACTACAAACCCAATCTGCATCAGTAAAGCCTAGTAATAAAATAGTCATCAAGACAAATATAATCCTAGTTTGCATTAACTGAATGTTCATAAAAAGAATGGTGGTGGTTCAATTGTATTCTTCAATAATCAGACTACATCTAAATTATTCTGTAAATTCCAGATATCCATTTTAGGAAAGTAATTGATATGATGGAGTGATTCATAAAAGAAAATCAAAATGGCAAGGAAACTCAAAACCATACCAGATGACAAATGATTTTAGAATTGAGAACTGTTTGCCTGAAAAAGAAAAAGACTTTAAGCATTTGAAAGGATTTTTTTTTTAAGTGAAAAGGAATTGATGCTGAGTGAATTGAGGAGAACAAGAAGAACATTATACACATTTACAACAACATGGGATGATGATCAACCATGATGGTCTTGTTCATTTCAGCAGTACAATAATCAGACAATTTTAAAAGACTTGTGATGGAAAATACCATCCATATCCAAAAGGGAACCTTGGAGTTTAAATGAAGTCCAAGGCTTCTTATCTTTTTTTTTTTTTTTTTAGGATTTTTGCAAGGCAAATGGGGTTAAGTGGCTTGCCCAAGGCCACACAGCTAGGTAATTATTAAGTGTGTGAGATCAGATTTGAACCCAGGTACTCCTGACTCCAGGGCCAGTGCTTTATCCACTGCGCCACCTAGCCACCCCAGAAAGATACTTTTCAGTCTTCAATTATTACAAGTTGTCTTATGAATTATATCATTTTTTCTCTGTAATGTTTTCTTTCCTCTATTTGGATCTGATACATGCTCTCTTAAAACATGTTCAAAATCAATCTATGTTAAACATAGTTTTAAATATAGAGCTTAGATTGCTTTCTGTCAGGGAAAGGGGGAAGGAAAGGGAGGGAGGGAGGGAGAAAAAATTGCAAAACTCAAAACTTTGCAAAAAAGTATTAGCAAAAACTACTGTTGCATGTAGTTCGAAAAACAAATATTTAAATTAAAAAAATAAAAATAACTAGCACTTGTTCTGAGAATCAGATCCCTTTCTTTTATTGATTTGCTTCTTTCCATTTGCATTATTGAAGTTGCTGTGTATATTTTCTTGACTCTACTTTATTTTACATCAGTTCATATAGATCTTTCCATGCTTCTCTGTATTCTGTGCATACATATCATTTCTTGAAGTACTATAATATCCTTTCACGTTCATGTGCCACAATTTGTTTAGCCATTCCCCAGCTGATGGGCATCTACTCAAATTCCAATTCTTAGCTATCACAAAAAAGCATTGCTATAAACATTTTGAAATATGTGAAGAATATGGGGTATGAGCTCAAGAATGGAGTCTCTGATTATAAGGATATGGACATTTTAGTCACTTTATCTGCATAATTCCAAATTACTTTCTAAACTGATTATACCGTTTCACCATCCACTAACAATGTACCTATCTTTCCATATGTCCTTCAACATTGACGACATTTTTTATAATTTTTTCAGTTTGCAAGGTGTGAGGTGAAACCTCTGGGTCGTTTGATTTGCATTTCTTTTATTATTAGTGATTGGAACATTCATATTGATTTTCTTCTTACTTAATATTCCCCATTTTCACCTTCAAGTCTTTAGCTAAAATATATTCATTGTCACTAGTCACAGGGGTTTCATAGAAAATTTTTCGTTGACTAGATGTAAAGTTTTGTTGCTGGTACTATTAACAAGCACTTTAAACCTTTTCTTATCCCAGAATTAATCACAATAGCTAATATTTATACAGCACTTAAAGGTGTGAAAAATACTTTACATGTTTGTGTGTATATATATATATATGTGTGTATGTATATACATATTATATATATATATATATATATATATATTATCTCTTTTGACTCACAGAACCTACCTTTGAGGAAGATGTTAATATAATTTCCATTTTAGGGATGAGGAACCTGAAGTTGCAAGAAATTACTATTTGCCTAGGGAAGAGGTGGGGAACCTTTTTTTCTGCCAAAGACCAAACTTAAAAATTAGCTAGCTATAGTTGGTCAAACATCTAATTAATTCACTACTTAAAAGCTCCTAGATTTATAAATTTCAAATCCTATCTGCAGATGCCTTGGCAGCGAAACCACCTGATTTCAAGGGTTTTATACCCCAACTACCTGACAATTCTGACCCCTGGCCCAGGGACACAAAAAGACACACAACCCATCTGAGGCAGGACTTGAACTCAGGTCTTATTGACTCCAAATTCAGTATTTTATACATTTCTGCCTATTTGCACTATACTACTCAAATAGTAAGGTTGTGGTTTGGAAACAGTATCAATAACAATGAGATTATGATTTACCTAAGCACTGACCCAGACGTTTCTGAACAAATAGGAATAATTACCACCACCTAGAATGCTGTGAGAGGTTGTGGCTTCCTGTTACTGAAGTTCTTCAGGGGCAAGTTAGATGTTTACTTGTCACAAATACTATACATAGTTTTATATTCAACTGGCTGGCCTATCATAACCCCTTTAACTGTCAGATACTATGATTCTAGGAGTGTGTATAATAGACAATGAGATTGGAAAAACATTCAGGAAATTTGGTTTTCAGTACTGGGCCCTCTTGAGTGAGTTGCTCACCTTCTCTGGCTTACTATTTCCTCCTCTGTGAGATGATAGTATTAGACTGTATGAGCTCTAAGTTTCCTTTCACTTGTAATATTCTATGGTTTATTTAATAGTAATTTTTTTTTCTTCTTTTACCTAATTACACCCTGCCTCTCTCTCATGAAGTTTTGGATCCAAACATACCATCAGGATTTTGCTGATGGAATACTTCCTGAATCATCTGTGAATGTCATTAACAGGCTGTTTTCTCATTCTTCCAGATCAGTAATAAAGTTGTTTTTATTGCTAGAATGGCAGAGCCTAATGTCTAAAGACCTAGATAGTATATCCAGAGTTCTGTTTCCAACTGTGGTCCCCCTGGAGCAGAAGGAAGATTTGATATCCAGATTGGGTTATCCATTGGCCTTCTAAGCTTTCAATATACCCCAGACTCTTGCACTATCCAGTATACTGATGCATGATGCAAGGTATATCCTACAGTTCACATCATTGTTTCTTAGGGTGGCATACTTCACATACCACTTAAACCCTTTCATCAATAACTTCCTGCACAAGAGATGGAACATTAGCAGAGATGTTCCCAGCATCACACTCTTCTCACCCAGCATAGGTGGCCTGAGGTCAGTGAGATAGCAGCATGTGATAAATGCAGAGCCACAAGCTATGCTGCCTCTCCCAACTCCTGTCTCCTTCCCCAACTTAATTAGGAAACAATATGTTTCCTTTCTCTCTGCTTTTTCCTTTTATCTTCTTTCTTCCCTGTACCATGGAGTATTAAGAAAGGAGGGTGGCAAGAGAATAGGTTGAAGTGATGGGAGTAGTGGTGGTAGTGGTGGGGTAGTGATAAAGATCTGTCTCTTCTTCACAGAACTGAATGTTGATACTTAAGTCCCAAACAAAACTAGAATTAAAAATTCTTCCAGACCTGAAAAAAATCATTCAACCCTACCTACCCCTATCTCTCTGACCATAGCTATAAATAGTAGAATTAGGTTAGATGTTTTCAAGTGTCCCTAGAAAACAAAAAGCACAAAAATGCCAAACTGCATTCTATTTCAACTTCCCTTTTCCTTGGATATGCCAAATTTATCTTTTTTCCATCTTACTAATTCTTCCCTCAAGGGTCCAGTTGCCCCCAAACTAAGGGATCTTGGTGAAAGATTGATTGGTTTGTTAGGCAGCAAAACCCATTTTTGCCGAGTCCTATGCTAATAATGTTTCCTCGTATTCAGACAGCAATTGATGTTTTTAAAAATGCTTCAAACAACCCTAATCAAATTTTATCTTTAAAAAACCCAGTAAAGGAGGTAGAATAATAACTAAGTTCCCTTTACTTATTACAAGTAAGAAAACTAGAGCACAGAGATGTTCAGTGACTAGAGTACAGTCATGTGACTGGCTAGAAGAAGGCTAAGTTTTTGTTACCTTGAGAAAGTAGAAATAACACTGGTTCTAGAATCAAAGGGCCTGAGTTTAAATTTTTCCAGCAATGCTAATGTCTGATGCAATTCAAGTTCCCAAATCCATTGGTATGGAACTATGTCCTCATTGGTATAAACCAATGTCCCAGGCCTGATGGTGAAACTGGGGCAGGCAGAGAAGGTAAAAAATCAAAGAAAGGAGAGATCTCTCATCAAGGTTTC
This sequence comes from Macrotis lagotis, assembly GCF_037893015.1. NCBI lineage: Eukaryota > Metazoa > Chordata > Mammalia > Peramelemorphia > Peramelidae > Macrotis > Macrotis lagotis. The sequence continues at coordinate 390,262,318 of NC_133658.1, read as the reverse complement.
AGGCTCCAGCCTCTTCTGACTCTTTAATTCTATTCTGCCCCCCATAGAGATGTAGCATATTGATTTCTACCAATGAGAAAAAAATCCCATACCATGGAGTTTGGAGATTCAGTCTGCTCCTTATGTCCTTGGACAAGTCATTTAATATCCTTGCTTTTTCCATTTTTAAGATGAGGAACTTGTATTGGACAGATTTTGAGGTCCTTTCTAGCTCTAAATCAATGATCCTATATATTGGTCCAAACTTTGGGAAGCTTAAACTAAGGAGATGACCCAATAGAAGTGAAAACAATGAAAGCATTTCTATAGTACTTTAAAACATACAAAGCACTAATATTTATCTACTGAAGGCAAAAAGTCAGTGAGATATGCAGAGTAAGGATTATCTCTATTACATATATATATATACATATATATATATATATATATAAATATATATATACACATCATACTGGAACAAATCATAGTTATTAAGTAAGGAAGCTAGGGTTCAAATCTAATCCTTCTGATCCCAAATGCATGACCTTCAATCTTTCATAAACAATAACTATAATGAAAGGCATTAATTCATACTAGCTAGATATAAGTTAGATGCTTAAATGGTGGGGTAGCAGGTAAAACAGTGATACTGAAAACAGAAACAGTGAAGCAAGAAAGGTTCCAGAGGAGGTAATGTAATGTTCAAGTTAGGTCCTTTGGAATCAGAGTACCTTGGATTTGAATGCTAGATCTGTTACTTACTACCTACATAATATTGTGTATGTCTTACATGACCTCTCTGGGTCTCAGTTTCTTCATCTGTAAAAATGAAAAGGTTGGATCAGATTTGGATCAGATAACCCTTAGAACCTTTCCAAAGTAAAAAAAAAAAACTATGATCCTATAATCCAATGAAATGAGGAAACTTGACTATTTTCCCTTGAGGTTCTATTGAATGTTGGAACTGAGGAAAGTCTCTTATGGAAATCCTTGTCTAATGTCTTTAAGTTCCATGCTACTAGGAGGATACATATAAACAAAGAAGTCAATACAAAAATAAGAGAGAGAGAGAGAGAAGTGTGGGGTGGGGGAGGGTTGAGGGAAGAGAGTGAGAAAGAGAAGTCATAAATGGAAGGAGCAGGAAAGGCCTCCTATAGATAGTGACACTTGAATTCAGCTTTTGAAGGAAGTTAGCTATTCTAAAAGTCAGAGGGTGATAAAGGTACACAGACACACACACACACACACACACACACACACACACACACAAACACACACAAACACACACTTTCTAGAATGCTCTTCCACTTTGGCCAACCCAAAGGCAAAAAAGTTCAGAAAAAACTCCCAAGAGGTAAAATATTCCTTTACAAATGTTGGGGAAGTTCACTGAAGATTGTAGTAGATCTTGCCTCTAATCAGTCTGTGTTAGATGTAAGAGATGTTGAGTGTGTGGATTGAGTTAGTGGGTTTAGTAGCTGGTTTTATTGTGTATGTGTTTGGGGTTGCTGTTGTATACTGATGTAAGGCATTGAGGTTTTAAATAGTCCCCATTGTTCTTTGGAGATCTGGCTGAGAGAATATATCAATGGTAATATAAATGTAGAGCAGGAACACACACCCCAGGCAAAACTGGACCAGGGTGAAGAAAGGGAAACATACTTTCTCCCTTTCCGGTTTAGGAACAAGAAATAGAAAGGGAGGGGGAATCTACTTGAAATTCCTGTTTCTCCATTCCTGACTTCAGGTTGTCTACTAAATCTAGCCTTAAACTCAATTGCAACATAGAATTCCATTGTAAACAATGGTCTTCCTTACACCCCTGATCTAACAGCATAGAAAACTATATCCATAGGGGTGAGAGGGACATAGGAAAGTGTCATGGTGTGGGTCAAAGAATTTCTCTGTATTAAAGTTATGTCCAGTGACATACACTATCTCCATCCAAGGCCATCTCCTCTCACATACTCATTCTCAGATAGTATCAGTTGAGAACTGTGAGCAGCAGGGTTTCTCCATCCCCCAACCCCCATAGTGGAAAGAGAAAAGAAAGAAGAGAGAAGGGAGACATAGCTATGTTTATGTGAACATGCAGGTTTATGTAAACTTCCCCTTCACCTTGCAAGTCAGAGGTCAGGCTCCTTATTCAGAATGAGATGCACAAGCAAATGTAAGTGACTTAGTTCTTAACTTTAGGATATCACTACTGCACAAAACCAGTGGATTTATCTTATGGGAATGGAGAGCAGCCAAAAACTTCTCCATGTCAAACAACTGATACAAACTATTATGAGGATCTTGGCAAATGTCAAACAAGTACTTAGTAGCAATGATCTTCATAATCCACCACCAATTAAAACCAAACACAAACAGGTTTCTATGATCAACACAGCTGTTCAAGAATAGAAACTGGCCATAGTATACCAAATCCTAGAGAATGACAATTATGTACCTCCTACTCAATGAACACCTTCATAGCATGGCTAGCTCCACACCTGAACAAAAGCACAATGACTCCCACAAAAGCACAATAAATGCATCCATCCAGTGAATGAGACACAGAGAACTCTTTCCTTGGACTTAGCTATACAGCCAAGTCTAAGTCCATTAGCTATGTAGCAGTGAATGGTATACAAAGAGTAAGTCCTATACCCAAGCTCAAGTTCCAGGACATTATATAGAGGATCTGTCAAAGTTTTTGCCTAGCACACAAGCTGACAGAATGTATTGTAATTAGTAAAAATGATGGCAAGGCTGGTAAATACCCAATGTGGAAATTGGTTGTCCTTGAAATAATGGTTCCAAGAAAGCTATCCTGATAAACTTTTGGAAAAGCCCTGTCTTTTATATTTTGATGGCATGGTATAATGGAAAGGACACACTGGACTGGAAATAGAAGATCTAGTTCTAATCTTAACTCTTTGACTTTTTAACTGTGTAACTTTAGGCAAATTATTTCCCACCCCCTTTATCCTTAGATCTCATGTTCCTCTATAAAAGGAGAGAGCTGAATCAGATAAAAACCCTCAAGTACCTTCTAGTTTCCAAAGTTCCACAACTTGATATAGGACTATCACTAAAGTTATAGGTATAGAAGAAAATTCAAAGAATTTGGAGTCTACAGTTGTTCAGTATCTAGATTTACCCAGAATAATGTAAACCTGGAAGTTCATTTAAAAATTCCATGCTTTGGTTTACTCTTCATCTATATTTGAATAATGCCAGTTCCCTTACTCCATCAATTCATTGAAACAAATATTAAATATTTATTTATCAAGGATGAACTGTATACAAAGTATCCTAGAATTTGAAGTCAGAAATAAAATAGTCCCTGCATTGAAGGAGTTACCAATTTACTATAAGGTCATGTCACAACAGATGAGACTGGGGTGGAGGATGGGGGAGATTGGTCTATCAGCAATTGGAGGAAAAAGCCTCTTATAAATGGTAGAACTTGAACTGAGTTTTTGAATGATGCTAAATATTCTAAGAGTCATGATAAGGGGCTATGTAAGAGGACTACAGAAAAGCCTTGGCAAAAGCAGGGAGGTAAGGGACAGCTAGGTGGTACAGTGGATAGAGCACCAGTCCTGGAGTCAGGAGGACCTGAGTTCAAATCTGGTCTCGGACACTTAATAATTACCTGTGTGGCCTTGGGCAAGCCACTTAACCCCATTTGCCTTGCAAAAACCTAAAAAAAAAGCAGGGAGGTAAGATATAGTATGTCAAATTCATAGGCTAGTATAGCTTCAAAATAGAATGCATGGAAAAGAGGAGTTAATATGAAGTCAATAGGGAAAAGTAATTGAAAGAAAAATTGTGGAGGGTGTTAAAGCCTGGTTGAGGAGTATTTATTTTATCCTTGAGGTAACAGAACCATTAAAGGTTTTCTGAGTGCTGGAGTGATATGACCAGACCTCTGTTTTAGGATTATAAATGTAACAGCCATTTAGAGGATGGATTATAGGGGAAAGAAACAGGCAGCAAGGAGAGGTAATTTCAACAGTACAAGTAAGAGGTGATGCACATGAAAGTGATTCTCAAACTTGCAAGGATTGCACATATATAAGGAGACATTTGTGATGTAACTACCACTGGATGGGTAACATAGTCAGTCTACTTGTGGTTCTAGGAATTCCACACTCCATTTCTCTCCATGCCTTTGTACAAACTGTCCACTGCTCCCCGTGCTTGAATGCACTGCTTCAATATCTCCTCTAAAATCTTAAACCTCTATCAAGCCTCAGCCCAATTTTCACTTCTTGACCAGCTTTTTCTATCTTGCTCTACTCCCTACTCTATTCCACTTGTCAAATTTTTCTATTCTCTTCCTCAGTATATCTGTTATTTGTTTAGCATCATCCAGTTCCACAAGATCAAAGATTTAGAGACAGAAGGGAGCTCAGAGGTTCTCTAAAACAACCTTCTTAATTTTACAAAACAGTAAACTAAGACCTGGAGACTTAGAAAAACTAGGATTCAAAGCCTAATCATTAGTTCCAGATCCAGTAACCTTACCATGGAACCATGTTGCCCCTGGCTGTATGTCTGTGTATCTATCATAGCTGGCTATTCTAGCTATTCTATCTGTTCTATTATTCTATTTGTCCTATTTATATACATATATATGTATGTATGTATGCATATATACATATATACTTTCTTTCTATCTATGTTAAGACCCAGAGGATTAAATAACTTGTCCAGGATTATAAAGATAGAAAGTAGGAGAATACTTGTGTCCAATGCTCTTTTATTAAATAGCAGATCAAAACACAGGAAAGGATTCTGTAGGGGAAGGAGCAAATGTTCATATTAATTTAATTCATCAATGTTTTCTTGGAATAACAGTGGGAACACAGGAGAACCAAGAAGTGTCACACTGTTTCTAGGATTGAACTTTCTCCTTTACACAAGCTGGGCAAATTTTTAGTTCTATTACATTTAATAAACATTTATTAAGCTACTACTATGTGTGAGGCATTGCATTAGTTTCTGAGCATGTAACAAGGCAGATCAGTTTTTGCTCTCAAGAACTTTTATTCTGCTGGGAGTAGGGATAAGTAATATGTACATAGATTCGAACCAGGACATTATACACACTAACAACAACATGGGGTGATGATCAACTATGATGCACTTGTTCATTTCAGCAGTACAATTTTAAAAACACTTATTGAAAATACCATCAATAGCCAGAGAAGGAACTGTGGAGTTTAAATAAAGACCAAAGCTTATTATCTATAATTTTTAAACATTATCTTATATGTTATATCATTTTTTTTCTCTCCAATGTTTTCTTTCTTCCATTGGATTTGATTCTTCTCTCACAACATGGTCAATATAGATTTATTCTTTAGGGTGGTTAGAAATGTAGAGCCCATATCAGATTGTTTTCTTTCAGGGGTAGAGGTAGGGAAGGGAGGGGGGAGAAAAAAAAGTAAAACTCAAAACCTTGCAAAAATGATTGGTTAAAAACTGCCCTTGCATGTAGTTGGAAAAATAAATAAATAAAATATTTAAAATTATGTACATAGAGAATTATTGTGTACAGTATGGATAGATAAATCCAGAGGGCCTTACTCCTCAGTGTATTAGATTAGATGATCTTCAAGGTCTTTTCCAGGTCTAAATTTATCATCCTATGAACTCATAAGTAAACTTTTGTTTAGCTATCAGATAGTTGATAGAGCCTACTTTCACTAAAATTCAATCTTAACATTCCTTGGATCTTCACACTAGCATTAAATATATTTAGGGGAAAAACAGAGCTTCTAATAAAAAGATTTTCTTTACTGAATGAGGAAAGTAAAATAAGAGGTTTCTTTTTTAAATTAAAAAAAAATCAAATATTTAACAGAAATGTGACGTAGGATTGTAAGAGATGTCTTTCTAAAGTTATTCCATTAAAAATGCTACCTTGAATTTTATTACTACTTCTTGACAAAACAATATTTCAAGAATAGAAAAAAACAATTGTTTTGTTGTCAAGAAAATATATCTAGGATAAAATGTTAATATTGCCAAGAGATGACAGTATTTGGCAGCACCCAAAAATGTTTGTCATTTTAAAAGTATGTATGCTAAGACAGAAAATAAACTATTCAATATTTTAGTCACTTTGGGTGATTAAGGCAAGTCATTAGGTTTTAGTTTAAAATACTCTATGAGGGAAATTCTTCTCTAAACTGTTTTTTTCCTCCAGAATATAAGATTTAAATCATTTTCTCTTTTTAAAGCTATTACAAGTGCTTTCTTATAAGTTTGATTATATTTACAGGTTGCAGAAGATAATACAACACAATGTTTTAAAATACATTCTTCTTTAATTGTTACTGAAGTGATTCAATGTTTTCTTCTAAAAGACCTCAAGAAAATTCAGAAAAAAAAAACAGAATGGCACTCCTTTTCTGAAACATATATGATTTCATTGAGTTCATGCAGAAGTAAATTCCAACAGACTTTGAGTAGGTTTTATCACTGTGGGTCAACTTCATTTATTGAAATTTGACAAACTATATACCATTTCCAAGCCCTTTACAAACATAGGTCTATAGAGAAGTTAAAAGTAAATTTGAATCCATTTCTCTTCCCTTCTTATAAAGACATTGATGTGTTTTTTTTGACATGCCTCATGAACTCAGTCAATCACAAGTCTTTCTTAATGGAAACCACATGTCTGCCCAGAACTGTGTAATTACAATGCTAGGATTCTTGGCACTGCCAGGAAAAGGGGCATTGTCAAACCAATTAAAGTTTATTTACTTACATACCATTTCTGGATCAGAATGTTCTTTCTTTTATGCTGATGCTAAGAAAATATATATCTCATCAAGTTGTTGTAATTGTTTTCTTTGGACAGATTTACGTTTCCTACCAATTATATTTCTAGTTTTCAGTTACTCTGCATGTAACTAAAAATTTCTTTAAAAAGACATCTGGGAACAACATCATGAGATGTTCTGTAAATAAGATTTTGTACATTTCGCACAAAAATTACCATGCTTGTCTATTTTGCAGTTGAAATGTAACTTTATAAGCTTTATCTCCAGTAAGGGGTATATGTGAATACTGTTTTTCTTTAGACTTCTTAGTGATGGAACAAGACCTATGAGGCTGTGTCTAGTTGGGTTCAAACTTAGCTACTGTCTCAGTAGATGACCTCAGAAATGTTGCTCAATACTTCAATGTTTCAGTGAGATGAAAATTCAGCTTAAAGATTTAACAACAATCAAGAAAAACTATGATGGAGTAAAAAAAGGGACCTGAGTTTTAGTTTTTCTCCTACTCCCAATTTGTTATACTTGAGAAATTCTTTTAACTTTTTTCTGAGTTTCAATTTCTTCACCTATAAATAGAGATTGAAAATTCCATCTGCCATCTCACAGGGTTATTTGGATAATCAAATTGCATCATAGACATAAAAGTAAATATATAATTATTATTATTAGCATTAGCATTAACATTAGCAGCAGCAGCAGCCCTTTCTGGGAGCCAGTGACCATCTATAATAACCATGGAATAAAAGATACTTGTAAAAATCATTGTGATCCCATAAAAAAAATCACATGATATCAGAGTGTGAAAGGGAATTTAGAGAACACCAAGTCCAGTCCTTCACATGATTGGTAAATGAATTTCATCTCTAACCTTTCAGACTCCTGGTTATATACAGCCTCTGCATAAATACTGTCAGGAAACTCTGTACTTCACAAGACTGTCCATACCAAAAGAGTGAAGCCAATATCTGCTTTTCTATTATCTACTTCTTTTTTTTTTAAGGTTTTTGCTAGGCAATGGGGTTAAGTGGCTTGCCCAAGACCACACAGCTAGGTAATTATTAAGTGTCTGAGACTGGATTTGAACCTAGGTACTCCTGAATCTGGGGCCGGTGCTTTATCCACTGCACCACCTAGCCGCCCCTATTATCTACTTCTAAGTCCTATTTCTGCCTTCTGAAGATACAAAGAATAAATATGCTCCCTTTCCCATATAATGGTCAAAATATTTCATGATAAGTATCAAGGACGAATCTGAAGTTTTTCTGCCCTTATTCATGCATAGTTTTCCTCAAATTAGTCTAGTCCTCCTTCCAAGAAGAGGAAACACCTACTCAAAACCAATGATGGGATCCAGTTTTGAAACTCTATGTATAAGTGAATTCTATATAATGTTTCATTCCAGAGATTTACAAAAGCTTGGTAGGAGTCTAATCTTTTACTCAATACTTTACTATTTTGCTGAATGATTTCAGCAAAGAAGGAACTCCAATAACACACACACACACACACACACACACACACACACACACACACACACACACACGAACGTTAATAACACAAAAACACATTAGGATAAAACTATACTTGTAAATCCTCACATATCCAACAAACAATTTATTGATCATATTCTGGTCTGTATATCTCCCTGTCACAATTTTGGTGAAGAACTTTGGCAAAAATCAGCGAGTAGCAAGCGGCAATGTAAATTTAAAAATACAAAAGCATATATACATATATGGATACACATATGCATACCTAGATATAACACTTTAAGGTTTACAAAACACTTCTAGCAAAACATGTCATGAAATGTTTTATTGTACAATGATGACAAAGACATTTTTAAGAGACTGGATTGCTAGGATCACACAACTACAAAGTGTCTGAGGCAGGATTTGAACCAAACTCTACTGAATCCAAGGTCAGCATTCTATCCACTACATCATGTGACTCTCAATGAAATTATTCTAAGTTGTCAACATACAAAGAATGCCATGAAAAAAATAAATAAATAGCATTTCATTATTATTTATTCATTGGGTATAATGCTAATAAAACCAAGGAAATATATAAGCCTTACACCCACTCTTTTTTGGTTCTCCTGATAGTTCCTCATTTCAGCACTAACTGCTCCAATAACTCATTTTTTGTTATTAGTCAAATAACTTCCTTCTCTAGACCTCACTTTTCAACATGTAAGAGTTATACTACTTCCCTTATAGGGATTTTGTGAAAATAAAATGAGAAAATATATGGATATGTGTGTGAAGTTTTAGATTAATATGAATTGTTCTACATTAAAAGGTATCAAAATCTCCAATTTTTAAATCATTTTACCAAGAAGAAATGACTTCCCTTATGCCATTTTTCTTTACCATAGTAGTTGAAGAAACATATCAATTGAAACTAACTTAACTGTCAAATACTATCTCCTACCCTGTTCTTCTGTTTCAATAACAAGTTTGCAGTATATTTTGATTTTTTAATTTAATTTCCCTGAATTTTTTCCAAAAGTCATAAAATAAAGATCCCTTAAGGTCTCATATACTAATGAGAGGAGAGGCAAATTACATACTCTACAATTGAATTGTTGATTCCCTGGCTTATTTATCAATATCTTTATTCAGAAAGTATAAGTACTGATAAGTCCCGATTAGTGTAAGTAACGAATCCCCTGAATTGATCATGTGTATTCAAAAAATCATATAATTTGAAAGCTATAATTGTGGTTCTAGCCTGCTAGAAATATGCAGTGACTTCAAATAATGTGACCTCTATGAGGAAATTCATGTTCATATGTATAATTTTTTATATATACTTATACATACATTTATGCCTGTATATGTGTGCATATATATATGAACATGTACTTGAAAGTGTGTATATGTAAACATGTGTGCATGCATAGATTGTTAAGGTGATAGATAAATAAATAGATGGATGGATAGATAGATAGATAGATAGATAGATAGATAGATAGATAGATAGATAGATTTTCACATATATCCAAACTACTCTAGGGTCCTCCTGATGAGGAAGATCCCTGTACTCATGAAAATCAACAGATGTAAACCTTATCAACTAGAGAACTGCCTGGGACCTGAGAGTTTAAGTGACTTACTACTGGTCACATAGTCAATTTACACACACACACACACACACACACACACACACACACACATTCACAAGGATTAAAATATCAATTATATAATGATGACATGTAATTTTAAAGCCATATTCTAGTGGAAGACTACATACATACATGTTTATTTATACCTATATATATACATTATATATACTACCTCAGGCTAAAATAATTTCTCCCTCTTTAAATTTCTCAAAGCACTTTGCCTGGATCTCTCATTTGCATTTATCTTATTGTCTCTTGCATCATATATTTGTATACTTGTCTTTTTTACTACCATTTGATTACAAGCTCTTGGAGAGCAAAATTTGCATAATATTCATCTTTGTGATCCCAGAGATTTGCACATAATGTAGTAAGCATTAAGTAAAATGTCTGTTAGATTGAGTTGAAATAAGTAAATGATATTGATTGAAAAGAATGGTATTTATCCTGAACAAAACTTTGGAGTTCAGAGTTTGCTGAGTTCACCATCAGGGTGCCTTTATGTCCCACTGGATGTCAGTCTTCTTCTTGGCACCCTTCCCCACCCCAGGTTCTCAGAGCCCTCATTCCACCCATGACCTCCACATTTTAATACCCTCTCTTGCAACTCCTTACAAAGTAGAATGCTTTTCACTCTCCCTATATTCCTTAAAAGTGATTCATTCAAATGTCATGCTAAGAGTAGAGAGAGGAAGGGATAATGGGAGAAATCAATAAAAAATATTGTTTTAGGGGAGGCTGGTTGGCTCAATGGATAGAGCACCAGCCTGGGAGTCAGTAGTACTTGAGTTCAAATCTGGCCTCAGACACTTAATAATTACCTGTGTGGCCTTGGGCAAGCCACTTAACCCCATTTGCCTTGCAAAAACTTAAAAAAATATTGTTTTTAAAAAATCGACTTTTTATATAATTCCATATAAAGGCTATGTGGCACAGGGGTTAAAGAGCCAACCTTGACCTAGATTTAAGTTCCAGCTTTGAAATACATTGGTTGTATGATTCTAAGAAATTCTTGAGCTTCTTAGGGCTCTAGAAAAAAAAAGTTATTGACCTGCATTAAGAGAGGGAGCTACCTTACCAGAGAGTTCTGTATACTGATAAAATATTATTAAATCCACTCTTTATTCCTGTATAGCTCCATATAGTCAGACCAATATATGATCATGGTTTATTGTGTTACCACTCCCAGGTAGAATATTTGCATTTAAGTGGGGTTTTCTGTAGATGATCCTTTAAATCAAAGAAGTGACTAATGGTGGGAACTCCAGACACCTGTCTGAACAATATGGGTAGATATTTTGGGTTAAGGGGGAGTTTTCAGCACTCCTCAAATCATAATGTCCTGACAAAAAATAGGCAATTCAGTCTATAACTAGAATAGTCCTTTATTTATGACATAACAACCCAAGACCATGAAGGAAGACAAGTGATCTCAAGATTGGTCAAATTGCATTTGGAGAGACAAGCAAAGCAGTTTCGTTATATGACACATACAATCCATCTGCACTAGGTTCGTTTACAGACATGCTGGACTCCACAGTGCAATGATGGTCAAGTGTAGGTCAGTGAAAAGGATACAATCTCAGGAGTTCAATTTTGTTCATGAGTGTCTAGACTTCAAGATAAATGGGCAAAACAGATTCCCCCTCTCAAATCCCAGTTTTATTTGCCAATGACATCATGGTCTTCAGGAGTAATATACAGTATTGTACTTTTCTCAGATTCATTTCTAGCTACTTCCTGCCCTTTAATTGATATTGTTAATTTGGGGAAGTTTTGTAATTGTAAATAACGTCTGAGATATTGATTGTTTTGGGATTTTGTTGTTTTTGTATTTTTTTACAAGTTTTCTTTTTTTAAAAAATATTTGTTCATTGTTGGGTAGCTTTTTATTTTTTCAATAAAGATATTCAAAGTTATATCCAGAGAATAATTGGCAAGTGCATAATTTCTTAATGAGCTTTGTTGCCAAATGAAAAGTAGTTTTGCTATTTTTTTCATACCATGAGGCACTTTTAATTGGCTCTTATTCTTTAAGTGTTGAAGAGTACACAGGAAGACTATTGTTTAGAAGATTATTTTAAATTTGGGGAATTATGGCATTCATTTTTTACCTCAAAAAACTTTAAATGTGCTGTTGCAAAAGAATAATTTAAATAGATTCTTTATAAAATGACTTTCAAATGTAACATTTAGTGCAGAGAAGCAAAGCAGATTTTATAACATAATATTTCCAGAGTGAACTAGGGAAAATAGATGGCATAGTAGAAAGATCACTGAGGTTGAAATCAGAAAATGGGGGTACTTAATTTGTATTCAGAAAATAAGGGTTTGAGGACTAGCTCCGTATTAATTACAAGAATGTTACCTAGAAAAAATCATTCAATCCTTTCTGAGATTCAGTGTTTGTTATCTGCAAAATAGGAATAATAATAATTGAACTCATAAAGGTTTTAGGAGGGAAGTGCTTTTTATTATTGTGTAATAAATAATTTATCTGTCCTTTTTTTGCAACTGGAACCCTTTACTTATTGTCATTACTACTATAGGACTATGATTTTGATATTCAAAGTGATCATCTAGTAATGTCTTCTAATTTAAAAAATTTTAAGGTCAATATAGCTTTGGGTTTTAGTAAAAACAAAAATTGAAAAGAGATCATTTATATTATATGAAGAAATTAACTATTGAGAGTCAGTCAGTCAGTCAGTCAATAAGCATTTATTTAAGGGCTCACTACATGCCAAATACATACTGGACTAAGTTTGGAATTGGCATAGAATAGTGGACAGAAAGCCCATTTTGCAATATAGAAAACCCAGATTCAAGTCATGCCTCGGATATTAACTCTATGAATATGGAAAAAGTCACTCATTCCCCCAGGGAACTCTTAAAGTTGTTGTTGATAGAAGCAGTTTACTTCCTGGGAATTCTCTAAACTGTTGGAATCACGGGTCAGAACTAAAAGAAAAAAAATTCCTAATGATCAGAACAGATGATTATCACATTCCCAATCCACATTGGAGAGTAGATCTTACTAGATCTTACTACACATGTTCCCCAAAGACTTCTAAAGAAAATATTATTTTGGGGCAGCTAGGTGGTGCAGTGGATAGAGCACCAGCCCTGAAGTCAGTAGTACCTGAGTTCAAATCCAACCTCAGACACTTAATAATTACCTAGCTGTGTGGCCTTGAGCAAACCACTTAACCCCATTTGCCTTGCAAAATCCTAAAAAACATTACTTCAAAACAGAGATATCTGACATTTCTCTGTCACTGAAACACCAAAACCTCAGACCAAATATTACACATTTGAAATTGCAGTGAATGAACCCTATAGATACACAGAAAAAATTTTGCATTTCATGGTTTCTTTGAAAGAAAGGGAATTCATACCAAAACCTTTACAGATAGGACAAAAATATTTAGATTGCTTTTACCCAAAAACACAACCATGAGTCTCATATGCCTTCCAGTTCTGCAGTGTACAATCTACAATCAGATATTTTGATTCAGTAACAAAAAATGTGGCTGATAACATTCCCTGACTATGGAAACACAACTTTGAATGATCATAATATACTTAATATGCAATTATATTTCCACCTCATGCAAATATTTTTCAATTTCCTCAAAGAAGGTACCCTTCTTTGTGAGGACTCACACCAAAAATTAGGACATTTTAAGTTCTACTTCATGTGTTTAGGACATACTTCTCAAATCATTACTTAACACTGAATGGGTCCTCCTAGAACTTGAGAAAAAACATGAGTTGTTTTCATTTAAAAAGAAATCTATCTACAACCATTCATGAGGAACTGATGCTTTTGACTCTTGATGTGGCAGTGTATTACAAACTTCCAAATGAATTAGCCAACTCAAGTAACTGGTCAAGATTATAAGTAGATACATAGTCTAGAAGTTGCAGTGTTTAAATCATCATGGTGAAAACAAAGACTCAATGAACAGAGCTGTTTTAAAAATCATGATATTTACCAATTCATTCATTTTTTTTAAATTTGGAGAACAATATTTTAATAAGAAAAAAGCTCATTATAGCCATAAATCTCTCTCAACCTTATTCAGAATAGATAATAGGAATATATGCATACCCTATGTTTGTTTTTTATGACAACATTTAACTAGTCTTACTATTTTTTGCCCTCATTTGGGAGAGATTTTTTGGAGGGTTGGGAGAAAGGGGAAATGCTTTTGGGAAAGTCTCACTTGAAAATCAGAACCTAGGGCACCTTGACCTCATGGATATGTAACTCACATAATAATCACCCTTCATCATTGTCTCAAATAGTGAATTCAACAAGACACAGCACTGTGAGTCTCCTCTTCCCAAAAGGGGGGAGGATATGATGCTGTTGGTGGTGATATTAGCCAGTGGTGGGCAGAAAATTATTTCATTTCCTAAGGTCACAGACTCCATTTCCATTATGAATCAGCAGATAAAGTGAATGGCTATAGGAGGGGCAGAGGGAAAGCAAAAGATTGTATGCATGCATGTGGAAGTTCAGGTGTCTGCTTGTAAAATAAATCAATCACATCCACTGTATTTTTATAAGTGTTTCAACACTTAAACAATATTGTTTTACCAGATCTTAGAAGCCTTTTTATCAGGAGATTGGTGAAGAAGGGGTGGAGCATAAATAGCCTTCTAGAAATCAGGGAAAGGTGAATATAATCCCCTTTTTCCTCTACTTTTGAACAATTATTTTTATCATTGTTGCCCTCAAATACTCAAAATATAAAAATTATCGTGCTTCAATTTTTTCCTATTTTTTCCATAATTCAAAAATAAAAGATGCTTTCCACTGGCTAATTTTATGACTCTTCTTTCTATTCTTGTTCTAGGGCAACAAAAATTTTGCCAACTAAAAAGTGCTATAAACAGCCATGCCCTAGCTGAAAAAAGCAATATGCCGTCAGCCTGACATATACCTCGCTTTTCCGCTCATTGTCAGCACTGTGATTGATGGTGTAGTTCATTAATGTGGGACGATTGTCAGCTTTTCCTGAATAAATATAAAAAGAAACAAAGAAATCCCCACCCTTTTCAAGCCAGAGTGAATTATTTCCTACTTTCCCGTCTTAGGTTTAAGCATCAATAGCGCATTTTTCTCCACATAAATAATAAATCTCAACTTTAATGGTAGGAATTTTAGTTGGGGTTAGAGATTCAAACTTTTTTAAAAATATGTAAAATAACAGTAAATAAAGCAACAAAATGTTACTTCATAGGAAAAAGCAGTTTTGGCATCTAAATAACATTTATTTCAAAGCAATCCTTCACGTTTGTTTATAAAGTAAGAAAAAGCAAGAAATAATCACTTTTTAAAATTGTAAAGTAGATATGGTTTGTCATTTACCAGACCACATATAATTAGGAACACAAATAAGAAAAATAATAAAAACATAGATATTATGGCCAATCATTCATAGCTAGATGGGACAGATAAAAGGAAGTATAGAAATAATAATCATAGATTTTCTATTTCTCTCTTAGAGGCACATGAAAATCAATTAGGTAAAAGGAGCTTAGGATATTTACATCTTAGTTATTGTGTGGTAATGTTTGCCATTTTCATGACATATAGTTAGTTAACCACATGACTTTTGCTTGCTCTGGCATTCTTATCATTCTACCTGATTGCTTACCTTGTTAATCACAGGATCAATACTTACAACTTACATTTGCCTTGGTATGTGAAAAAGCCATAACCAAAATAAACACCTCTTCATACATATGGTGGTGATTCACAGGTTGATGCACAGGGAGCATTGTACTCTGGGTGCTCTATTCCTGTGCATATTTTCTTGGAAGGCAATGTGCTAATGACAATAATAATTTATTCTCAAAATGTGCTAAATTCATTGCATTGGATTGTGATATATTTTGAATGCCATTGGAAGAACAGGAAACGAAAAACTGTAGAAAAACTGGCATTGTGCCACCAACTGAAGATCCAATCTGACTGTAATAGAAGGTGATTATTGAGGACTAGCAGGCAGACAATGGATGGTTTCCTCTTAAAATGACAGCTCAGCTGAGTATCAACCATCTTCCTACAGCACAAAAAATGTATAGGTTTTTGAGGTGCCCTAATTCCTAATAGTATAGGAAACATTCAAACTTGTGACCTCATTTGAATAGGGATAGAAAGGTTAAGGGTTAAAATGTTGGGAGTGTTTTTGTGAAGACAAATAATATCTAGCATGCTTTAAAATATTTTTCAAAGTACTTTCATATATATAGTCTCATTTGATCTTTATAACAATCCAATTAGCTATATAGAGCAGATATTGTCCTACCCATTATACAGATGAGAAAACTAATGCCCAATGGAGATTAAATCATTTATTTATGGGAAAATAGTAAGTGACAGTTTTGAAATGAGACTACTTCTTTTCTGACTTATATTCTTTCCTATATAACCATTAAAACAAAACCAATATTTATCCATTTCCTGATTTTGACAAATCAGGTAGTATATTTTTTATTTGTTTTTTTTCCCACAAAGTTTTCATTTGGAGAGATTAGATTATTTAATGTCTCATTTTTTTTTGCTTCAAATCCCTCCACAATGTAAGTAGAGTATAAATTAAAAATACATATCAATGTATACGTGTGTGTATGTTTCCAATCACTTCAGTTGTTAAGGCCCTTATTTTCCCAGTATGAGTGGCCAGAGAAGTTTGACAGATTTTACAAAGCTGTTTGAAATCAGTGGCAGAACCCAGACCCATCTGAAAGTCTTTCAGAAAGTAGCCTGCCGAGAAAATTGCCTTTTCGCTTACTGCATTATATCCGCCTATGCTTCTTAAATAGTCACAGCAACACTTTCAGAATGTCATGGAATAATAAAAATCAGTTGTGGGAAATACAGGGTTTTGAAAGAGGGAAAAGTGGCATCCTACAAACTCCAGGCCTTATATGTCACAGTGACCTAGAGTCTAACAAGACTGGCTCGCCAGTGCCTCAGAGTAAATTAATATAGACACATCCTCTGGATTCTGTCAGGACCAAGCCCTGACATTCAGCCAGAGTCTTCCACAAAGGAAAAAATAATCCACACGAGTAGTAAATTTATCAATCAAATTCTGTAAGTGTCCCTCACTGATAACACCACTCACCTTTAGAATTTTACATTGCTAGAGAATAAAACTCTATAGGTCTCTACTTCAAGGCTCTTCAATGAAAGAACATCATTGACAGTAATTCACAAATGTTTACCATTCTCCACCCTATAATCAATACAAAAGCAGGATACTCTCTTTGCTTCTTAAAGATAAGTCAGGTTGTAGGCCAAAGAACAGAATGAATAGCAAGCAATAATGTAAGTGTCCTTAGTTTGGATTCCAAAGAAGACTTTCTCCTTGTTTTTCCCCTGGCAGAATTAAAGGA
This sequence comes from Macrotis lagotis, assembly GCF_037893015.1. Taxonomy (NCBI): domain Eukaryota; kingdom Metazoa; phylum Chordata; class Mammalia; order Peramelemorphia; family Peramelidae; genus Macrotis; species Macrotis lagotis. Next base: position 390,245,011 of record NC_133658.1, on the reverse strand, counting down.
AGAGTAGATAGATAGATAGATAGATAGATAGATAGATAGACAGACAGGTAAATTTTATCTTAAATCAACTTGAGTCTACATTTTCAGGGCTTATTAACTTTGAGTTTGGATATAATCTTAAATTTCTTTCCTGTGTATTTTTTAAATAGAATAATGTGAGAGAAGAGAAATTCAAGAAATAATTAGATCCCAGATTCAGGATCACAAATTTCAAACTGGAAGAAACCTTAGTAATCAACTAGTCCAATCTTCTTATTTTATAGATAAGGAAACTGAGTCCCAGAAAGATTTAAATATATTGCCCAATGTCACACTAGAAACAAAAAGCAGAGCCAGAGCCTAAGTCCTCAGGTTTCAAATTGAGCACTCTTTCTACTGTCACAAACCTTTAAACAAATTTGAGGGAAACAATTACCAAAGGTAAAATGTTGTTCTTGGCAATGGAGAAACAGAAGTGAACAATAGATCCTGTTCTCAAGGCGCTTACAGTCTCATGGTAGGAGAGGGATATAGAAATATTGAAGTTAAAGTATGAAGTAGAATGTATTAGGCTCACCAATATTAGGATAAATTTGAAAATAAGAGTTCTTTCATTGGGGGAATGGGGGAGGATTGGTGAAAGTGATCAAGAAAGGTTGAATGAATGAGATAGCAACAGATTTGGTCCTTGAAAGAGGTATAGAAATAGAATTTCAAGCCAAGATGGACTGGGGGGGATATTCCAAACATAAAGGACAATATAACAAAGACAATGGTGGGAAGCACGGGAACTGAAGATGGACAGTAGCCCAGGTTGACTAGAATTTAATGTATGAAGGGAAGTAGTACAAAACAACAACAAAACACATCATACTAAAGTAGATACTTGTCTGGTTTTTTCCATGTGATAAACAAACATAAGTTTTTGAAATGAAGATGATGCCTTGATCAATGCAAAGATCAGTTCTACGACTCAACAATATACCAATAATTTGGCAAAAGAATAGTAGTACAGTATATGTCTATTTATATCTGATTTACATCAAAACCCCTTGTCGCCTCCCTTTTCTCCAGCTCTTCCCAACTAGATCTATTATGAGATTCATACATGATTACTCAGGAGAAAATTAAATTACAAATGATAAGAGAACTATATTTGCCAACATTGTACTTTAGCCCAGGGATCAGTTAATCTTTGGAAGAAAGGTTTAAAGCAGTTTTACCAAGGAGAGAGGACAATTTGCGTTCTTAGACAATCAAATTGGAAGGGTAACAGTCTCTGAAAGACGAATGAAACTGAAATGAAAGTCATGCTTATTTACATGGTTTTCCCAGTTCAAGTAAATGAATTTTGCAGAGAGTTTAGCATAGGAGTTTTGCAGGACTAACCGACATCACAAGTCCTTCAGCCCTGGCACACAACTGTGGCAACTGTGTCCATTTTTACAATCTAATTTTACAAAAGATTAACCACAGAGAGGGTATCAGTGAATGGTAAAGAGGCTAGATTGTTGCATATGACTGGAACGAGAGAATATAGCAGTCACAATTGAGTACTGCATTTTTTTCTCCTTTCTGTGAAGGAAAATATGTCAGGTGCAATAATCACTAGATCATGGTGGAGTCTAAAAATATCTCTCATATAATCCAGGATAAAAAGAACAAATAAGACCCCAACAGCCTTCAATGATGTCTGGAAGGGCATGGGACTTAGAATTAAAAGGGTTGAGTTCCCATCTCATCCCTACTACTTTCTTACCTTAAGCAGGTCACTTCCCCAAGAACTCAGGTTCCTCCTTTGTAAAATAATGGATCTATACTAGATAATAAAGGGAAGGATGTCTCTTTCAGTTCTAATATTCTATATTTCTCCAGAATTACCAAAAACTGTTCATAGTCTTGAGGAAAAAAGTTTATATTGGGTCCTCAAAGGTGGTCTAGCCCCAAGGTACTGCTGAATTATTGCAATATATTATCTTTTTAGCTGTACCCAACACAGGAAACTTTAGTTTCTAAATAAAACATTTTCTAAAAGAAGTGATTTGCCTTTTCATTGATTCATTCCATTAACAGAGGTCTCTGTTTACCTTGTTCTCTTCTTTGCAAACCATTGAGGATGAGGCTGACTTGTAGATTTTTTTTTTAATTCCTCCAATTTGCATGTGCTTTATTTTTTTCAGAAGAATGTCACATGCTTATTAATGCAACATTTTCACAAAGACAATGTCAGAAAAGTGTAATTGTGGTGGCTTTGTTTCCCACTTGCCGTGTTTTGATTGGAATCTGTGTTAATTCACAGCCCACATTGTAAAGCAACTGAAAATTATCTTTGTCAATACAGTTTCCTAACAATCATTAAACCCAAGCAATTAGATATAAATAAGTCATTGTCGGCAAAATGAAGAATGTCATGTAATGTCTCAAATGAATAAAAGAAACAGTTGAAAAGGGAAGGGAGGGTACAGAGAAAGAAAGAGAATACAGGAATTCCTTATGGGATTTCCAGCGAGAGGAAAAACTTTATGCTCCTAAATAAAGACACACAAAAATAAACACACTTGAAAAATCATTATCCGATGCACTTTTAAGCCAACTCCTAAAAAGAAATTCCTTCTGAAATGCTCTTGGATGGTTGTTTATATACTAAGATCAACATTTAAGTTGTGTTACAAAGCTCATTGTACACTATATAAGCAGTCCTAAGACCTCTGAAACAACATAACTTTGGGTTTAATCCACTGAAAACATACTCTCTGCACATGAAAATTTTGTTCGCTTTGGTTGGGAAAAAGTGAGGAATGTACTTTTTTTCCAAGTAAGAAGAGGGTCAAGAAAGCATTTTTCAAATATATTCCCTAGTGAATGACCAAATGGCCAATGTTCCATCATCCACCTGAGGGAAACTGCAGGCCAAGAAGCAGATCGATTTTTGAAAGAAGCATTCATACCTTAAATATGCATTTATGCTCCAACACAAAAAAAAAATGGAATGAGTTGTTCATTTTTCAAGAAAGGAACTCAGAAATAAGGGAAATTTGGGAACTTCAAATTCCTATGCCTCTTTAACCCAACAATAGGTATTTTAAAATATTTTAGGGAAAAATGATCAGAAATCAAAATGAATTCTACTAAAACTAACAAGGAAATAATGTTAGCATTCCAAAATCAGAAAATAGCTCTCTATCCTGCATAGGCTTACTTAATAAGGCCAATGAAGATGCATTTTATTCTACAGTCATAGCTCTTCATATCAGTTAATTTTTTCCAAAATAATCGGCAGGAATATCATCAGATTTCCCACTTAAACAGGGTAGAACCAATTCCTATAAACAAGAATTAAAGTATTAAAATCTATAGTCACTAGTTCTTCAAAAAAAGCAAATTTCCTGACTTATTTAAGTGGTATCATGTCCTTGAGCAATACAGAATTCTAGAACAGAAAATGTCAAAACAGCAAAAGATCTCAGAGATCAAGTCCATTATACTCGTTCAACAGAGCTGGTTAGTAACTTGTTCCAAGAGCTCCCAAATTAGTGTGACTGAGTCCTAGCCAAAATTCCCAGGCCTCTTTCTACTACCCTATAATAATCTTGACCTAATGACTTGTCAACTTCTTCTTCATCATCATCATCATCATCTCATCATTGTATTCTGTGTCTATTTGTAGTGCTTTTGTAATTAATTTATATTTATACTGTTTTTCATCTTGTATTTATTATTAAAGCTTAAAACTGCACCAAGGGGCAGTTTGTGGTGCAGTGGATAGAGCACTGGACTTGGAGGCAAGAGAATCTGAGTCCAAATCTGGTCTCAGACACTCAATGCTTACTAGTTGTGTGACCTTGAGCAAGTCCCTTAACCCCATTGCCTCACAAAAACAAATTTTAAAAAAACGACACCAAGACTTTTGGGACACCCTGTATAACATCTTATACTCACAAAACACTTTCATATTCATTTCATTTGATCTTTTCAACTCTATGAAGTATATAAATATAAAATTATGGAATCTTATAATTAAAGGGAACCATAGAGATAATCTAGTTTAGTGATTCTTAACCTGGGGTGTATGAATTATTTTCCTATTTAAATCATTAAATTTCAATATAATTGACTTCCTTTATAATTATCTGCATTTGTATTTTATAGAATTTAAAAACCTAAGCATTTGACTTTATTTACTTAAAAACATTAGCATTTTATTTTATTCTAAAAGGAGTCCATAGGTTGCTCAGAAGGGGTCTAGAATGAAAAGAAAAAGTTTAAGAAGCCCTGAGCTAATATAATTGCCTATTTTATAAATAAGGAACTTGAAGCCCAGGGAAAATAAATAACTTGCCCAAAAACACACAATGAGTAAGTAGCAGAGTAAGAACCTGAATTCAAACCTTCATATTCCACGTTGCAGGTTCATGGGTTCTGAGTTGTTTTTTAAAACTGGTGAAAGATTCATGGAGATCTTCCCATGCTCCCTTGTGACCAATGGCATGCATTTTTAAAAGACAAGATGGGGTTAAGGGATGTTGTGTGAAACCATGATGTGAATTGAAACTAACTGACCTAAAAGAAAATCAGACTCATGACCTTGACCTCATGATCTCTGGGTCCTTAGCCATTCTATTTGCAAATGGTTTCTAATTAGTCAAGAGCAAACATCTCCAAGTTGTATATCTCCAAGTTGTTCCCTACAAAGTTAGCTCTCAAAATGATTAACAAACTGTTTCAATGTTCAATAAGTTCATTAGAGGTAAATATTATAAACAAGAATTTCTCTGCATTGCCAATGCCTCTCTTCTCCTAAAGTAATATGAATAAGTTATTAAATAAATAACCCAGAGTCTGACCTGCAGAGATGAGTGCCTCCTTCTCTTCTCCCCTGACCTCTCCCAAAATGCAGTTAATGCTTCCTGCTTTGGAGCTTAGCTCTAGGTTTGAGCTGAACTGTTTAGTGAATGAATGAGTGCAAATTCACCTAACCTACTATATCTAGACAGCTCAGGGTCATGCCTCACCTCTCATCTGGTCACCAGGAACCAGGTACTACACAGGCATCTTGCCATCAGCCCTGTCAAAGCACATTAACTACTGTACTTTTTGCCCTGGAAAGAGTAATCAAACCACTATTTCCATTTTTACTGAATAGGGGTAACAATGACTGCCCTATGGTTCCTCTCACAATCCTCTGATTGCCCAGATCAAAATCTCCTTCCTTCACTACAACTCACATATATGTGTGTTTTCTCTCCATATTCAGATACAAATTCCTCCAGCATAGAGATTGTCTCATTTTGTACCTAACATATAATGTAAGCCTGACAAATGCTTTTTTATTCATTCTTGAATCTCCCTCTACTCCCTTTAGCCAAAACAAAATGCTTTCTTGATACTTGGAGAACAAAAGATACAATATGAATTGACAGAGGATTTTAAAGTATCTTAATGCTATTGTGTACATGTATGTTTGGATTGGGCACATATATGGATAGAGTTAACATCCAATTAGGAATGAGTATTTAATATAAGCATGGATTACAGTGGACTTTGACAAGTCATGGGAGAGTACTTCCAAAGATTCTGCAAGGGACAGGAGAATTGGTAAACTCATCTGAGAAGCAAGGATATAATTGGTTTAGATGAAGTGTTTCAATGTCATCAGTTCTGAAAATGAATCAGTGTCCATTCCCTCTACTCTTATCCTAAGCAAAAAAAAAAAAAATCCTAAGAAACTGAAAAATATGTTAATTTTATAGATCTTATTTAAAATTACCTCTATTGAAGAAAGGACAGAATTGGCATTTTGTGTATGCTTTAAGTCTTTATAAGAATGGTAAAAGAGTTGGCAATAATAGTTAGATGTTCTGGAATATTAGCAAGCTGATAATTTCTTTATCCCGTGATTTAAAAAATAGAGCAAACTTCCAAATTATTTATATTTAGGGATTTTGTTTTTGTTTTGTTTTTAGCAAAGCAATGGGGTTAAATGACTTGTCCAAGGTTGCACAGGTAGGTAATTATTAAGTGTCTGAAGATTGGATTTGAATTCAGGTCCTGCTGACTCCAGGACCATTGCTCTATCCACTTTGCCAACTAGCATCCCCTTATATTATGTTTTGAAAGGTATTGTGACATTCATTCAACAAATACCTAATGAGCTCTTATGATTAATAAAGTGCTACAGAATATTCAAAGATTATATTAAGCAAGATACCTCTCCTCATGAAGCATGTATATATTATTATATGCATACATACAATCACTTTCTTATCATGGATGTGGCTCACAACTCTTTTATGCCTTAGTAGACATCTTCATGAATTTTGAACCTTGAAAATTTGATTATTCAATAGCCAACACTCTGGTTATGAGCTGCTCTGAACTTTGCTTGGTTGGGGTTCAGACAATAGACATATGATCCATTGCCATAGCAACACAAAGCCTTTCTAACTTAGAAAAAAAATCTACCATGACTTACTTTTCATTGGCAGAGTATTCAAGAACTTGTTATCACCTTTATGGAGTCCAAGATCCTATCCCTCCCTTACAATGATTCCCTCTACAGCATTCCTAATAAGTAGCATCAAGGTTCTTTTTAAAAACATTTAGTGATGGGGAACCCATTATCTCATTAGATGGGTAATTCCACTTTTTCAACAGATCTAATTATTTGAAAAGTTCATGCTTCTATTAAACCAAAACTTCCATCCCTGTAATGTGGACTCCTTGATCTTGATTCTGCCCTTTGGGTCTATACAAAATAAATCTAATCCCATCTCCCTTTAATCCTCTAAATTCTTGAATGCTCTCTCCTCCTCCTTCTCCTCCACCCCCCCACCACCACTACCTTCCCTGTCTTCTCCTTTGCCAGCTAAACATCCCCAGTTTCTTTAACCATTCCTCATATCAGGTATACCACCATTCTAGTCTGCTCTCTTTGACACATTCTGATTTGTCAGTAACCCATCTAAGATATGGCCACTAAACCTGAATTTAATATTTAGATATGATGGGCTGATACAAAGTAAAGGAACTCTATTGCTTTCCACATTCTAAACAATATAAACTTTTATTCATGCAGATTGATATTTTACTACATTATATATATATATATATATATATAGCCTTAAATCATTTATTCTCTATATATAGTCATATAAAGCTCCTAAGATTTTTTTTATAAGAACCACTATCAAATCATGTTTGCTTTACCATTCTGTATTTGTGCAGTTGACTTTTTAACCTAATTGTAGGCTTTTACAAAGATTCATAGTTTCATCATCCCAACTGTGGAAGTCTTTTTTAAACTATGGTTCTCTTATTCAATTTGTTAATTATGCTTCCTAGTTTTGTGTCATTATCAAATTCAATATGTACATTCTATGTTTTCATCCAAATCTTTGATTAAAAATGTTGAACAGGACATGGCCTAGTTCAGAGTCTTGTAACATGTCACTAGAGACCTTCTGCCAGGCCAATATAGATCCATTGAACAGTATTCTGAGTAATTGTTGATTGATTAATGAGTTGCTGAAACATGAATTCTGGGTTACTTTGCAGTTCCTCTGAAAATAAAATTTTGTTAATTATCTTGAACAGAGACTTGCCCATCAACCAGACAACTACTTATTCATTCATGGGATGAAGATTTTTTTCATTGCTCTCAAACTTATCTCTTTGGCTTGAAATATGTTTAAAACTTTAGAAAACACTTCTTTAAACGTCTTACTAATTTAGATCCTTTGGACAGAAAAGTCCAATATCATTAAAAACATTTACTTGGAAAGCAAACTATTTACATTGATTTTGAAAAGAAGTTTCACTCTAAAGAGTTATATTTTTCCGCCTTGCCCTTTTGTCCTAACAAAAGTCATTTGGTTAATTTGAATAACACGAAACTTTGTGATTTAAACTCCTCCTGAGATGCGCCAGAATCCCACAATGAATTCAAGATGGTACTATCAGGATTGCTACACCTTATTAATCTGTTACAAACACAACACAGGCTCCATAGGGAGACTATCGAAAGGAGAGCAGAGGAAAAAAAAACCCACAAGGCTGGACCCTGAAAGCTAAAATTGCCATGTGCCCAGTAATAGGATGATCTGTGTCACATGATCCTCTAATTGAAAAAATATGCTGGAAACAATACCAAGTGGAGTGTAAGAAACACTATTTATCTAGTCTTTTTAATAAGGAAACCTTCCCAGATCTCCTACTCTTGATTCAAGCTAGGGAAAATATACTTTAAAACCCATTTCATTTAAACTACAGATACAAAACCCATGAATAGCTCTCACAAACACTACAACATGGTGGAGGGGGTGGAGAGACACTTCTAGCTGTTAGGCTTTTTAAATTCGGGGACATATTTAAAATACAGCAGAAACATTTCATCTGAGGGAATTTTCCCAGCCCCTTGACTTTATTTTGTGTCTCAAACAAAATGCTCCTTTTATGAAAAACCCAACTTAAATATTAATGTGTGTTTTCTTAAGGAAGTGGAAGGCGAATCAACTTCCTGGTACCCAGGGTATCTGATTTCTAAAATGGTCTGACACTGATTGTCACAACTTCACCAGATGTGAGGGGTGAAGCTCTATAAAAACGGAAGCCCAGGCTTTGAGGCTTACTGCTGTGTCGGCCCCACAGTGCAGTGAGCTGCATCCTCTGATAGTATATTTTTGTTAGCTGACTGCCCGGAAGCCCTCGACTGCTCAAGTTATTCTGTGATCCTGCAAGGACCTTCCCAGTCCTAATGACAGCCCAGAAATCAGAGTGTGTTTGTGTAGATGGGTTTTGGTGATATATATATATACGTATATATATATATATATATATATATATATATATATATATATATATACGTATATATATGTATGTATATATATATATATATATATATATATATATATATATATATATAATTTATTTATTTATTCATTTATTAGACACAATGGAGTTAGGTGAGATATGGTTCCAGGGTCAAAATACTTTTTTAAAAAAAATATTTTTAGAAACTTTTTAAAAAGGCTTTTGTTTGCCCTTGCACACAAAGAAACAATGTCTTTTGTCACTAATTCCCCCTCCCCCTTTTTTACTGTTGGGTTTTGTTTACTGACATTTTCAATACAGAGCTATGAGAAGAGTATTTCCTCATATTAAATCTAAATGTCACAAAGAACCAAATTTGCTTTCTAAAGAAATCTGTCTATATAGATAAGATTTCCTTGGTTAAAAAGAAATATAAATAAAAATAAGTCCTGTTCTCCATGTGTACCATATATCCTGTTCATATTCTTTATGGCTCTGCTACTCCTTTTTACCTAATTATTAACTAATTGGAAGCTCATTTACTATTGCTGCCTGAGTCTCAGAAAATTTTGATTTGCTATTTGAAGGCCATTCAATTTTCACATGAGCTGATGTTGGGTCAGGAAGACCAGTCCAAGTGTGTGGTACTGAAAGAGTTAAGCCAAATGAATACATAAATTTTAAAAGTGCTCTTTCTGCAGGAGATCTGAATTACCGAATGGGGTCCAGAGATAACAAATAGGTTTGCAAATATCTTATCATTCATCCTGCTTCTATCTACTACACTACCCCTACCCTGCCAGATATGATCAACACTTAAAGGCTTTCCACTTGACCCTCCACCTCCCATGTTGACCCCCAGCAGGCTCTCTCCAGAACAGCTCTGTGGTAAAATAGTAGTATATAGGGTGAGAGAGGAGAATCAGAGGCTTATTGTTATTTCCTTGCTTTAAGCAAACCTGACCAAAGAAAATTCTGGTTTACAAAAGAATCAATTTAAAGGATGACAACTTATTTTTTACAGAAAACTTCACTCCAGTAGTCCTCCAACTACTAAATGTATCTTGGATTTAAACATCATTATTCTATTTACACTAACTTTCATATGAAACATTACCACTGGATAAATTCAGATGGAATAGAGTATGATATGACCTGCCATAGGAAAAAATAGAAAATATACCCAAATGCTACTGGCCCTTTTTAAGTGATTTCTCACCTAAACCCCTTAGTTTCCATAATGAATGAGAACCACCAGTTTATTCCAAGGATTTGAAACCAATACACAGGAAATACTGTGGGAGGGTGGCCAAAATCCAGCAATGAGAGATCACAGACAGTCTCTTTACTTTCATTCCCTTAAAATGTGGCTGAGCAAATCTGGGCCATAGTTTCTTTAGCAACACAAGTTGATATTTCAAAATGAAAAATTCTAAAGTTCACATGTGGTAAAGATAGGATTAGAACCTATATCTTTGAAATTCCAACTCAATATGTTTTCCATGACACTATTTATTATGTTATAACTCAATAATCTGAAGTATTCTTCTCCTCCTTCTTTGCTTACCTAAATTCAACTTTTTCAAAGTCAAGTTCAAATCAAACCTTCTTCCAACTACTTTACTCCAACCCACATGGAACACTCTTTTTTTCTGAATTTCTATATGACAAATACATTTAATCCAAGAGTGTCTTCTACTGTTTCTGTTTCAAATGTTTATGGGCAGAGCTATATCTTGGATACATCATCCCCATCTACAGTACTATGTACATAGCAGCTACTCAACAAATACATATTGAATAAAGATGATTTTTACTTAAAGGTACAAAAATAGGAATTATAAAAGTATCCCTGAAACTAAATGACAAAATAGTAAAGGTTGTGGGAAGAGTTCCACATAATAAAATATACCATCTTTAATTCAATTGTTTTTCCATTTCAGATCATTCAACCCCCAACATCACAAGACCACCATAAGAACAATTCCTCACTGACAAGGCAGGTCTTGGTTAAGGTTCTTTCATTCCCTTAGGATCACTGAAAGGACTAGATTGGGAATCAGAATGCCTGGAAAATTCCCAATTCTTCCACTAATTCATTTTATGATTCAAGCTATACTGACTTGTCTGACCTTGGGTAAATCCTTTCACTTCCCCAAGTCTCAGCTTGATCATCTATAAAAGGAGAGAATTGCACTAAATCTCTAAAGTCTCTTCTTACCTTAAATCTATGATTGTATCTTAAACTTCTCAGTCAAGTCACTTCACCTCTCTGTTTCTTCAACTACAAAATGGATGCAGGAAGAGGAAATAAACTAAATGACATCTAAATTCTTTCCCATTTCTAGCACTTGATGATCCCATGGATTTCTAATGCTATAATGACAAATTTTTAATCATTGACTGTATGACATAGTGGATAGAGAGATGGCCTCTCAGATGGGAAGATCTGGGTTCAACTCTTACCTCTAAAATATATTGACTTACTAGAGTCAAGGGCACTTCAGTTCACAAGGCTGTAGACCAATGGTGTCAAATTCAAATGGAAATGGATCACTGCCTGTCACCTACTGATTTAGAAGAAAACAAATTTTTATTTATTTTGTTAAATATTTCCCAATGAGATTTTAATCTGGTTCAGGCTGTATTTGGGAGTTTTATTCAGGGAAGTTTGTCATCTCTACTCTAGTCACCTCTCTAAAACTAAAGATCTGAAAGAAGGTGCTGACCTGCATCAGCAGAGTGAGCTTCCTCACCTGGGAATTTATTCCAATGAAATCACAAGTCCAGCACTTATGCCTATAATAATACAGATATAAATAAAGAGTATTATAATCTCCTTCAAGGTCAGAGATATAATCCTCATGATGCCTAACACAGTATGCACTATAACATAGCAAGCCCTGCTATAATATCTGGTGGTAATAGCAAAAGATGGTATTTTTTCTTCACCTCAGTCAATGTTAAGTGAAGTGCTAATTATTAAACATCTTAAATCAAAATGAAACCAAACCTAAAGTGAACTCTGACAACCTTTAAACTCATTGTCTATCCTGAAGGTCCAAGATTCCATGAGCTCTGTGACCAAGAACATAGGATGAGTTGCCAATATTATCAACTTGAGGTCAGACACAGGAAGCCTGTATTTAATGTTTGCCAGCCAACCAAAACCTAAGTTTGAAGCAGGAGACTACAAGAGTGGCTCTAGTCCTTAGAGCAAGGCAGACGAATAGAAAATCATCTTTGCCAACAGTGTTCAATTAGCAAGGCAAAGGGGCACATACTCTCCCTAGTTTCCTTTGTACCCTATGTGCCACTCATATAAAATCAAGATGAGTATATGTGTGTGTGTGTGTGTGTGTGTGTGCATACCTTTTCTACTAAAGTTGCCCACTCTAAAAGTGATGTTCTTATCTATAGTTAATTTATACTTTTTGTGCAAATTCTCACCACTATCAGAGAGATGACATTCTCTGGCACTTGTGTGGGGCAGGAGATCCTTGATTTCAGAGTTGTGCATATTCCCTCTGCCAGAAAAGACTGCAAACTCTCCAATATTTTCACCTTGTGTAAATACTTGTTTGGATTGGTAAAGTTTGAAATGAAGCCATATTTAAGTATTGTCCTAACAGCCTTTACCAAACCAGGAAACCTAAATTTAAAAGCATACACATACACACACACACACACACACACACACACACACACACACACACACACACACACACAGAGATAGGGTATTATTGATTCAGGAAAGAAGGAAATTTGGCCAATGACAGAAACAATCATGTTCTCTTTGTCTTCCTAATAAAGGAAAGAAGAAACAAGAAAGAAAAGGCAAAGCAATAAAACATCTCACTATCCAAATAATTTACCAAGGAGAAATGCAATCTCTAAAAAGAAAAGAAGTAAGAAATGTAGACACCTCTTTCTCCTTTGCTTCCCACATCTAGTCAGTCACCAAATTAATCTGCTTTTCTGTGCACATCTCTTAGATCCACAGTCTCTCTCTATCCCCACTACCAAAGCCCCCCAGTGACCTTGTGACCTCCTCCCTCCCAGGACATCTCACCATCAGCCCCTACCCTGCCTTCTCTCGCTGCATGGGAGCTAAATGCTATTCCATTGCTCATCACTACAACTCTTCATCTTAAAACCCTTCAGTGTCTCCTATATTAAACTAAGCACCTATGTGCTTCATTGATTTTTTAAACCAGATATCCCATGGTTCTTCCAAGTGAGTCTTTTAGACTCAGATGTAAACTTGGAGAAAACATTTAACAATTAATATCAAACACATCCAATTCTCCCACCTACTGATTATATGCCAAACATGTGAGTGTAAATCTTCTTAGCTGAATGTGTACCATTTGTGTCTGACCCAAAAGATTGCAAGATTCAAGAGGCAGGCACCATAACTAATCTAAATGATATATTACTCAAAGATTAGGATAAACTCCTCCCAGTTTGCAAAAGCTCAATAAATATTTGCAGATGGTGAACATTTAGGTCCAGGACACCAAAACCATCCTTAAATCCCATCAACAAAAGACAATGTGGTTAAATGTTTATTTGGAGCCATCAGAACAATAAAAGAAAATTCACTCCTCATACATACACACCGTTTTTCCCCCCCCAGAATGTCATGAGAAAACATTTTTGTTAAGTCTGTGCATAATTTACATATTCTTATTTTCTTCCATAAAAAGTATAAATCTTTGTATAATTTCCTGCAACATTTAGCAGGAGACTATTTAAACTAAGAAATGTCTTGTGGATATAAATGTCATGCTCATATAACTAAGTATGTCATGTTATATAACTAAATAATATCCCAGACTTCCTGTGTGTATCTGGATAAGAGTATTGTAAATATAAATGAAAAAATAAGTAATAATTTATGAAAACTGATTTGCATTTCCAAATATAAAATGTGTAAAATCCAACTAATTAGCAAGAGTGAGGGCTGAGGTGTTTCTATAGCAACTATAAAAATGCTAAATTATTTTTTTCTCCAAAGTGTTTTATATGTGCCTCATTAATATTTGCTTTTCCTGTTTGTTTTGTGGATAATTTCAAAGTGAAAGGTTCAAAGATTGCTAAGATTTTTGCTTTGTTACAAAGTTCAAGAAGTGGTTTATTCCTGAGACATATCTCATGTGCCAATAAAGATCTACATGAAACTGTAATTGTTGGAACATCTTTGGTGCCATCTCCATCCATCCTTTGTTCTTTACTTCCTCCTAAATTCTCTGAGTTCTTTACTGGTTCACAATTACTGTCATGTTTCATTGATAAGTAGATGATAATAGTAATAAGAAAAAATGACTTTTAGACAGAAACATAGGATCAGAGATAAAGAGCTGGAAGGTACCTTAAAGTTTATCTAACCCAACCCTCTCATTTCACAGAGGAGAAAATGAAATCTGTCTAGGAAGATTAAGTCACTTGTCTAAGCTCAAATACAGGTAGGAAGCCTCAGTGGTAGCTTTTGAGGTAAGGCAATTTAACTCCAAAGTCAATGCTCTTTCTACTAGACTACAACTGCCTGGCTTTCAAAATGCTTTACATGTATCATTTCATTTGATCTTCATAACAACCTTGTGAAGTAAGTAACACAGTGATTATCCTGATTTTATAGATAATGGGACTGAAAGTGGTCAAGTGACTTGCCCAGGGTTACAAAGCTAGCAAGTGTGTGTGGTGAATCATAAACAGGATCTGAACCCAGATCCACTTGATTCTTTGAAGTATTCTATCCACCTCACCATAAGTGGAGCAAAAGAGGTCAATTCCTCAGCTTCATCCCATCCTATTATAACTTAGATTCCTGATGTGAATAGGAAATTCCCATGGTATAATGACAAAGGGGTAGTATTAACTCTTGATGTAACACTAAACAATGACTTAAACTCTCTAATCTTCCATTTCTTTATGTGTAATATGAAGGTGTTTGATCTGTAAAGTTCCTTCTAGCTCTCAAATTGAATGATTTTATTTAAGAGCTAAACAATACAAGTCATTCTAGATAGGTCCCTAATGCATAACACATGAAGCCAACTTTTGTCTCTGGCTTTCAAATTCTTCCTTAAACTAACTTCACCCAGGCTCAGCTCTGTTAGAGATAGGCAAGTTTCTTTAGTGTTCTCCCAAATACACCATGTTTGTCCTTGCTTCTATATCTTTTCTCATGTTTCCTGATTTCTGGAAGGCTCTCCCAACACCTTATCCAAATCCTACCTTCCCTCAAAATTTAATGTATGTCCTACGTATCTCCCTGGATTATTGTGAGAATCAAATAAAGTAATTTTTGAAAAAGGACTTAGTATAATATTTAATGTATAGGATGTGTGCCTACTGAATATTTATTTCATTCCCTTCCTCTTACCATGAAGTTCTCTTATAATTCTCGAACTCATATCTCTGTATTTTTTCCAGTACAATTTAACACTGAATTTGTTGTCTAGCTTTTTTTTGTTTTTGTTTTTCATATTAATGTTATTTCTCCAGATAGACTGTTAATTCTCTCAGAGAAGAAATCTTGTACCTTTATTTCCCTCACAATGACAAACCCCTTTTATTGGATGTAAGTTATTACAGATGATCAATCTAGATGTGTCCATTAATGCTAAAAAAGTGATCAGGAAAACTTGTAGTGTAAAGTAAATCTCACATACTATACTTAGTTATGTAAATGATCAATAGTACAATATTGTTAATTGGAGAGAATATTTATGATCCCTAAAATAATCAGTTGATGACTTCATCTAAGATAAGTCCCTATGTGTTGCAGTCTTCTCTCTTCTGCTTTATTGTTAATGATTTTCTTATTAATTCCATTATCTAGGTTCAGTAACAATGATAACAATAAGAATTCACTCTTTTTTTTTAATTTCTTGCTTAGTGCATTGCTCCTGATTCCCTATTTTTCATTTATTACAAAAGACAATCTAGTACAGTAGATAGAGAGCTTTCCTCACAGTCAGGAAAACTCAGGGTTAAATCCTTCCTCACTGTACTACTCTAGGCAAATCACCAAAGCTCTCTTGCTCAAGCAAGATTATAAGACTAAAAATTGAAGAAGTTATCAGATGTGCATGAAAAGAGTAAGTTTCCTCAGCAGGGGGTTTAGTTGGGGATGGGAGGGTCCCTTCACCCATGAACTCATAGATCTAGGGGGGAAGCTAGGTGGAGCAGTGGATAGAGCACCAGCCCTGGAGCCAGGAGGACCTGAGTTCAAATCCAGCCTCAGACACTTAATAATTACCTAGCTATGTGATGTTGGTCAAGTCACTTAACCCCATTGCCTTGAAAAAAAAAAGAAATCATAGATTTGGATTCCTACCCATCTCCCTCTAAAAGAAACAAACAAATAAATATATCATCCTCCTTTGACTTGATTCTGCTAGACAATGAACTGAAATAGTTTGAAATGAATTTTTACAAACTTTTACAATATTTGCAGATAGCCTTCAAACAAGAACTTCTTCAAGAACAACAGTACTCTTTGAAAAAGAGAGAGAAAAAGAAGAAAAGTATAATGATGCACTGTTCTTTTATAACAACCTAGAAAAACATTCCTTCCTTCCACCCCAGCACCAAATTAAACTCTCCTCATTGCTCCAAACTAGTTTTCTTGTCTGCCTACATTGTTTATGTTGGGAAAATAAATTCCCAGTACACCTAATGTATGAATTCCAGATGATTCCATCAAAGTCAACCTGGAGTAAATATTTGCAAGTACTATATATGAAAAATAAATAAGAACTTAAATGAGGGCTGCCCAATTCAATTCAAATCAATTCAGCAAACATTTATTAATAACGAATCCATACTTGTCACAATATCAGGATACAAGGAAGGCAGGAAATAAGAATTCATTATTAGAAAGCATGGTATAAATTTTATTCTCATGACAAATCTAGGACAAAGATGCTATTCTTATCTCCATTTTACAGTTGAGAAAACTAAGGCAGACAGAGGTTAATGACTTGACTTACCCAGAGTCACACATCTAGTAAAATGTCTGAGTTCAGATTTGGACTCAGTTCTGCCTGACATATATTCAGTAATCCATCCTCTGTGTCACCTAGCTGAGTCTGGACAAAAAATAAGACTGCTCCTGCCTTCCAAGAGTGCCATTCTCCGGACAGTCTACTTTCTTTACACTGGGAATATAAGATTTATGCATGTATAGGGCATAGATATATATGAAGGGCAGCTAGGATGAGCAGTAAAAGATCTGAGTTCAAATTCTACCTTGGATATTTATGAACTGTGGCATTTTATAAATGTTAGTTCTCTTTTTAAAAGGTGAGTAAATATAAGGTAATGTGGGAGTGAGGGCACTAACAATTGAAGAGATGGGGAAGGTTTTTTAGCCAGCTTCATTTATCTCCAAGCTGAGTTTAATCAAGCACTAATTCCTGGCCCTTTTCCCAGGTGATATTTATACCTCATATAAAGTGTGCAGCATTAGGTCTAAATTATCAGGAACAATAGTGAAATACTTTAAGTACTGTACTGTTGACAAAGATCAACGCGCAGACAACTAGCTGAGAAGCAGCCACTCATAATACTGTTTGCAATAGTTGTAATAATCTAATACCATTAGACTCAGCCTCAACTTTAAATGGCCTTAATGGACCCAGTAGTGTTACTTTAGATCATATACTGATATTGGGGATGGCTTCTATGCTCATATTACTGCCTCTAATTGTAAAGTCTTTACATTAGATATACTTGAGTGTTGCAATAAGTGTTTGCACTTAACTTCTTTAAAAGGTGGATTTGTCACCACTACCAAAAAAAATTAAAAAAAAAAGATAATGCATTTCATCCAGTCTCAATCCTGGGGATCCTGAAAAATTTGATTGCTGTGTTCCTTTTGCAACAAGCACTGTTTCTCCAAAACTTGTTAGCAGCCATCTCCTCAAAGGATTTATTTTGATAGTTCATGAATGTGTTGTCACACAGCATAATTAAAGCTTACAGAACTATTATCAAAACACAGTGGAAATGTGCTTGGGGAGTTTGACTGTAACTCTGCTGCTCGTCTCTGCCTGCTTCCCACAGGATACGAGCCGACTGACCAGCTGGCTTCCCAACTCTGACACGAGGCATATGGAGCAAAGTCAGGCCTCGGGGTAAAGTACTAGGGCAGGCTTCAGTGAGCAATCAATTACAAGAAACAGTGATCCCCCTCTTGGAGACTGTATATATTCCCACCATCACACACTGCTAGCCTGCCATTTTAACTATTTTGAATGCAATAAAACTTGTAGGGAGCCAAGTCATGTGAAACTCTCAAAGATATATGGTCAGGATTAACCATAAAAACATTAATTAAGGATGGGCTAAGGAATTAGGGGACAGGCAAAAGACTCTGCTTTGGCTGGTCTAGAAGGAGGAAGAAATGGACTAACTGGATGCCTTCTCCATTTGAAGGCTTGACTTTCTGTAGCTATGGTATTAGAATAAGGATACCTGCTGCTTAAGCAATGAAACCTGGACATTTTAAATGGTCTCCTCATGTAGCACTGAAATTTAATTTTCTAATTTTTTTTAGAGGATAGGAGCTGTGCCTAGGTATTGAGGACAAACAGCTCAGAATTTGAACCTTGACTTCATGTAACTTTTCTATCTACTTATATCTCTCTGCATTGGGAACTGAAACCAAAAATAAAAACAAAAAAACCAAGAGGCAATTTATAGTAAAACCATGTTTCACTTTTGAGAAAGTACAAGGGGTCTTCAATCAAAGGTTCAGTTTTTTTCCTTTGTCACATATATACATGCACAATTCTACACTAAAAACACTTAAGTTTGTACAAGTCATATTATATAAACATGATTTTGGTGATTTTTTAAAGGTCCTAACTCAGTGCTAACTTAGTCTCCCTATAATTTATTTATAAAACAAAACTGTACATGTATGTTCATGTATGCCCTCCAAGGGGTTTAACTCTGGAAATGGAATACTTTGGCGGCTTGTGTTAATATGTGTACAATTAGAATTACAAATTGTATGTAATTTGTTTCATATAGATGATGATAGAAAGAAAAGTTTGTTTAATGCCTTGTATTGCATTGCATTTTCTTTCTGAAAAACAAAAATTCTAGCAGCTGGTTCCTATACCACCCACTCTGTTCAAATTTATAGTGAATGCCAGAACTATCATAAAAGAACAGTCCTAAACATATTGCTCACCATAAAATATTATCAAGTATGACAAAGACTCCACTGATAGGAAATCAATCCCTGTAAAAACATTTGGACCTTGTTGGCTAAAAAAAGCCATCCTGTTTGGAAGTGGGGGCGGGGGTAAAAGGGGAGGGGGTAATGGAAAGGAATCATAGCATTAGATGTCATGTCCAGGAGAGAAGTTAATAGCTCTATGAAGAGTTTCTCTGGAAACAGATTGTTTCCTTAGATTGTAATTGGGATTATTGAATAAGAGATATTGATACAGGTAAGATCCCAAACCTAATTCTTATAGCAAGGAAGTCAGAAATAAAATAGGTAAAAGAACCCTCTGTGACTTTAGTCACATCGAATATCAAGGTTCTCAAATAATAGTTTCCTTTCTAGAAACCTTATCATCCCACAAACTGGATTCCAGAACTTCTGCAAGTTATGATCTCACAAGAATTCAATGAAGGATATTTCACATAATACTTTGATATCTACCATGCCATTCTACATTCTCCAGATTCTATAGAAGCATAGAAAAGTCTCTTCAACTATGAAACTCATGACCTTGGTTTTCAAGTTATCATTAAACAATGAAAGCAAGTACAATGACTTCAAAATGACTTGCTGTTGCCTACTTCATATAGACCTTTCTGTATTTCTCTTTCAAATAGCAAAAAAGACAAGGCATAGGCCAAAGGGTAGTAAATGTTAAATCCCCTGATTTGAAATTGGTTATCTGCTGAGCTATAGTGGCTTACCATTAGCCCTGGTCTTTTCCCTGGGAAATAAGGAAAAGGTCTATTTAGATTTACTATCACACCAGGAATCAGAAAGAATACACAGACTCCCAAGGAAACAACCTAGTGATGTCCCCCATTAAGGAATTTCTACAACTGTCCTCTGACTGAATTATGATTTTAGTTTTTCCTTTACAGTGTATACATGATGTGACAACCTTTATTTACTGAAGCTGATTTATCCATAGTGCTTTATTGTTGACCAGGTTTTACCTCTTTCTTAACCTTATTAACCCTTGCTGGTATTTGACAGCTTAGCACCCTCCATTACTCTCCAATGTTCACTCTGGGAACTGACATGGAACTAATAGCAGCCTTTTTATTTCCAATCTTTAAGGTCACATGAAGCTGCCCTTGTCTGAACCCTGCAAGATTTCCTATAGGTAGTTCTCTTTTCAGTGGGTTTTCTCCTTAATATATCTCTACAGGTCTGTCTGGATGTTAAAAATGGAATGTGATTCCTGCTAACTTTAGTCACTGATAACATACACTTTTGAATATCTAGAGTAAGTTTTGCCTTTGGAGAAAGCTCTGAGCAATATCATTTGAAACAACTTTGTGATTTTCTTTTTTAGGTATTTTATCACTTTTTAAGTTACCCCCACAGATCTTCCATTTGGAAAGATCTTTGGTTGTCTCTGGCAAGTGTAACAATGAAAAGCTTTCCAAGCTTCTACAAGAGGTGTAAGAGGAATATGAAAGTGACCGTGGTAGCCTAAGGTTCCTAGCTGAGTTTTCAGCCTGGATTGATTAAATAGGAGAAATTCAGGTAGGTAATTTCAATGATGCCCGTCAGGCTGCATCTTACAAGACTGTTGTTTATTATTTCATGCTGGCTGTGCTCAGTCTGTGACATGTACTACCCTGAAAGGTCATGAAGTCAAATTCTGTAGCCAGATTTAGCAAGTATTTTGGTGAGCAGACTCCTGTGTTAATAAAGACTAGTTACCTATGGAGTTGCCTATGCAAGCTGAATACAAATATCAGCAAGGTCAACCTATAAAGAGACCAGGTCATTGCAGGAACATTTTGAAACTATTGGAGTATGGAAATGACATATAGACAAACCAATTAACTGCTCCCAAAAACAAATTTCAACTTTTTTGATTAAAGATGGCATTTTTCCACCCAAATCTTGATTCTTTGAGGGTACTGAGAAATACCGACCCTTCAAACAGTGAGGGAACATGGATATGTTCCTATATCATTCAATGCAGTCCTCATGTACTGCTACTACTATTTCTATTTTAAAACAAAATCTCCATTCAGTGCTTTGTGACTGTGCACCTTCTGGCCAGAAGATCAAACTTTTCCCTTACCAAACAGTAGAGTCCTAGATATTACAAATCTACTAGATCAGCCTTGCAAATTTTCCAAAATCATTGGGCTGCCAAAATCCTATTTGACCTAAAAAATATGCATTGGTCATACTCACTTAACAAAAGCCACTCCCTTACTTTCTCAATCATTAAGGCCTACTTTTTCTGCCCTTTACTCAAATCATAAAACTAAGAAGAGAGGCATCTGTCTACAGCAAACCTACATTTCCAGGGGTGGGGTACTATGAGGGGTGGGACAGTCACAAAACAAAGCTTAGTAGAAAAGAGAAACAAAATC
Organism: Macrotis lagotis; assembly: GCF_037893015.1. Classification (NCBI taxonomy): domain Eukaryota; kingdom Metazoa; phylum Chordata; class Mammalia; order Peramelemorphia; family Peramelidae; genus Macrotis; species Macrotis lagotis. The sequence goes on along the minus strand of NC_133658.1, from coordinate 390,223,615 downwards.
TATTATATTTTGTCTGGGCCTGCTGCCTAATTTCCATTAGCTCCACCTAGTTAGCTTTATAACCCTGAGCATCTAAACTATTATTGCCCATTTTCATTGCTGCCACAGTTCCAATGTTAGAGAACACAAAGTATATTCAGTATTACACAGATTTAAGAATTAGAAAAACTCTCAAAAGCCTTCTGGCTCACTTCTAGCATCTACAAAATGATTCAAAAGTGATCATCCAGTTTCCACTGAAAAATTTCCAGTGAAGGGGATCTCACTACCCCATGAATTCATTTTATTTGGGTCATCTCTAATTACTGTTAAGTTTTTCCTTAATGTAAATATGCCTCTCTTTAATTTCCTCCCAACTCCTGAGGAGTCAGATTCTAGATATGTTTTTTGAAAACTACATGACTGAATTCTTTGCCAAAATAGTAAATGAACTCTAGTTACAAAAAGTCCCTGTTCCCCAAGTGCTATATAGGTCCATGGGAGCTTTCTGAACCACAACAAGTTAATAGGATACTTTTGGGTATGTGTCTGGTTTACACTTTTCATTGGCCCATGTTTGCTACATATTTGGTTTTGTTCTTGGTACAGACAAAGCCAGAATGTTTTGATAATGGTTGCTGCCCACATATCCTCATTTTCCCATCCCTTCCAAATTAATACAAGGTTGTGAAAAAGACAATCACCATTAGAGTTACTGCTGCTTTTTTGGCCTCCAGAATGCTAACTCTCAAGAATTCTGTGAAGAGCAGTGTAGGAAAAACCCAGACAAGAACTCAGTTCAGAAAGTAGCCCTATACTCTTATTACATGACTTTTTCAGCTTAAAATTCTTCCAGGAGTCATCTGAACAAAAAGTGCCAACCATGGAATCACTTGAAAGAGTAATTGTGAGAAAGGAGGGTAAAATTCCATTTAATATGTTATTAATCCAAATTCTAGGTAGTATAAGTAGCATGGTATAGCATAAAGAATACTGGGCATGGAATCATCAAACCTGAGTCTAAGCATTGTCACTGATGCTGTGTGATTTTGACTATGTCACCAAATTCTCTGAGCTTTAGTCTCTTTCAGCTAGGTATGATTGCATTACACTCCCAAATGTTTAGCATTGTGGTGAATATATTACTTTTGAAACTGTAAGACATTGTGAATAACTATACCTTTGATTGTTGTTGTAGAATCATTTCAGTTGAGTCTGACTCTTCCCAATCCCATTTGGGGCAAAGATACTGGAGTGGTTTGCTATTTCCTTCTTCAGTTCATTTTATGGATGAGGAACTGAGTCAAACAGGGTTAAGTGACTTGCCCAGGACCATATGACTAATAAATGTCTGAGTCTGAAACTCATGAAGAATCTTCCTGACTCCAAGTCTAATACGTTATCTACTGTACCATCTAGATGAGAATAATATCCTCTAAGTCACACTGTGATCTTGATGTAATGGGAGTTGGAGGAAGATATCTGCAGTCTATCTGAAAGCAGAGAGGTTCTCAGCCTTTTATTCTACTAGATATAATATGCAGACTCACATCAGTTAATTTTCAACCTGATGAAAGCCTGTGTTTGTGGAACAATGCTACAAATATTGGAAGAAACAGAGATGATCCCATGGGGGTGGAGGGTGGGAATGTGTTGAAACATATACACACTCTAAAAGGACTTAGGCTATAAATGTTAAATGAACTTAACTATGGTATCCTTGTGTATTCTTACATGTACAGAATTTATTAAGAAACACACCTGGCCTCAAGAGATCAATCCATTCTGGGTGGCAATAACCCTTCTCCTTTGCCCCACTGTTTGCTTTTTTGCTCAAACCATGCAAATTAGAAAATCGAAATCCTAGCATTCTGAAAATAAAGAACCCATCATTCCTAAGGTTTGTTTGTTAACTGTCCCAAATGTTTCCTGTGCCATAAAGTAGATCGTGGTTCTTTAACTGGGGGAAGTTGAGGGTCGGGGTAAAAAAAAGGGGAAGGGAGAAGGGGAAGATGCAATCTGTGGCACAAATAGTCACAAGAATAACATCTATGGTTTAAAAATAAAACAACTTTGAAACCAAATCAAAAGGTTGCTAATACACATAAAGTACAAGTGATTTAGAGCCTTCCATTCTATACACAGTTCAGCAACGCATGGAATGTAAGAAGACATGGAAACCACAGCTCAGCAATGATCCTGCCTCGCTGCTGGCAGTAACCGTGGTTTCCCACACAGGCCCTAAATCTGACCCTGAGATGAAACTTTTAAATTTTTAAAAATAGAACAGTTGGGAAATCTTGGGTACTTTTAGTTAAAATAAAAAGATCACCATCTTTTAGGAGTCGAACTAAAACCTAATAAAACATCACAATTTAGTTTTTGCTGACCCCACTCCCTATTAAAGATGCTTAGATGATAAATCATTATGGCGCAATGCTTCTTGATACAGAAGACCTGGGTTGGAATCAATCCCTTAAATTCGTCCAATCCTGAACAAATCACTTAACCCCGAGTCTTAGTCTCCTTACTTGTGTATTAGGGTGATTAGGTTAGTTAACTTCTAAAGTCCCTTCCTGTTCTTAAGACTATTATCTATGAACAATTTTACAATAGGGTATACCAAGTAAACTCAAACTACCTGGGGTAGTTAGGTGGCACAAAGGATAGAGCAAAGGCCCTGGAATCAGGTGGACTTGAGTTCAAATCCAGCTTCAGACCCTTATTAGCTGTATGAACTTGGGAGAGTCACTTGACCCAGATTGCCTCCCCCCCCAAAAAAAATAGCAATATATGAAAATAAATTATATGATATGCTAGGACAAAAAAATGAAATATTACACCAAAATTAGACTTCAGTTTAGAGTTGAAGTTCAGCATGTCAGTTAAAACTAGTCCCAAATTGGCCACTCAGTATAATTGATCTATGATAAACCTCCTTTTTAAATCCTCTGAAGTAAAGGTGATTTTTTTTCTATTCCACCCATCATAGTCATCCTGTGAAGAACTTAACATTAATGTTCAATTATCTATGACTTATTGAATGGCACTTTCCCTAGAGTCTACTGGCTGAACCCACTAGGGGTGGTAAGAGTAGAAGAGGGTAGAACCTTCTACCCAATTGAACTTGGCCGAATTATGGTCACTTCAGACTGAAATCACTCCCACCCACCCCCATGAACTTTGATTAGCTTCTTACTTGTACTTACTTCTGATCTTGCTGGATCTAAAATACAGTGGTCACTAAAAACAATTGATATAAGTTCTGAACATTTTCAACAGTCTTTTTTCTCCATTTACTTCAGCATTTGTCTTCCAGCAAAGCCTAGGTTCACCTAAGGAAGCTCCCTTTGGAAATAAATATGATGCTTTGCCTCACTTCCCTCTTAATGATTTCCTTTTAAAGGTACTTACTAATATATTGTTTGGAATTATTATGGACTATATTATGACATTGGATTTCTTAAAAATGTTATTTGCACAATTAGATTTTGAAATTAGTCTATCCAGAGAATGCATTTCTTTCTATGCTTACAACCAAATTATCTCAGGCAGCAATCAAGAACTGATCGAGTCATCATGTTAACAGTGTTCTCCATCTAACAAAGTCCTTAAAGACGAAGAAGTGGAAGAGAGGAGAAATTGTTTTAATGTGGTTTTAAAAAATAGTAATGTTATTTAATTAGCACTTCTCTTCCCTCTACACATAAATATACATAACTATACCTATGTGTGTGAATTAGCACCAATACAAGGAATGAACATTCTCAAATCAAAACCTGATAAATCACTTCTATAGATCACAAAAAAAATTGAAAGTGACTCTTAAATCCATAAGTTAAGCCATATGTAATAAGGGAAGTTGGACACACCTGAGCACACTTTAGGAAACTTTGCACATATGTACCCTGCTTTTTGACAGTCTTTTCCTCCCATTATGAAACACAGGAAAAGCAGCTTCTGATTGTAACACCCAGAACATAGGTTTCTACTACTGCGAACCATGAGGCTAGATCCTGGATACAGACACACTCAATGATCAACAAACACAAGGTAGCACTGAGCTCACATAAGCTTTTTCCTCTCCCTTTCATGGAAAAAAAAAAAGCTTCACATGGCTTCCTCTTCTTGACCTAAAACAAATTCCATTAAACTTCAAAAACAATGCTCTGAGATGTTGGAGGATGCAGTCAGGAAACTGAAGAAAGAATTTACACAAAAGTTAGGAAATAATTTTTGGAAGGAATGCTACAAGCAGCTGCAAGGTTGTATCTTGATGATGAGACCTCACGGCAAATGACTAAGTAATTAGATTTGGATGTCATGTTGTTGTGACTGGTATATATGGCACAGCAAAAGGGATTTATTGTTCTGACACAGTTAAAGTAATATATACAAATGACATTGGTCAATAAATAATTAATGGTCACCCCAATGTTTACAAATTCATGAAATGCCCTGCAGATTATATCCCATAACAATTTTGAGTTACATGAAATAATCTTCATTGGAATGACAGTGAGCTGTCCATGGTTGACTGGTTTATCTTTTTTTTAAGACCCAAAAGATTATTTCCCCCCTTTCTCACCCCCCATCCTCTCTGTTTTCTTTGGGAACATAATTACGAAGGGGTGTTTGATATGAAAGGGTGATTTAGAGTTTTCAGAATCCTTCCAAAAAATACTGTAATAAAAATGGACTTGGAAATAATCAACAATGATAATGTTGTTATTACAAGATTTAGTATATGCTAAGAAAACTTGTTTATGAGCCTATTTCATCATCATCCACAAAGTTCTTTGGGGGTCATTTTGAAATTTGTCCCAATTCTATGAAAATAGCAGAGCCAGGAGAGAGGATGAGAAGAAAGAAGCTCAGTCCTGATTATATTGTGAATTCACAGAATTTATTTTGAAAAAAGGACCAGTCACTATTTTGCTCTTTTTAAACTTGTTGCCATCAAAAGACAGGAAGGGTTAATCTTGATTTCAAAATCAAGAAACAAAGATACAGTCCTGTTGTGCAATAATCAGTCCCCATTTCAATGAATAAGTAATATTTCTCACAAGCTCAAGTTAGATAGTGGATTTATTTAACCTCTCAGGGTCAGGTAATAAATACTAAGTGAATTATTCAGCCCAATGGCTAATCAATACAATTCAGTGATATATTTTTTGTGTTTCATAAAAGGTTGTAGACTAAAGGCAGTGAGCAATTATGGAAATTGGGCCAGAGCGGCACTCAATTCTTCTCTTCCTTGAAACCCCAGCACTGCCACCTTGACAGCAAATCGATTAGTGCTCTAGTGAAGCAGCTCAATGACCTCTGACCTGCTTCTAGCTCCGTCTGACAGCAAAGAGAGTATTTTATATTTATTTTATTGAATTAACTCCATCTTGCCTGTACCAGCGCTTTACACATATTAGAAGGAAAGCTACAAGCTACTTCATTGTCATCCCTCTCCATTGGCCTTGCTAAGCAAGCACCTCCCCCTGACTGGCAGAGTTCTTTGTCCTGAGTTTCCTATTACTTCTGGCCTCAATATTGGATTTCCAGTCCATCCTGGAGCTGGATATGAAGCCCCAGGTAACAAACATTAGGACATAAGCGCATAGCCCTTGCTCCTTGTGACTCCTGTCTACCTCTTTCACTCAGACCAGCATTCATATCACTGCTTTTTCAAAGTAAAAAAGAATAAATTGAGCTCAAAGCTCTCTCTGGATCATATGTATAAGGTAGATCATAGGGATTAATGACATTTTCCACTGGGCAATGAATAAGAAGATATAGGGGGTGTTTGGTTTCTCTTATTAAATTATATGTATTTCTGTGTAAGATCATTTTTCTTTTTAGTTCATTTTGGAATTACAAAGACCTGGAAACAACACAAATTTCGAAGGAAATGGAGACTATTTTTTTAAGATGATTTCTGGGATTTTCAATCTTTATATACAATTGCAAAGACAGCATGGTATAGTAATACTCAGCACCAGCAAGACTTGAATTCAAGTGCAGATTCAGATGCATACTTCCTCTGTAACCCTGACCTTAAGTGGCAGAAAAGATCTACATGTATTAGTCGATATTCAATTTTCAGTCATTTTAGACACATCTGACTCTGGGACCCTATGGAAGTCCATAGGTTGTTCTTGACAAAGATACTGGAATAGTTTCTCATTTTCTTCTCTAGGGGCAAACACATGGACACTTGTCCATGGTCACACTGCTAGGAAGTTTTTGAAGTTGGATTTGAACTCAGTTCTTCCTGATTCTAAGCCTAGAATTCTTTTGACTGAGCCATCTAGTTGCCATTGACAGAATTTCCATATCTAGAAGTTCTGTCTATCAATGACATCCTCTTCCCTTTTCAGTCCTTATATCCCTTATTATGTCAAAAAAGATTTAAAACATTCATATGACTGAATTAAAAGCATGCAAGATTCCTTTGAGATAATTTAATCTAAAACTCATTTTGCAGATTAGAAAACTGAGGCATCAAGGAGGAAAGTGACTCATCCAAGGTTATAGTAACTAGTAACTGACTCATTTCCCACAATTCTGAAAGTTCTGATTAAGAACATAAAGAGACTTTCAGTCTAGCCTTCATAGCCATCACCTGGTGGGGGGGGGTGACTCCTCTGGAGAAAGTCAGCCATCTGCATCAATTGTCAGCCAACAGTCTCTCACATGGCAGGCAAGACAGTCTTCTGGTATGAAGTAACAAGGTACCCCTGGGAGAGAGAGGAGGCAGCCTGGGCCAGGTAAGTCAGGCCAGCACCACCGTGTACCACCATCTCCCCTTAGACCCTAAGGTAGGACATCACAGGACTCTGAACACAAGGGCTTTGACAATAATAAAGCTTCCAGCCCCTGATCCTCAGACATCCTCCTGGGAGGCAAACCTTCTAGAGATCAGTCTGGACATAACTTCTGCAAGTTCTTGCTTGCAAAGACCTTGGCATTGTCAAATAGTTCAATATCAGAAAGTGATATGCTTTTATCAATGAAAATAATATTAAAAAGAAGCATTAACATTTGTTTTGCTGCTTTACCCTAAGGACAGGGGCACTTTTCTACCTCACTTACAGCTGAGATCTTCCAAATGTATTGTCTCCTTACTTAGAATGAGAGCTCCTTGAGACTTATTAAGTGCTTAATAAATATTTCATTCATTCATTCACTCATTCATTCATTCATTTTCTCATTGAATACAATCCATCACATGGGTCCAGAAATCCAACATTTTCTAAGTAAGGCTGAGCTCTATCAATAACCATATGACACTGGGAAAGTTACTTCATCTATAAACCTCAGTTTCCATATATGTAAAATATCATGAAGATCAAATGAAACAATGGATGCAAAAGGATTTTGTAGATGTAAATATTTCATGTAAATGTTTTAATAACAACTGACATTTCATAATTCCTTAAAGTTTATAAACTACTTTATATTCATTACTTCATTTGAGTCTCAATAGCACTGTAAGGTAAAGACTAGTTATTATTATCCGCATTCTATAGATAAGAAAAACTGAAGCTCAGAGTTGTTGCCAGACTCATCCAGGGGACACATAGCTAGTCAGCATAAAAAGCAACATTAGAACCCAGGTCTTTCTGACTCACAAAGAAGCTATTTTCTATTATATTTAATATGATTTCCATAAAAGATACAGTAATAAGTACATAATAAATGTTTCATTGATTCATTAATTTTCTCATGAGATACAATCCATCACATACAATCCATCGAGACACTTTTAAGTAAATCTAAGCTCTATCAATAACCATGTAACATTAGGTAAATCATTTCATTTATAAGTTTCAGTTTCCTTATCTGTAAAATTATATGAAGATCGAATGAAACAATGGATATAAAAGGATTTTGTAGATATAAAACATTAGTATTAATAACATTCCATCATGACACAGAGTTGACAGGGAGTTCTCAAAGACTTTGTCAGGGGAGAGTGAACTCTGACAGGTTCTGCCAAGCTGAAAAGACTTTAAGTACAAATCCAGTGATGCAACATATGTTGGTCATCTGAGGAAACATACAACTAAATTTCAAGAGGTCCATTATCATGTTATCCATGTGGTGACAAGTTTTTCAGCCAGCACAACTCACTAAAATCAAGGCACTTCAAATCTCTGAGTCCCACTCTAATCTATACTTCATTCAGTCATTCAAATGATTTCTGAAAGGACAGGTCTAATCATGGCACACTCCTACTCAATAAACTTCAGTGGCTCCCTGTGACCTCAATGTCCTAATAAAAAATGTTCTGTCCATAACTTTCATATAAGAGCCCTTCCTATCTTTCTAGTTTTCTTAGAGCTTACTCCACATTATGTATTCTTTGACCCAGTGACACTGGTCTTCTGACTGTTCATGAACAAAACACGCCATCTCTTGGCTCTGAGCATTTTCTCTGACTATCCCCCATGCCTGGAAGACTTTCCCTTTTCTGCTCTGACTACTGACCTCCCTGATTTTCTTTAAGTCCCAACTGAAATCCCATCTTCTATAGGAAGCCTCTCCCTCTGTTAGTTATTTCCAATTTTTCCTACAATAGTTTGCTTTGCATATATTTGATTACATGTTGTCTTCTGTCCCATTAAATTGTAAGTGCTCATGAAACTAGAGACCATTCTTTGCCTTTTTGTGGTATCCAGAGCTTAGGGCAGTGCTTCAACATAGTAGGTGTTTCATAGTAGGTGATCAATAAATGTTTATTGATCAATTAATTGAGTTACATCTGCATTGTTATTGCTTGCATTTGAATTCCCAGTATTTAGCAGTATCTGGTACATAATAAGCATTTGGATATGCTGGTTGACTTGACAGAATGGACCAGATACCCACATTGATGAAATGATAAGTTTTCAAATTTGAAGCTGAAGTGTCTATGGATTAAGGGACCACTGATACTATTATTTGGAGGCCATGAGGTTTTGCAGTACCTGAAATTCCACCATCACAAATTCATCTCTTTGAGTTCCTTTTCTCAGATTCCTATTTTAAAAGGGAAATACTCCTGGTGAGTTAACACATTAACCTAATTCACACTTATCAGATCTATTTTCTTCTTGTCCAGAAGGATACAGGATAGGTTGGGGGGGGGAGTAGAAGAATATGTTGGTGTTTGGGATTTTGGAAGAGGACTGTCATGGATATTGAAAGTAGAAAAAAAGATGGTAAAAGGAAATTAAAAAAAAAGGAGTAAAGTACTGGCTTGCAAAGAAAAACTTGACCAGTTCCATATAATTTTACCTTGGGACTCACCCAGTCAAATCATGCTACATTTGATGGGAAGAAAGTTGATCTCCAGTTCCTCCAGGCACCATCATCAGTGACATCATATTATACCTTCTCCCCAACTCTATCATATCCCACCCTGAGTTTCTCTAAGGAAAGCTAACCAAGGGTGCTTGGTTTAGATTGCAAAAGCTACTTTTTGCCAAAGCACTGGACTAGACTTAATGGTCTTATGCCAGCACTTCAGGAAATTCTGGCTTCCAGGACCATTCCAGAAGGACTTTCCATAGTACTTAAGGAATATTGTGTGGTGAGATTTCAATTTCTCTTACTTTGCCTTAACCACACCCTCATCCCTCCTTCCTGCGGATGTTGTTCACTGTTAGCCTGAGGGCTCTGTAACTCTGGCTTCTTACCCCATTAGCACTTTTTTCTTACCTAGAAAATGATTTCTTTTATTTGTTTTAATTTGGGTTTGATATTTTTGATAACAAAATAGGTTCACCTTTCTCCCTTGGAGACACACATACACATGATATAAAAAGAAATCAAGAAATTTTTTTTGGGGGGGGGATTAACATAGGAGAAAGGATCCATCCCCTCCTGGTATTTATTCATATGCCCTCAGAGTCAATTAAAAAACTTTCCTGTTGAGGTATTTTTCTAATTATATTGACCAAGCAACAATATCCCTATTTTACCAAAAAGGGAAATCAAGGAACAATGAGTCAAAATGAAGTGTTCAAATTCTAAGTGCTTGCTGCTCCTCACTCTCCAAGAGTTATTAGCATAAAATTCTTTTCAATGTTCCCACTCAAAGGTAAGCACCTAAAATGGTTCTCCATGATCTTCAAGGATCTTGAAAAGATAGATCCATCTCTCACTATATAACTTATTGTCAGTGAGAGCATTGGCCAATGAGATGAATATAACATCATCTCTTCTTAATGGAAACAACATGGTGCAATGAGAAAAATATTAGATGAGGAGTTGAGATTTGATCTCTTGTCTCTGCTCTGTCATTGACTGTGCAAGTTTAAATGATTTGCTGTCCTTGGCCCCAGTTTCCTCATTTGAAATATGAAGAGGGTAATACTAGATGCTCCTTAAGATGCTGCCCTAAGATTTTTTCTTTTATCTACTACCCAGTTGTAGGACTGAAAGTGTTTGGATGCTAGAAGAAGACATTTTCCTATTGTGTCCTTGACCATTTCAATTTCCTAATCTATACAATCAAAAAGTATATCAAGATAGATCTCTAAGGTCCTTCCCACCATAATATTGTAAATCTATTATACAAAGTACTTAGCAGTTTCTTCATCTGAATAAGCAACCCAGTGATGGAATGTAAATCTCCTTTAGAAAGTTGGAAGTAAATGGTCAAAAGACATTTCTCTCCTTAGAGATTAAGAAAGTCTATTTTCCTAACCTCAACACAAAACAAAGTCAACAATAGCACTCACAATATAGCCAATACTCAAATCACTCTTACTCATTCCATCCATATTCCATGTGTCTTTTTGCAAAATGGCACATCATAGTCTTAGAAGTGTCAAGAAAAAAAGTATTTCATACCTTTGTATAACTCTATGCATTAAGCCATAAATTATTCTTTCCCTCTCTTCCACTTTCAGAATCTATACAAAAGTGATTACCTCAGTCATTTTTCAATATTACTTTCATACTTGGAAAATGCATTTTCAAAAAGTTATTTATTTTTCACAGCATGTCAGGTTGTTATACTGTACTAGTTAAAATAAAACTACTGTATAAACTACTGTATAGTTTTGCATGCATTACATTTTCCCTACAAATGCTGTGAAGTAGGATTTTCACAGTTTCTAGGAGTATTTATTTTAATATTGCATTATACTTTATTTTAGTGCTGTTTGAGATTTAAAAAAAACTAGAACTGGTTGCTAAAGAAACCTACCCATCAAACAGTTTTCTTACTTGAAATTTATCATTTTAGGGGGAAAAATACTTGAATATTAAAATATTGAAACTTAAAACCAATTTATACCATTATTCTCTCTGACTTTCTTATCCCACCCTTTCCCCATGAGTCTATCATGTCCCTTTGGATTCAATTCATGGTCATTCAGAGACTTGAAGAAGAATGTTCAACATTCAAGGCACAAAATGCTGAATGGGTATAATAAAAGATTTCCAATAATATAGCCCATAGATTTCAGACATATATATACTTCACATTTTAAATATTTCCTATATCCCTTAATGGGTAAATAACAAAGTAAAATAAATATATATGAAATAAATCATATATATATATATATGTAAATCTATAACATATGCAATAATCTTTCTTTTGGGGATTCTAAGCTTTATATCAGTTTGTTTTTAGCTCAAACATTATAATAATCATTCTTTAAACAATAATGTGGATTCTTTAAAGGCTAACTCAATCATAGACCATTCAAAAAAATAAAGGATAGGTGAGCCAGGTACTTTCCTTAACCTTTTTTTATTTCTAACCAACTCAAGTTGTCAGAGATGGGTGAGGGACTTCTGCAATATGATACATGGGATAAACAAAGCTGATTCCTGACTCCCTCCCAGACTGAGGTGCTAGGAGGCATCACAGCAGTACTGCACTGAGCTTAGAAAATTCTGTTCTCTTTCTCTTCAGCTGACTTAGAGGCAGAAAGAGGAAAAGCTTAAATATTTAATAAACGATTCTGCAAAGGCTTTGAGTCCTGGCATGAAGAGTTTGAAAGCACTATCTGCTTTACATCCACTGAGGCGGTCACAAAAAATGGCTGTGATCCAGATTACAGGGGACCCTAGAAACTAGTTTTTCTGAAGTCAGGCTGGCAGTGAGTGGCCTATCTGGAAATCTTTCAGAATCACTTTAATCTTTCATCTTAGCTTTGTCTCAGGCCACACAGAGTGTCCACCCTTGGAGCCCTGGGGGTCACTCAGCAGTGAGTTCTTAAAAACAGGAAAGCCATCTTAAGAGAAATAAGAAGAGTGAGAAGGGGGGAAAAGAAGCCAGGCTACTGTACATACATTTTTAATACAGCCAAATTTAGCTAAAATGTGCTCCCTGCTAGTGCTTTTAACTAACAAGTAGGCAATATATTGCACCGTAAAATGTTTTATTTTAACACCTTACAGTTTTTAGCTATGTGGTTGTCGAAGGTTTATCCATTAAAGGCAACACAGACTATAAATCAGAATTCCATACCTTTTCACAGCATATGAATCTATTCTCTCCTTGGTAGGCACACAGCTTTCATTGATGCCGATGGGGCTGACATACATTTATGCTGGGAAGAATAGACCTCTCTATACACGTGAATTTATGCTTTAGATAGGCAGTTATGCCAGAGACAAGAGACACCAATAAACAGGGTTTATTGTAGCTGTTTGAAATCAGACTCTTTTCTACATATTTTCAAGTGAACAGTCAGCCCTGTAAAGGAAACTCTGAAAGCTTTCACCAAGTACTGGATGCCACAGGTTCAGGAGATTGTAAGAATTATCCACTACAGGCATCATCATCAAGGCAATAGAGGTTGGAACAACCTCTTGAGACCTTAAGTTGCAGAAATATCACTGAAATATTTAACTTAAAACTAATTGCTATAGTTTCTATAAGTATGGCAAAAGCAAGGCAAGATTCTTGTTAAATAAATCTTAACTTTTTAATGTTCCATATAGTCTGGATATATGGTATACAGATATTCAGATGAATAGGTTTTTTTTCCTAAAGCCCAAGTTAAGCCTCCTAAAGGGAATGACACACCAAATTTCCTTATTTTTTTTTAAAAAGTATGGAGCAGTTAGGTAGTGCAGTGGATAGTTCACTGGTCTTAGATTCTGAACCTCAGTTCAAATCTGGGCTCAGACATTGGAGTTTTATTAACTCTGAGTATCTGATCAAGTCACTTATTTCCTCATAAAGAAAAAGAATAAGTCTATATCACATGGGAGTTCTGTGTGGTTCTTGTTTTATATGTATTTCCTTCATACTACGTTTTGATTTTCTTACTTTGTTACAGCTATCACCAAAGAGAGATTCAAGGAATACTGAATGTCCCAGAAAGAGATAGTAAGAATGTGCAAACCAGGGGTAGCTAAATGGCACAGTGGATAAAGCACCAGCCCTGGAGTCAGGAGTACCTGAGTTCAAATCCGGCTTCAGACACTTAATAATTACCTAGCTGTGTGGTCTTGGGCAAGCCCTTAACCAAAAAAAAAAAAAAATGTGCAAACCTATTAATTAGTCAACTCATCTGTACACATGTGAGAAGATATATATATATATATATATATATATATATATATATAGTTATTTTCAGATAAACAGATAGAAAGACAGACATTATGTGCATACAGCTATATGCAATAAACAACAATGGCATTATACCAAATTGAAAATACGTTCTATAAATCCATAAACTAAAACTTCTATACTTAAGCTTACCTTCAGCTTTTCCCCATATTTACAGGCTCTCTAATTTTGCATATGAGGAAAGTGAAGCGCAAAAACATTAACTGACTAGTCCAATGAAGGAAGTAGCAGAGCAACATCCCATACCAGGTTTTCCAACTCAAAAACCTTCTTTCCCCTGTGCTACTTCATCTTTTTAATAAAAAAGATATCTCTAGGGGAATGGATGAGCAAAATGTGGTAATTGCATAGAATGGATATGATTATATCAGATGAGATCACACACACACACACACACACACATATATATATATATATATATATATATATATATATATATGGAATTTAGAAAAACTTAGGAAGACTAGTTTGAAATGAAGCAAAACAATGTATGACACATCAAGAGAAAATATATGGAGTGACTATAATAATGTAGAGGAAAATAAGACTAAAAGAAGTCAGAACTTGGGTCAGTGTAATAACCAATCTTAACTCCTCAGGATTAACTTTGAAAACATCCCTCCCTCTTCCCATAAGCACAGGTATGAAATAAGATGTGTGCTCTCAGATATATAATGTTTGTCCATTAAATTTGCTTAACCCTACTTCTTTCTTACAAAAGAAAGTTCAATACAGGAAGGAGATATTGAGAAGTGATGGTAATGCAATAAAAAAGTGCCAATAAGACTTTTTTTAGAAGAGAAAGACTTTATTCTTTAAAAAAAATTCAGCTAAGATCAATTTATTTATGAAATACAACTATATTGTGTCAATTTTAAATGACTCTGAGACAGCCCATGTAATTCAAAGATTTAAAGAACTGTTGTGCCATTTAACTACTCATTTTTCCTTGTAGGATTGTGGCTGAAAGGACCACAGCATTCTGATCTATCTAAAAGAGAAAAATTAGTGAGTGGAACAGTGGAATTTATGAATGAGACCTCTTTGGCTGCAAAGCACTCCCATTATAGCACTCAGTCACCACAAAACTGCTATGTAATTGGAAGAGAACTTCTTCCCATGTGCTAAAACTGTATTCTCACTGCCAAATAATAAGAGACAAACTTGTCTGAATATAGGGATTTTCATACCTTAACCTTCTCCTGTTCATTTAGGAGTTTGACCCTTTCTTATCTCTTCTCCTATACCAAGGGGAAACCTGGGGTAGAAAAAACCAAGTAAAAAAATAACAAAATCCAATGTCCTCAGTGTGCAGAAGAGTCCCAGTGAAGTGAAATATATCTGGCATATGAGGATGCAACTAGTGCGAGTATTGGCACTACAACACAGGTCTTATGACCACCAGTCTTACTTACTCCACCACACACTGACAAACTGGTTTTATTTCAAATCTTTTGCCTAGGACCTGATAGACACACACATCTTTAGGAATATCCATAAGCCCAAAATACTACTACTTTCTTTTCATGTGCAATTCTTTCGTTTTGATCATGGGAAGCAAAAACAGTCCATTTCCTCTCTAACAGGCTAGGCAGGGCTAGGGACAGTCTTGATTGAATTTTCCCTAGCTGAATCATATCACTATTTTCCCAGAGAGAATTATTGTTGTTTTCTTTCATCCCTCAGCAACAGGACTACTTAGAGCCTAAAATAATCACCCTCCTTTCAGTTGCCACAGAAAAGATAGCTTACAATAAATAGTATCATCATGATCTTACTTTTTCAAAAAATTGTAAATAAACATCTAAAGCAATTTATTTGGAAAGACTGAAGTATAAGATTCTATAGATAGAGTATCTTGACTGGATGCAACCTGAAAAGTCTAGTCAAATTGGAGATATCCTTCAATTTCCTCCAGGAGTTGGGTCATTCTGTACAAAAACAATCACACAGTAAGAGGACTCATGCTATGGATTCCAGCTTACTTTCTCAACATTTCATCCAGTTCAACAATAAAGTCATCACAATTTTTGGTTTTACATTGAAACTTTTATTTAAACGTCTCAAAAAATAAAAATAAAAAACAAACATTGGAATAAACTGTGACAAAAACAAAACAAAACAAAACACATTAAAAGAGTTTCCAAAGGTTACTATGTTACTGACAAAATTGTAAAGTTAAAATGGTGTCGTATTTCAAGAATTACCCTGAAAGGTCAGAAGATCTGAAATGGAGTCCTGATTTGTCACTTACTGGCCACAGGTTATCATACAAGTTAACCTTGCTTTTCTGAGCTGCAATTTTCTAATCTATATAAAATGTAAATAGTTCAACTTGTGTTACTTCATTCATAAAATGTTACGAAGAAAGCATTTCAAAAGCTAAAAAATATCACATAATTGTGGGCTTACTTCCTTTATTTTCCTATAATGGAATAGTCACAATAAATACTTGTGGAAATTCTGAAGTTTCATTTCATATACAGCATATTGGCAAAGATGACAAAATGGGAATACTCTGCAAAAGAGTGGTTATGGAAAGACAGATACCGTTGGTAGAATTGTGAATTGGGTCAGCTGTTCTAGAAAATAATTTGAAATCACACTAGTCAATGATTAAAATGTCTATTTTTTTATCCCCAAAAGCTCATTGCTGTATATATACCAAGAAATCAAAAATAGACAGACCCTATTGCATCAAAATATTTATAGCAATACTTTTTGTTGTAGCAAGGAACTATTAAAAGTACAGAATAGTGAAATATATGAATACATAAATGTAATGGAACCTTACTAAATCCTAAAGGTAAAAATAAATATTAAGAATACAGGGATATTTATAGGAACTGATACAAAATGAAATAGAACCAGCAAACAATATTCAAATATTAAATTTTAAATTTTTTAAAGGTAAGACTAACAACAAAACCCCAAATGCTATGTAGCTCTATTGATAAAGATTGACCCTAAAGAAGAGACAAGAAATTACATACTTTCTTTGAAAAGGCATTAAGGGGAATTTGTTCAGTGCATGTGAAACATTGCATATACTGTCAAATTTAGTGGATTGGCTAGTTTTTTAAATAGTATTATCCCCCTCTCTTTTTGATTCCTTATTAGAAGAGATGGTTTTCTGGGTAGGAGAAGTGGAAGGAGATAACTTCAAGTGAAGGAGATATAAAAATAAAATATATTGTTTTAAAATTTAGATAAATATGTGTATAAATGTATGTGTAAATACTCATGGAATTATTCATAAAATCATGATCTTCCTTCCCAAATTCCTACTTAGCTTATGTTATAAAATAATGATCTATCCAACATTTATTTTTTTTTGGAATATAATCTTTACTAGCATGTTTGTCTACAATACAATAATAATTCAAATTGATAATAATGACCCTTTAACACTCCATAATTCTGAGGGATATTATTAACCCCCCAACATTACAATAGATTATAAAATCTTTGAGGGAACCTTAGAACTCTTTGGATTTGTCCATTAACTAAAACAATGTTTTGCACACGGCACTTCAGATATTTGTTGAATCATCCAAAGATGGATGATGCTCAATATAGATCTAGTGTAATATTAATCTGGATACCAGTTTTCAAAGGGTCCATTATTAGTCAAATTATTTTAAGGTTCATTATAAAGTATTGTTTTAATGTCCTGATTTTGTATGATTCAAAAAGAAGTAAAAAAATCAAAATTACTAAGTGAAACATGAAGTAAAATCTTATTGTGAAGAAATTTTAATTGTATTGGTAGCTTCTTTCAATAGAAAATGATAGATAATAAATACCTGTCTAACATATTTTTACATGTAGACTATCAATTACTGCTCTCTTCCCGTTCCCAAATAAGTATTTGATATTGTGAAAATTAAGAATTCAAGAGTTTTATGAACCATATAAAATTTCATTCTAACACAAAATAAATTGTATTCTTCCACAAAATGTTTTCCAGAACAATAGATTACAAAACAAATAAGAACCATATTTTTACTATTTTTTGGTTGGATGGGACAAAAATTTCTGACAATCATTTTAAAAGTCTTACCTCAGCAATATAATTTAAATCCATTTGAGAGCAAGAACTATATTTTATCTCCAGCACTAGGTAACTTGTGTATAGTAAGCATTTAATAAATGTTTAGGGACTATTAATTGAATAGCATAATAATTATGAAAATATTTCCATAAACTAAATTTGCTATCCCTTCATTCATATGTATTGGCATATTTCTAAAGCAAAAAGAAGAAATTAACTAGTTGTTAAGTAAAACTCCTTGAAGAAATTTTTTATGTGCCAGAGCTTTAAAAAAGAAAAAGAAAGAAAGAAAGAAAGAAAGAAAGAAAGAAAGAAAGAAAGAAAGAAAGAAAGAAAGAAAGAAAGAAAAAAATCAGGGAACAGCAAAATAAAATAATCCAAATACTTTACCAAATACATTTAATATTTTTAACATATATATATTTATTTTAGACATACATATGTGTATATGTGTATATATGAATAACTTATTTCTATTTTCATCCTTTTTATGATAGAGTAAGCTATGCTTTTAAAAAAATTGTGGTTTATTACTTAACTTCCTAAAAGGCAACATTGAAGAGATCAGAGTTTGGCCTTCAATTCCAGAATATTTGTAGTGTGTGTGTGTGTGTGTGTGTGTGTGTGTGTGTACACATATATGTATATATATATATATATATATATATATATATATATATATATGTAGGGAAAAAGCCAGAAATTTCAAGAATTTTTATCTATAGGCCTTTCTTATCCAAGATGAAATGATGGGAGTTACTCTTTATCAATACCAAAACCTAACTGACCCAAAAGAATAATGTGACTCTGTATCTTTTGCTTTCTTACTAAATAAAAAATTTGCATTCATGTTGACACTATCACTCCACCAAAAAAATAAAAGTAATAACTCTACTAATGGCATTGGATTGCAACTTACTACATAAAGGAAAAATTATGAAGTTCCTACAATTATTTAACAAATTTACAATTATTATTTAGAAGTAGAAAAGAGTGGAAGATTGGGGGCTTTTCTGATTTGCATATGTTACCCTGGGAATTTACTACAGTGGCAATTTTAAGGTATTCAAGGGATGATTCAAATAGCAGTGGAAATGTCACATATAGTGATGACAGTAATGAAACTTTACTGCTACAATGAGGTAGAATGAAGACCCAAAGTCATCTGACTGAATCAAAATGTTCAGCTTGCCATTCAGCTTCCAATGAAATGATAGCTCAGAGGGAAGTTGTTTTGGAAAAGCCACATCAAAAATGCCTACGCAATGCTGAGAAGTGAGAAAAATTAAATAATTCCAACTTCCCCCACAAAATTCACAAATGTTCTGTTATAGAAAGGGAGAGTGGGGGTGAACCAGAAATATCCTAATTTGTTTGATAAGATATTAAGTTCTACATTTTGCTTGCCCTGTGTGGATAAAGCTTAAGAAAATAGCATTTTTTCCAAATGACAAAAGGTTTTCACAGATGTTTACATGGTCCCAAATATACATCAGATCTCTGGGGAAATGAAGGACCAAAGTAATCCTATTATGGATCAAAAAAACTTTCCAATCTCTTCTTGCTATAATAAATCAAAATTGAGGAGGGGATTCTCTGAAGGATCAGGAGACTAAATATTGATCAAATTAAAGAGTGATAAAGAATATTATGGTTACCTTACATTTATATATTATATATATATATATATAATATATTAACTGCTTTACCATTAGTTCATTTGATTGATGGAGAAAATGGTTTCTGTTGGTAGAACTAGTGAAATGGAAATACCAACTAGAATAATCAGGCCAACCACACCCAGGCTCTACAATATCCATAAAGCATCCAAAATTACAGGCAAAAATTATGAAAATCAAAGGATTAACTCCTAAAGACAGAGATAGCCTTATAGAATTCTCTAAATAAAACACTATATGTTTCTTCTGCTCACATCAACAGGTCACATACTTTGACAAGTTTCCTTTATGATCCTTAGGTTGATTCATTCAAATTCTTTATGACCAACTGCATGTCTCTGTAATGGGATCGGTGGTCATGGAACACAGGAAAGGGAGCTCACTGACTTGGAGAACTGGTCTTGATGAAACTGTGAAGGAGTTAAGGTTTAGTTTTGGTATATAAAACCCGTGCATTTTATGCCTTCATTTTCCTCTTCAGTAAAGTTCTGCCTCATATTTTTTAGCAATCAAATGCCCTTGGTTTTTCCCCTTTCCAAGGCCTATATATGTTTCAACAGGATACTCTAGTGAGGGTATTTTTGGAACCATCAGCAAGTGAGTTTGCAGGGAACATCATGAGAGACTTTCCTGGAACCTATAAAATCACAAAAGATATGCAACAAATAGTCTGCTCCACTTAATTTAGCTAAGGGTACATCTATTAATTTACATAGAAATTAAAACAATAACCCAAATCTCATTAACACCATATTCTAACCAAATATGTAAACCAGCCCCAAAAGAAATGAAATGCAACCCATAACATACACTCTGCTACCCTATGGGGAATAATCACCACCACAATGTGAATTGCATTGTTGGTAAGAAAAACTTAGCATGCATACTTTTTCAAAGCACTGGTTTGTCTACCATCCTTTTTTCTTCTGGTTTGAGTTTTTTTTTAATTGGGGAAGAGGAGCATATTGCAGGAATAAGGTTTAAGATATATTAGACTGGTGCTTAAACCTTCTGAAACTGAGTAGAAATCTTATTTTTAAAAAAGGAAGAAGAGTTTCTGTTTAAAAGCAGGACATACTCAGTCATCCATTAAATATGACAAGGTCTGCATTTTATTTAGACATTGCCATTAATAATGAAATGATGTATGATTTCCACTCCTGCAGCTCTTCCTTCCTTATGCAATCAATTATACATTTAAGAAAATATTTAGTTGATATAATGTTATTCTAATTAAGCATCACTGATGTACCCCACATGAAATTCTTAAAATTAGGAAATTCTCTATATGCATAGTTATGATGTTCACTTAGTTCATATAGTTATGATAGAAATATATGTGTCCAAATTCCTGAGTCTTGATTATAAAGGAGTAAATCTATAAATTCTAACCTTAGTATTTTATAAGGGGAAAAACCCAATTAATCTACAGAGGGATGGATGCTATGTAATGAAAGAAGATAATATCATAACAGCTTCATTATTCTTTCTAGTTAAAAACATGCAAAAATGAAATTAATTTTTTCAGGCAAAACTCCATTCCAGTGTCACTGGTCCTCAAGTAAAAAAATCTTTTCAATTAAAATCATTAAGTCCCAACTAGGAACTTAAGAGACTAAGTTCTTGAGTGTTCTGGAAATTTTCCAAAGGTCTTGGAAAGTAGTTGGGTAGCCATTGAAAATTTTTCCTTTCAGTAAGGAGAATGACTATCTCTCACCAAAATTATCAAATATTGCACACTATTGTTGGGGTGGTCAGGGAAGAGACATTCTTTTTGGTCATTTTTAGATGCTCCTTTTTGGACAACCTCAAATCCAAATGTATCCTTAAGACTTGCTGGGAAACTGTATTTAACACTCTACCACATATTGACTGTTGTCCCTTTCTCTTTCTCTCCACAAGAGAGACAGAAAACATAATATCATTTTAGATGTACTGAAAATTAAACATAACTTAGAAAAGACAATTTGAATATAGGAGCAGGAGATCAGGAAAGAATGCAAAGAGTAGGGAAGAACATAAAAAAGAATATAAAAAAGAGACAAAGGTTGTGACCAAAGAAATGGAGAAAAGATGTGAGATAAAGAGTACAAAGATACAAATGTTTAAGAAATTGAAGGAATAAAAAGTGCTACAAGAGACCTAAAAAAGATGGGGAATTATTTTTAGGATCAGTGTGAATAGACTGAAGGTGTGGGAATTTTTAAATAGAGTTCATAAAGATAAGATGGGGATGAAGAAAGGAAGACTTGTGAACTGGGTAGATTCAATGAAAAAAATCAGGCATGAAATAGGACCTATAATACTGTTTATCGAAGAATAGGAAGATGATGATGATGATGAAAAATGGTATCATAATACCAGCAGGAAAGAAACAGAGTCATTGAACTTTATAGTGTATAAAGCAACTTGTAGTCAATGAAAAAGGTATCCTTTATTCTACCTACCAGGGTATTCTTTCCTTCCTCCATTTATTGAGAACCTAATATACTTCATAAATTCTCAATGAGCCTATCTTCTAATCTACATCTTAAACTAATCTACATGATGCAGACTATTTTCAAATCTTTTTCCCATCACCATACCCCATTTCTCTCATATACTATGTCCACCATCAGTCAGGTGATATAATTAAAACTATTACTCAGGTTTCATTCTCTCTCTCTCTCTCTCTCTCTCTCTCTCTCTCTCTCTCTCTCTCTCTCTCTCTCTCACACACTCACACACACACACACACACACACACATTCCTGCTTCCAATTTTCCAATTCCTCCACTCCAATCCATCTCATTCCAATGTTGTCAATTATAATTCTTTTTCAAACTGTCTTCACTCAAGCTAATCTGATGCCTTTTAACCAGGTGAAAGGTAGTTTCTGGTCAATGAGACATGATCAATGATCTGTTATAATCAACTCTGGACTTATAGTTGGTAAGCCAAGGGTATCACCTTAGATGGCTGAAATCCCAGGGAAATACAAAAAGCTGCTTTTACAAATCTTTACTGTTAGAATTTAATTTCATAAACACATGTTAAGCACATTGGGTTCTGAGTTTCCCTTCTCAAACCTTAACTAAAAAAGAGAAACAGAAATGATTATCTACTTTGTGAGATTAATTTTTGAAAAAGAATTTCCTCTCTGAAATTATTTAGGAATCAATTAAATATCTAAACATCAACTTACTTGATAACAACTGCTACTTCAATTTTTCTCATTTTTCTTCTAAAAAAATTCTATCTCCAAAAAGTAAGAAATTCCAACCTTTGCCCAGAGCAGACACTGAAACTTCACTGATGAAGTCCCTTAGAGAGAAAAACAAATCTGGATGCTTGTGCTTTTTAATTTTACATGCTAGCAAAATCCTGTCTGATTTTAGAGTATATGACACATAATTGGTAGCCAATTTTCCTAAGTGGTGAGTTCAATTTTCTGCTTGTGAAATGTAACTTTACCCTAGTGATCATCAAGCCCCAGGGTTTTCAATGTGGCTTAACAGCAATTATATAAATGCTAGAGAGGGGAGAAGTGTTAAAGTCCCTTACATTTAAATTTCTTCAGTTTTTTTTTTGCTTCTTAAAGGGATAGACAACTTACTTCTCTTAACTAAGTTGAAAAAATTCCATATAAAGAAAAAAGATACGGAATAACCTAATCGAGAAATTGGGGGGGGGGGAGGTGGCAAGGAGGGGAGGGGAATGGGAAAGCCACAGCACAAAAACAACATTTTAAATTCTCTTAATTTTTAAGGCAAGCAGCATGTTATAACAGAGGCATCGATTATCCCAGGATGTGAAATAAAGCTGTTTTTTTCTCCCCCTCCCCTTCTCTTTGCCTCCCCAAACAAATACACAGTGCCCCAAGTCATACTGTATCAAGTGAATGAATCTCCTGGTTTAAGGCAATGCTCCTTCTCTCTCACCACATGTGCGACTTATGTTTCTGCTTTCACTGGCGACAAACTGGAGCCAGCTCCTTTCCGTTCAAGAGGAACTCGGCTACGTGTCGCTAACAACCCCACAAACAGTGCCTGCCCCTTTCTCTGTGCTCCACTGCCCACAGTGAGCTCAGCACTATGCCTGGGATTTATAGCAAGGAGACCCTAATCTAAGGGGTAATTCATGGATCTCTACAATGCCACTACTGAGAGGGGGGAAAAATATCAGTGTGTTCCCTGGTTCTATGAGACTCCATCAAATTCGGACCCTGATGCAGTTGGGCACAATTATGTGAGGTGCACACCACATTAATTCACAACACATACTGTTTTCCTCAATTAATTTTGTCATAAATCTTTTTTTCTGGGGAAAAAAAGGCTTATTTTTCCCTTTTGCCATCATGTGAGGAGGAAAAAAAACATGATGGGCTTCAAAATGTTCTTTTCCCTTAACAGATTTAACAAGAAAGCCATTGATATAAACTTTTTTTCCTCTCAAGCAATATCTTTACTGTGAACTTTTCAGATTTGGTTTATTTATCTCCAAAGGACATTAGGATTTTAATAAAACCTGACTTGGTTCAAGAAACATCTTGATCTGAAGATTTGGGAAGGCAAACCAAAAACAAATTAACTGATATTTAAATCAGTTCAGGAAAATGAATTCTAAGTGCTTGAACTAGGGGATATAAAAGGTATGCTATATACACATGCACACATATGTCTATTTGTACCAATACACAGATATATGAGAGCACGTGACCTCCTAGCAAATAGAAAAATAATTGCATTAAAGATGCATTTCAGATGATATGACTCAATGTTGGAAGACAAAGAGCAGACCCAAAGCAAAATTAGTTATGTGTAACTTTTAAACAGGTTCTTTGGATAAGCCATTGCACTGTCAATCAGACCTTCTTTTTCCCATGAATCACCTCTATGAGCCTGGTCTGTGGTTACAAGTGCTCAACCTTTAGCAAAGCAGTTTGGAGTTTCTCTCTAAATCTGAGCCACAGTCTGTCAAGACAATCATTCAAGCCACTGGCTTTTTTATTCTATGCCTTCATTTTTCTTCCTAACACTCTTCCAAAAATGTTTTCAAATTTCTGATTGTTTGACCATCCCAAAAAAAGGCACAGAGAAATACATACCTCTCTAACTCTGAGAAATATTTTACATCATGCTGGGGGTTGGGGGGGGGAGGAGAAGGAGGATGTGGAAGAGAAGGATTCTTTTTCCTCTTTTCCTTTCCTTTTTCTTTTCTTTTTTTAACTAAGGTTCATTGTCTTATCAAGAGTCAATAAGAAGACAATGAGGAGGACTTCCGACATTTGGCAATAAACCAAGACAGGTTTAGGAAATGATGACATGTTTCTGGCCCCAGCCTCATGTCACTAAGAACCTGTACATCTTTTTTGTGGTTGTAATTTTAATAAGACAACCAACTGCACAGCTGGTCTGGTCAAATTATGAAGACCTGAAAGCTTTCCTTCCATTTTTAAAAAGTCCGGGGTCTTTCTGACTATATTCAAGAGAAGCCCTAGGGAGCCATGACCAATAAAAGTAGTGATTATGCCAAGAGAGGATGGAAATTTGCCTAAACCAGTAAACTAAACATCACGACTCAGAAAATGGAAACTTTTGTTTTTAAATAGAGCGTGTAAATTCCAATCATCCTCACCATTCCCAAGTCCCCTCCTCCCCAGAAATCTCTGATTTAACTTTGCCTCTGTCCCTTAATTTTCTGTATTTGTGTATTTGCTACTTTGATGCAAGTAAGATTGATACACTGACAAGAAATGCAGAATCTCTTTCAGGAAATGAACTTATCTCTAGAGTCTTTAAAACCCAACTTTTATTTACTTTGTTTACTTTGTGCTGAGGGCTTTACTATAAGTCTATCATACAGAAAGAATCATATATGGAAATGAAGGCACCCACATACATACTGTATAAAGAAAAACATGGAAATAAATATGCAGATAGATAATGTATGGGTATGTTCCATGAGGAAAAAGAAAATAATTATCAGCTCTATTCCAGCAACTATACTTAATTACAATTATGAATGTGTAGCATGGCAGGAATAAACTCCTTAATATACTGTAAGTATGAACCACTATATCAGAACTCCAAATACACACCATAAAAACCAAGTTTAAATTCTAATTAGGTATTGGAAGGATAAGGACCTTTTGCTCAGAGCATTTCCTTGGGATAAATGGCCAGTTCTATTCTGCATTGGGAAAAATTGCTGGCACAAAGTAACATGGGGCCAGTGACCTCTTGTTGGTCATTAATCGTCATGGAATTCCCTGAACAAAGGTCATTATTGCTAATATAAACTTAAATTAAAATTCCATGGGCATATGGATTTTTTTTAATGGTTAGTCCTATTTCATTTGGTATTTAAAGGGCATTACTATAGAATTCATGTCTTATATATTAGCCAGCTAGTTGGTTTGACTTGTCTCAGCACTCAAATCAGCTTAAAAGTTTATTGGGCATAAAATAAAAAATGGAGGGAAACAACCAAAAACAGGAAATCCTAAGAATTCCAGTTCTGCACCTGGAACCCTCACAGAGTTACTAGCTCTGAACCCACATTTTACCTCTTCAGGAATTCGAAAAAAATGTAACGTTACAGTGAGAGTCTTTATATGGGTATAAGTAGAAGGAATTTCAAGTGGAGAAAAAAATCAATTATCTTTCCATTCCATCAATGCTTCATCTTCTAATTTCTTTATTTCAACCAAAAAAAAAAAAAACAATGTCTCCACTCAGGTCCTTTGCATCTCAAATTCTGAGATTCCATTTGTTAAGGCTTTGCTTCTGAAATGCCATTTACTATCATATATAATCATTTCATAATTCTAACTAACTGTATCCTGAACTGTCTAGTTTCCAAGAATATAAACTTTACAAGCACAGAGTCATTATATATCATATATATGATATATGAGGATATATATATAGTATGAGGATATATATATATATATATAGTATGGCCATATCTGATCACTGACCAAGATCTACATTGACCAATCCAGAAGGTGAACCTTTAAGAATTCTTTTAAGGAATTCTGTTAAGACTTCTTGACATACTAAGTGGGGTATCCATGATTGACTTTGAGGGAATTCAATATCTCATTTATATATTCTTATTTGTCTATTCAAAATAGGTCTTATATATGTTACAAATCCATGCTTTTTTTTCTTCTGTCTTACCAAATCTATATAATAAAATGAATCAATTAGCCTTATAGTATACATGAAGTCACCTTTCTAGGAGTCAACCACCATTGAAAATAGATTAGTAACAATAAATCTAAGTTAATTTTATGTCCTCCATTATATGTTTTGTATAATCACTAGAGGTGAAAAAAAATTGAAAGTTGGAGTCTGAAGGTTGCTTAAGCATATTATAAACTGCTAAATTAATCCACAAGGCTATTATTTATGTTAATACAATATATATTATAGCAAATGATTGGTAATAGGCTAGTATCCTAAAGTGTCTAATAATATCTATAAAATTAAAAAATACTTTTCAGGTAAGAACAATTCAATTTAGTGGTTAATCAGGAAAGATACTAATTAAGTAAAAGTATCTTGAAGAGAAGCATTTTCTTGTGTTTCAACTGAATTTCAGGGTACAGGGGAGAGAGAACAGACAACGGGAATGAATCAAGAATTTATTAAGTATCCCTATTATCTCTTGATCCTCACAAGAATACTGGGAAGAAGGTCCTATTATTGTTGCAGTTGAGGAAGCAAAAGCAGACATAGCATCTAGATGACCCTGTCTGGAGTCAGAAAAACTCATCTTCCTAAGTTCAAATCTGGCCTCAGACACTTGCTAGCTGTGTGACCCTAGGCAAGTCACTAAGCCCTGTTTACCTCAGTTTCCTCATCTGTAAAATGAGCTGGAGAGAGAGTGAAAAATGAAAAATTACACCAGAAATCGCTGACAAGAAAACCCCAAATGGGGTCACAAAGAGTTAGGCAGACTGAAATTACTCAAAAGCAATAATGTTATTATTAGATTCAAAGCTCAGATTGGGCATTGCACCATGAGACCTTTATTAGACAGGAGAATCACTATGTCAAAGGGCATAAAAAGGCAACCACAGTGTCAAAAAGTTTTGGGTCCAAGACTTACTTCTTATACAGAATGACTGTGTGACTTTAGCCAAGCTGTTTGACCTCTCAGTGCTCCTGACAAATTTCTTGAAGAATGATGTCTGGTCTTGAGGAGTTTGATCCCCAAGGAGCTATCTATACTGATGAAAGTATCACAAGCCTAGATGGAAACAACTTATGAGATAGCTTTCCTAAATGCTGGACATTAATTAGTCATGGTTAAATGTTATTTACTTTGAGGTTCTATGATTTTCTTGGTGTGGACATGAAGGGGTAAGGCAACCATGCATCACAATTCCTCTGTCTTAGTCAAGGATCTCTGTAAATTAGTGTATGAATAGTTCATCACCCTGAGTACCCTGAGAGAGACAACCCTCAGGCAGAAGACACAGAGTCCAGTGCTAGGTCTCTATTCAGAGTTTTTACAATAAGGAAGACTCTCCAGAGGGTGAATTCTGTTAATATAGCCTTTGAGAACACAGGGATACACCCATTGCACAATGAGTTATCAGAATAGGATTTCAGTGTAAAACTGAACTGAGAGCTGACCATAAGTGAAGAAGAATCATAGATCTAGATATGGAAGTGACCTTAGAGACCATGGAATCCAACTCCCTCAGTTTACATATGAAGACACTAAGGCCCAGGGTCACACTACTAATTATATGTGAGAAATTGGATTTGTACCTAGTTTTTCTGACTCATTAGTCAATAGATATTTTGGCACTAATCCCCAACAAATTTCATCTTAATAGAATAGTTAAGGCATTAAAATAATGACAAAAATAAAAACTAGATATAATTTTTCCTGACCACTCCACATACAACTATCATACTCCTTCAATTTTCTCATTTCTAAATTAGAGATAATTGTGTAAAAATTGTAACTTTAATTTTCTCATATAAAATGAAAGGGTTAGGCTAGTTTTCCATAGTATTCATTAATGCTAAATCCAATGAGCTCTCAGAAGACCTGATTTTTAAACTCCAGCTCTGTCATTTAACTATACATGTGACCACAGGCAAAGCACATAGATGAATTCCAGTGCTAGAGACACCTTTATATGATCCAGTCAAATTTCTTGATTCCCTAACATGTGAAATTCTTAAGTTCCAAGGCACTGTTTTAGGTCCTAGCAACACAAAGTCAGAAAGAGATTAAAATGTAATTGGAAAATATTTAACAAAGCAAATTTAAAAATACAATATAACAATGTTAATTTGTAGTTTCCTAAGTTAACATGCAGCTAAGATTCCATTTTGATTTGAGTTTGACCTTACTACCCTAGCTCATATTTTCAAGCTTATACTCCTAATCCCCCCAAAAATCTGATATAACTAGGATACTCTCAAAAAGTTATCCAATCCATGCCAAGCAGAGGAGAATCCACTCTATATTTAAAGAAGTCGATTGTTCTATGGGAGTTTTCAAGAGTAATTTTCTACTTAAGCTGCAGGGGAGGCAATATCTGAACTCCAGTGTATTGCCACAAAATCTAGAAATTTGCTATATTGAAAATGAAAATCATTCTACCATTTATTAACCTTAGAAAAATGAACCCAATGAAATGGGGGGAGGCTTAACTTTAGAACTTGTGCTATTTTTTAAAAAACATCTTTGTTCCATTAGATTTGATGTTTTCTGTAGGTAAATCTAGTAGTCATCTTATATTTAAAAATTCCTGAAGCAGCAGAGATACAGGGAAGGAATACAACTTTGTCAAACATCTATCCCAAATATCTTGAAAAGGATGGAACAGGGCAAAAACTCCTATTCTTGAGGGCAAAAAAAGTCTGACATAAAGTCAAGGGGAAATGCTAGACATTTAGGGTAACTCTGCTGTTGCCATTCAAATGGCTATACCACTATCTCATTCCCCAAATGGCAAAAATTGTCAATACAATCTTCAATTTAGAGAGCTTTCCAACCAACCAACCTTAATTTCTAGACTATAGAAAGTAGGAAATGGTAAGCCTTAGTCATAGGGAAGGTAATACAATGAAAATTTGCTAAACTCTGATGATTAGGGAGGTAGCAAGCTCTCCCCTACCTGATGTATGAAAGCTATCAAGAGACAAGAATTAGTAAATATGAATATGGCTAAATAATTCAAAACTCAAAAACTAGAAATATTCTTAGAAATGGAGTCTATACCCCCTCATCAATCAAAAGTTAAAATCCTGCAAGTCATTGCTTTATGAGTAACACTATACAAGACTTTTATGAAATTTTCAGAATGTCACAATTTTTAAACTTTGGATTGATATTTTGGGTATTTCAAGTCATTTTTAGAAAGCACTTTCTTAAATCTCATTATCTATGTTATTTGAAGAAAAGAAAAATTAATATGTCACAAATAATATTGAGAATCTGGTGATTTGAAAAACAACAACTATTAACAAACCAAACAAATCACTAAATAAAGAAAATTACTGCTGTTAAGGCATACTGTTTTGAGAATTATAAGAATAAATAGAAGAATGCAAAAGCTATTGTGGGCAAAGAATTATTCAAGTCGGCATTTGAGTAACTCTGCATTTTAATTTAACCCTTTGAAACATTAATCAAACCATAGCTAATTATAGGAATTAAGGAATTAAACGATGGAATCTTCTAAAAGATATTATTTAAAAGGCAGTTTATACAATTACTTGTATAGATGTTTGCTTTAAAGAGGAAAACATTTCTACTGTAATGAAAAGGGTCTTAGAAAATTAAATTAACAAGGGGGGACCAGGCTGATATGAAACTAAATTAGCATCAAATGCAAATTACAGGGTACTTAATGGTAGAAACAGGTGCAGAGAAGAACCCTAAATGAGATAAATGAATAAAACATCCCTCTCCACAAATGTGGAAGCTGACACAAAGTCAATGATATGAATAATTCAGCAGTCTCCACACTGCTGTTGAGGTCAGCTTGCCTTGACCTTTGAAACAGGAAGTAAAATTCAGTCCAAATTTGAGTGACTAGAAATATAACTGTTATTTGTTTTTAATAAATAAAAAGAAATCTTTATATATATATATATATATATATATATATACCTTATACACTTTAGAAATAGAATTTGTAGCAATAAAGACTTTAAAAATTGTTTATAAAACAAAAAATGATTAGATATAATATTGCTCAGCAACATTTTCAACATAGAAACATAAAAACAAATGAAAAGGAAAAAGATATGCATATTTAGTACATACGTATATATGTATATACTTTCATGACTGACTATTTTGTTTTAATAGTAACTCCAGAACCTACAATAGCACATTGTGATTTTTAACATTTATTTTTAAACTTAATTTTATTATATTTAGTAGAATGTTAACATTGTAATAAAAAGCATGTCATATTCTATACTTTTATCAAGGTATTTTATATTAATTAAAGTAAAACAAATCTTCACATATGTGCAATAAGATTTCTTTAAATTCAGTACAGTCCCCTACCCCTATCTTCTTAGAAATTGATATTACATATGAAAGGCACCAATTTAATTTAGGATTTTTAACAATTAATGTTCTTTAAAAAAATAAAAGCTAGATTCTAAAACCAAATCTTCCAAATAACTATTACCCTGGATTTGTGTTTCTTTGAGTCTCTTTTTTTGCCATATAGGTTCTCTGTGACATAATGCCTCCAAAGTATTACATATATTTTCACAGACTTATCTACTGAATGAAGGTGTGCTTCCCATTTTTGAATTGAATTTAGAAATATTCAGAATTAACTGGGTATGACAGTAACTCAATTTCCAGAAACTAGAAAATTAGCAAATTTATATATAGAGAGGGATGTGCATATCTATATGTTATATGGTATATCTTACAACATATCATAAAAAATGTTTGATAGTAAATTATCTCTGAACTCTCATTGGTTCTATGACTCTAATCAGCATCTTGTGTATATGTGTGTAGATAGATACCCTTAAGCTATCTAATGTACATGTCAACTGTAGCATTATGCCAAAGCATAGGTTTAATTTTATTTTCTGAATTTGGGGAATGCAAGTCAATAAAATGTCATACTGAGAGGGGAATGGTGTACTTGGTTTATTACAGCTACCTCCTAAAGCTAGAGCTTAGTCACATAGCAAAACTAAAGATTCAATTTCTGTTACATCCACAAAATCACCCCTAGCTCAGCATATAATAAAGGGTGATAGACCAAACACTGCTGATTTGGGGTTTGACTTAATGACTAACCTAGGCTAAGGCTTTGTGTATAAAAGTGGCTCCCCATTAAATGACAGCTTTGAGAAGCCAGCTGGTTCTCATTTTGAAACAACCAGTTTCTCTATCCCCAAGTGCTAAAGAAAATAATCCTAGCAATCCATGACTACACACTTTCACAGGGGCAGCAATGAGAATGTGATTGCAGAGATAATTAAAGTCATTCCCAAAACTTCCAAGGAAAGGGGAATTGAGAGGGGGGAAATAGAAGAGGATAGTTTTTAAATTAAACTATAACAAATCAGTTTGAATTGGAGAAAGGAGAGGAACAACTTTCTGCCTTCAGAATTAAGTTAAACCTACTCTTTTCTTCTCCAAGAAGAGAAACATTTCTTGTTTTCCAAAATGACACATAGAGGTCAGAAATAAAATTACTGAGGAGTACACCACTTAGTAGCATCTTGATATTGATAATAATTGGAGGACCTACTTGTCTCTGATGCTACACAAGACATTAAAAAATTAAGCAGCAATCTCCAAACCAAGTCTTTGAATTCTTAAATAAAATTTTCCCAGCAGATCTAGCATGCTAAATTTACTTAAAAAAAAAACTTTTAGAACATGTCACATGAGTCATATGCTTAAATGTATTTGGGGGGGGGACGACTTTAAAAATGCTATGCTGTTTATTATACAAGAAAAATCCAGGCTTCAAATAGCCCTAATGACAGTCAGCTCAACTAAGCGCCTTGCTGGTTTGCAGATTGTATATGCTATATGGAAAAAGCTACAAGATGTGAAATCTCCCAGTCTGTGCTATCTGCATTTAACAGGAAGAAGAGATCAGCTCAATGAGGACTATTCAGTGCCTCTCAATTAACCTGATTAGTTCAGCACATGACTCTCATGAATGACACCTTATCTTGGAAATGAAGGAAGAGCTTCCTTCCTCGAGCAGATACAGGAGCCCCCTAAAGCCAGAAGATGTAGCCTATCAAATATTAGCTCCCCTCTGTTTCTCCTCCTTTTCCAAGCAAGCAGGTCACTGAGACCAGAAGAGGCAGCTCCTGATTGGATTTTGTGTCCTAGGGACATGCTAGTGAGGATCTCATCTGCCCAGGTGGCCTAAGAAGAAGCTGGGAAAAGGGATGCCCCGTAGGCAACTTCAAGCCCCTTCTTTCAGAGTCAACCAGGCACATGATGGGATTTCTGGGAGGAGGTGGCAATTCATTAACCCTTCAGTCACCAAAGCTGCACATCAATATAATACCTGCTTGGGAGAGGTAAAATGCTGAGTTCTTAAGGCTCTTGCAGATTGGGTAAAACAAAAGCTTGCTTTGATATATGCTAGTCTGAAAGTTGTTTCACATTTGACAGAATAATGGGAGATAACTGAGTTGCTATGGAAAAACCAAGGCATTCCCAAAATTCTCCTATATCTTCACAAGTGCCATGGATGAGGGTATTTTTTTAAGTTGTATCACTGTGGGTAATAGCAATATTAGTTAATAATAGAATCTGTGCATGAAAGTGTAGATGAGAATGTCAACAGAGATTTTCACTTACATGTCTGCACCATGATTTACTTGATCAATTAACTAGCTAAGCAATGAGAAGAACTGCACTATAATCATATGGGGATTGCCATTTTTAAGTGTAATAAATTCAGTGCTTTACCATTTCCTACAAAAAGATTTCTATTTATCAAAAAATGGTGTCCTTTCACATTTATTTACTGCGTAGTTGTGATAAAAGCATATCAATAGCTGGAAAATATAATTAACAAAATTGCAGCAAACTTCCTAGATTGAGTCCTCAGGCCATAATAAGACATCTTTTTGCCTCAATTTACTCAGCAATGTGGTTTATTCCAATCAATAGAATTTCATGCTAGAAAATGACCTCAGTATTCATTCTTCAGATGATGAATCTTAGAATCAGAGAATATCTTTCATTTATAGAAATGCTTTGAAACTTGAAAAGTATTTTCCCCATAACCCCCATGTAAGAGAGGTAGTGAAAGTATTATTCCTAGAATCTAAACTCCAAGCTAAGAGGGCATGGATTAAATCTTGATTTAATATTTTATAAATCCAAATGCCCTACATACAGCAGGCACTTCATAAAAGTTTACAATTCAATAACAACAAATTCAAGCCTGAAAAATATTCATTAATTCCTCCCAGGTTCTTGAAACATAAAAGTTAGCAACAATTGGGGGGGGGGTGGATAAGGTCCCTGATTCCAAGAAGCTTACATTTTACCAGAGGAATGCATTATGAATAGTATAATAGCAAGTAGAAAGAGGAAAAACTAAAGAAGAGATCACACAAAGTGTGAGAAGACTTTGTGAGGAAAGAAAACTTAACAGCTGAAGGATTTCAGGAAGAGTTCATGAAAGAGACAGAACTTAAAATAAGCCTTGAAGAAAGATAAAACTGTGAAAAATCAAAGATGGAGTGTATTCCAAACATGCAGGTCAGCTTTGGAAAATGTACAGAGATCATGACCAGTTCAGGGTGGGTACAGAAGTATTTCCACTTTGTCCAGAATGGAGAACAGGTGAATGGAAAGGTAAGTAAAATAAGACTGGAGAGAAAGATTGTAACCAGATGGCAGAAAATCTAAAAAGCCAAACTTAAGAATTTGCCTTTTATCTGAGAGGCAACAGAGAGCCATTCAAGGTCTTTGAGAAGGAGAGTATCATGATCATGAATACCCACACCTCACAAGAATTTTCTTGAATAGGTAAAGAATTTATTAGCATTCTGGGATTGGTGGCAAGAACAACCTTCATTATTAATCATCTTTTCTAGATGGTGAGAACCAAACTAAGGTGATGATCATGAGTGGAAAGAAGGATATACTTGTGAAAAATAGAAGTAGAATGGACATAACTTGGCCACTGATCTGATGTAAGGGTAGAAATCAAACATAATTCTGAGGGAACAAATTCAGGTAATGCAGAGTAAGCATTTACTAAAAATGTCAGTTGATTGATTGATTGATTGGGAAGTTAGAAGTGCCATCAACAGAGATAAACAAGTCTGGAAGAAGTATGATTTTAGGGGAAGATGAGATCACTTTTAGACATGTCGAGTTTGCTGGCATGAAATCCAGTAGGAGATTTATATGGTAGGCATTTGGAGGTGCAGAATTGAGTTTTAAGAAAGAAGTGGAACTGGACATAGAGATATGAGGGTCAGTTGCATGGAGATTTGAACAAATTAGATCATTAAGGGAAAATGTACAAAGGAAAAGGACTCATGATACCCACTTCAATGATTAAAAGGACAGGGGAGTTAGTTGTTAATCCAGCAAAGTAAAAGGAGGAACCAATAGAGAGA
This sequence comes from Macrotis lagotis, assembly GCF_037893015.1. Classification (NCBI taxonomy): domain Eukaryota; kingdom Metazoa; phylum Chordata; class Mammalia; order Peramelemorphia; family Peramelidae; genus Macrotis; species Macrotis lagotis. Next base: position 390,188,722 of record NC_133658.1, on the reverse strand, counting down.
ACCATATTGTGCAGGCACACATGCACAGATACACGCACACACACACAACCACACACACACACACAGACCATCACCACTACCACCACCACCAACTACACCTCCAATAACAATAACAAGGAAGAAGAAAGAATCTTGAAGCATGCAGAAAAGTCAAAAAAAAGAAAAGAAAAAAATCAGATTAATCCATTAAGAAAGGATTCAAACAAATAGTTTCACTAAAATGGTGATATCAGGAGCCAAACCTCAAAGAACTGAAGACTGAGTGGGTGGTAAGGAAGTGGAAGCAGTAAGTGTAAACAGTTCTTTATAGAAGCTTAGCAGTGAAAGGGGAGTTGAAAGAAAGGACAGTCACTTTAGACTACAAGCATAGTCAAATGAAGGTTGTTTAAGGATGGGGGGAAACTAAGCATATTTGTTGGCATCAGAAGAAAGGAGTAAGATTGGGATTGGGAGATATTAAAAAGAAATGAATATGAGCAAGGCAGAAAACTCAGAGAAAGACTAGGAAAGAAAAATTGGGCAAACAGAATAAAGATAGTGAGGATGAAGGTTATGAGTCTTCTAGAAGGATGAGTATTGTAAGCATAGCTTTGTTAGCTTCCTCATTTTATGTGACAGAAGCAAAGGAGGAAAGGGCAAGTGATATGTTGAAACTTGATGACAAGATATTAAAATATTAAAAAAAGGAGAGACAAGGATGCTCACAACTTATGGTCTCTACCTGCTGAGAAATGGGAATTGGAGATGGTATTAAAACTTGAGGAGATTCAAATATGGCCTCAGACACTTAATAATTACCTAGTTGTGTGGCCGTGGGCAAGCCACTTAACCCCATTGCCTTGAAAAATCTAAAAAAAAAACTTGAGGAGAGACAACAAAAAGAATTAGTGACAGTCTTTGGAAAGTGTGATGGTCTCTGGGGGAGGTGGGGTGGATAAAAAAAAATTACTGTGCAAATAGTGGCACAATTGAGATTAAGTAGCATAAATTTATAGGGTACCAAAGTGATTTTGTGCCTTCCTCCAACAATACAGGATTAGAACAAAACAGGCAGGGGATGGAGGAGGCATTGACAGAAATTGAGGATTGACAGAATGTAAGACAAAATGTGAACAGTAATAAGACAAGAGGGTAAGGGGTAAGTATCTAAAATCCTAAGTGTTGAACCTATTGAGACTCTGAAAGAAACACTGAGATAGGGGTGATGACTAGGATAACTGAGTGGTCATTGCAAGGATAAAGAATATATTTAACAGGAGCAAGTCAGACAGAAAGAATAATAAAGGTTGTGATTGTTGCTAACTCTCATTTTACAGATAAAGAAACTGAGGCAAGACTCATAAGAACAATGTGTTATAAGTAGAAAAACCTCTCCCTTCAAACAACCACATTTTTCATGTCAAGATGCACAAATGACCCACCGACTTAGCTCAGTGAAAAAATAATACAAATTCAATATGTCTTCTGACATCTATATGAATTCAAACAAATTTATAGAAAATACTAAATTTTTAGGGCAGATAGGTGGATAGAGCACCAGCCCTGGAGTGAGGAGTACCTGAGTTCAAATCTGTCCTCAGACACTTAAGAATTGCCTAGCTGCATGACCTTGGGCAATCACTTTAACCCCATTGCCAAAAATAAATTAAAAATAAATAAAAATAAAATAAAAATACTAAATTTTTTAAAAGGATAAATAAACAAAATATAAATTTAAGAAATTAAGATATGTCAATTTATGCAAGAATGCATAGAAAGCATGATTCCATAGGGTACAGGAGGCAACAAGCTGTAGTGACAAAAATCCCAGATGAGAGTCTATTGACCCAAGTTCTAATCCTGACTCTGTTGCTACTCTATGAATTTAGTGCTTCATCCACGATCCTGTTTCCTCTTCTACCAAAGAGTGATATGAATCATACTCAATTCAGTTTTCCCTATGAAAAATTTTGTGAAATCAAAGCACTCTTCAAAAAAAAATAATTGGAGGGTGGAATTGTTGTGGGGACATCCCTGTATGGAAATTCCTTCCAGTTCTATAAGCAACTTATACTAGTTTTAGAGAGCTGTCTAGGACACCAAGGTTGGTAACATAATTGTTCATTGTCATACTGTCAGGGACAGGATTAAGGATCCTGAATATCATCTAATCTATCATCTAATCCACTCTCCTTTATTTTACAGATGGGGAAACTAAGGCCTATAAAGGTTAAATGACTTGCCCAGGTTACATAGCTATTAAGGAGAAGAGCTAGATTTTAAACTTGATTCCTCTGACTCTAAATCCAGGGCTCTTTCCACGATAGTAAAATTTCCCTGACTACAAGACCAGTCCTCTATCACATGCTGCCTCACAACATTTCAATACCTTTGTATTATTGCATTCATACATTTCTTTCTTGTTTCTTTTAAAGATGTTCATTGACTAGAATCCAGATACTAACATTTAATCAATGTATAACAGAATCTCAAAAAATATTCTTCTATCTTCACTGTTATAAGTACTAGGAAATATTTTTTTCATATTATTCCAAGATTAGAATCTGGAATTGGAATATCAACAGAGTTGTATAGAGAAAGGTAGACTATGCCAAACAAATTTTTCTTCTCTTATGACTGAACTTAATAGCTCCAAAGATAGCTCTTTTAACTCCCAATCATATTTTCTTTTTTCTAAAGCAAAAACATTTCTATGAACATAGACCATTCATTTCTCCCTTTCTATGAAAATTTTCTGCCATATTTGAATCAGGAACAGAGTTTAAATATGATTCCTTCTGGGAAAATAGTGAGGCTATGTGCACTAAAAACTCCTAACTGAAACTCTACATTCCTGAAAATTCCTAATAGACTAAACCCCTAACTAGCTGGAGGAATAATGGAAAAAGGAAAAAGCCCTGAATTTTCAACTGTAAAATATAGGCATATTGAATGAAAATGACTATATTTTCTGATATCTGGCCAAGTAAAAGACATTAGTCAAATCATGATTCTTTGGACTTAAAAAGAAAAAAAATAACCTCTAGTGAAGGCATTCAACTGTACAGCAAGCTTCCAGGATCATCTTTTCACAGTATAAATTGAAGTGGGGGGGGATGTTTGTTACAGACCAAAAAGTCTGGCCTGGGATGAGCTCATTGGTGCCTTGAAGCTATAACTTTCACAAGCTAGCAGTCAGAGATCCTACCAAAGACAGGCAACTAATTTCTCACAATCACCCTGAGCTTCCATTTTGATTATTTTTCAATGAATCATTTTAAAAAGAAATTTTCCTCCACAGTAAGAGTGGAAAAAATCTGTCAGTTGGTATAAAAAAGGGTTTTTTCCCCCAAAAAAGATGAAAAACACTATAGATATTCAGTCAATTAAACATTCCACATGAACAAAAAAGTTCCTGACAAATCTTTTGGAATGAAGACAGAGCGGTACAGGGAATGTTTTAAAAGGTATTTCTGGACAATAATTAAAAAAAAAAAACTTTAGCAAAAATTAAAATTTGAGAGCCTATAAAATATTATATAGTGTTTGATATCAGTTCTAATTATAATGCCTGAGTTTAGGGTTGCCTCTCTCTCTCTCTCTCTCTCTCTCTCTCTCTCTCTCTCTCTCTCTCTCTCATTTCCCCCTTTTTCCCTCTCTCTCTCCCCCTCCCCTCAATGGTGCTGAAAGTGTTAAAGAAAACAATAAAAGAACAAGTGAGTGTACTGGGTAGGATTTACTGGCATTTACTTTTAATCTATGGTCCTTTACTCTGTAGCTTATCAGCCCTGTGTCAGTCCTTTTTCCTCCTTTATATTTCATGAGGAGCCCCCCATGCTGCTACTGAGAGACAGAGCCCAAGTGTCTGTAAGCTTTTTGTCAGGTAAAAAGAGAAGAAAAAGGAGAGGAACAAGAGGAAAAAGCAAAGCTAAGAGGCATCTATTAGATGTCACTAGGCTTTTGTATTCATGTCAATGATTCAGGATTAGAGTATTTGAAATAATCTTATTGAGAGGAATCAAAAGCCCCACAGAGTGAGAGCCTGCTCTGTAGCATATGGCAGGGCAGTGGCCAATATCTTATTAAAGATGTGTTAGCTAACACTATTACTTTTATATTCTATTACAAAACTAGTATGACTCAAACAGTTAGCTACATGGTATAGTTACATCTTGGGGTTTGATATGTTAGAGAAAGTTGTGTGATTTGCCAGCCCATTTGGTTGTCATTAAAAGTGAGCTTTGGGGTCTTGATTCTTTTAACTTTTGTTGTTTTTCTCTTTTCTGGAGCTAGAACCATGCACTTCACCTTCCAAAAGAAAAAAAGTCCTAAAATGCCCTTCTGACTACTCTCATATATGGCATAGATTAAATACCAGTGACATTTTCCTCTCAAGAATTAGTTTATTAAGCTTGATTTATATCTTATATAAAAGAAAACACAACATCCTAGAGCATGTGCATTGTATTTTCTTCTCAATTCCACTGACCCGTCCCAGCCCCCACTCAAAAAATACAAACATCTTTAGCTTCACAGTTTAGCTAGGTTAGCACAATTAAAATTCTATTACAATAGATACTGTAACTCTAAAACCTGTATTTGCTTCTGGACAAAGGCTTGTAACTGGAGAAATAGTTTGTTCAAGAGATTTATCTTCATCTGCCTGCACCTTTTGAAACATCAAGCCAACCAGAGACAAAACTGTACTGTTCACCATATTTCACTGACTGCAATAGGAGCATTTAGGTCACTTTCATACTGTCCAATGTGGTATATGATTACATAGAACATAAAAGAGAAAGAAAAAAAATATGTGCAACCCATTTCATAGTACATATGAATTTTAAAAGACAAGAAATTTATTTTTTAATATGAGACTTCAAAAAGGATTTTAAAATTATGTTTCCTTTTAATTGATTCTCATTTAAGAGGTTTTGTAGGGTGTAGATGAATGGGGGTGGTGGTGGGTTTGAAAGATTTAAAGATGTTGGTCTAGAAATTTTGTCTTCTCATTTTAGGTAACTTCCTTTAGAAAAAGCAAACATTTTTGATGCAGTAATATATTCTGATCACAAACTGACTGCACAAAGTTGCTAATATAACACACAGGAGACTTTGTACTGACTTTCTGTACTTTTCCAGAACTGTTACAAGAGAAAAGTGATGATGGGGTTAGAAAATAAAAACTCATAGCAAGATTTGAAATGCTACATCACATATACTCAACTGCTATTTCTCTGAAGCTGGGTTAGATACATTTCTTGGAAGTTGTTGCCAATAATTCCTTTACAGGAAAACCACTGTTATTCATTATGGAGTGTCCACATTAGTATTATGCCATGTCAACGTACTTCACATTATGATATAATGTCAGCATATTTGAAATACATTTTAATGTGTCCTAGTTGTAGATTAGGGAATAACTGATAGGCAAAGAAAATTCAGACTTATTTGCTTATTGTCTTAATAGCATAGTTACTGAGCACCAAAGTACAAGTCCTTTTGCATTCTCAGAATATTTTCTAATATTTGATGGATTTTAGAAGGATAGATTTTCAAATAAAACCGATTACTAATGATCATGTAAAAATTTCCCCTGAGAAAATAAATGTTTAAATATGGAGAGGTTACTAAACAACACTGAATTCATGTTCAGTAGCAGTGGTCCAGACAAGACTTTTATCTTTTCAAAAATGCAAATATCTCAAAATAGCAAAGAGAACACCAATTGTCTAGCCTGTGGGTAACTTTATAAGGTATATATCATCTTTGTACACTCTCATGGAGCATTAAAGGTTAGGAAATCTTGTTAGTATAAAGGGTTTATTAGTGCTTTGGGAAATTTTAATCAGAGATATCTTTACAGTTCAAGTTATACCTGTTTCTGACATCTACATGCTCCCATTATGAATAACACATGAGTCAATTAAGCTTAACAATTCACCCCTACTTAAAACAAGACCTCCCAAATTTTAGGAGAAGATAATAAAACAAGACCACAAGATGAGATAGAAACTGATTATTTGGCCAACACCTTAATAAAAGTAGCATAGATTTTTCAAGCTGTTTGAGGAAGTTAATCTTATAGAAAATAGAAAATAAATACACAAACTGCATCCTGGAACTTAGCTATGATTATACATGAAAAAAATTAGTCAATATCACCACTTTTGTGATAAAAGGGTCCCAGATGCCTTCACACACTTGGAAAAATGTATTTCTTTATGCAGTGAAACCATATCCAAAGCCTAATGCTTTCCATATTCTTCCCTCTTCTCATTACATGCATAAGGAAACATTCTACTAAAAACAAAAAACAAAAAAAACCAAATATTTCACATAGGGAAAAGTCTACCTATAGTAACATCATAATGCTCTCTACTGAAGATTCCTAATAGCTTTAACACAAAAGTTAACACAGAAATGCAAAGTATATAAATCGGGTCACTAATTAATTTTATAAACCTATTTTCAACTAAGTTTTCTTCCTTTTCAGTGAAGCAGAATGAGATGACTTTAATTTTGAAATAAGCAAACCAAACTATCTCTTCAATGTTTTCTTAATTGATAATCTCTAATAATAGTCAAATAATCTACCAAATAATCAACATGTAAATGAAATTGAGATGAATAAGGAGAATATTTGAGAATTCCAGCAAGAAGCTTATGAAATCCTCTAGAAAGTCAAAAGTGAGAAAGAAAAATAATTTAGTTGAATGTTAAGACACAAGGATTCCATCCAATGATGCCTGTTCTTTGGATAACAAAAATTTGTGTGGTAACTGTAAGTCAAGTGACAATTAAGGCTATATCAAAGATAAGACTCTATGAGTGTCAAATATAAACTACAAAGGAAATGTTTCTCTTTTTTTAGGTTTTTTGCAAGGCAAATGGGGTTAAGTGGCTTGCCCAAGGCTACACAGCTAGGTAATTATTAAGTGTCTGAGGTCGGATTTGAATTCAGGTACTCCTGACTTCAGGACTGGTGCTCTATCCACTGTACCACCTAGCCACCCCAAAGGAAATATTTCTTAAAAATGAGAAAGAAAAACATAAATAGGAAGACATTCAAGTGAATTATAACCAGTAAATAGAAAATTTTTATGGGTATATAAGTTAACACTTTCTAATGCATATATGTGTGTGTGTGTTTGTAAATATATAATATAAAATATAAGGAATATAAAACATGCAAGTAATTCTTTTTTTATTCAGCTATGTTACAGTTGAACCAGATGGGGATGGAATTCACATGAGAAAGAAGTAACATGATGAAGAATGATATGATTTACCAATCTAACTATTCTTTAAAAGAACATCATTCTGATTTGGTAACAACCCATCAAGGATAATATTTAGATATGAAGAAATAAATTCACTCTAACCTTTATCCATTGGTCAAAGTACATTATATATCATTGAATCCCAAAATAAAAGAAAACAAGAAATTTCTGTCTTCCTGATTTACTATAATTTTATGCATATCTAATCTGAAATTTGAGTTCATTACATGAAAGAGATTTTACACTCTATTTCAGGGTGCTTACAATGTGCTTACAAATTTATCTATATTCATCTAAAACCATGTTAGATTAGTGTATACTGAATTAGGTTCCAGAAAAATTAGGGGCTGGTTTTTTTTTAACATAAATAGGTTATGAATGTCTAAGCCAACTAACCACATATTCAATAATTATTAGCATGCTTATTTATAGCAAGTTTTTTAAAAGTTTTCCATGTAACGAGAAATGGAAGCCTCCTTCACAGATTTAGAAAAATTATAAAATTGGGCTTCTATTTCCTTCTACCCTATGTGACTTTTGTCATTATCATCTTTTCTGATTCTTACAAAGCAAACCTAATTAAGAACCTCTCTCATTAGTCTTCCAGAAAAATTAGCACAGCTTATGCTAATTACTCCTGCAAAATTTAATAAACTCGTTGAAATGGGAATAGTCTAATGAGGTTTTATTTATTGAACTAAGATAACTCTAAGGAAAAAGGTTAGGACACAAGGATATTCAATGTGGTAATAAAACTACAATTTATTCAATTTCTGAACAAGAATTTTATTGCAAACCTTTTAAATTCAAATACCAGTTACTATGTGAATGCTAAATCAATCTTGAACTTAATTTAATAACAGGAAGTATATTTTTTGAAAATTTAACAATAATTACCACATAACCAATCATCTCAACTGTAATGGTGTCATTAGCTCCTGGTCATCAGCTATTCAGACTAACACATTTAACCATAGCCATGCCTAAGCAACCTCCAAAATCTAGATATTTGGAACCATCTATAACAATTACCATCTTCAAGGAACACAAAATAAATTCCTGTAATTGTTTTAAACTATCAAGACATCTTTTTCTCACTGTGCTGGATTCAATCACATTTGAGCACAAAGTAAGAGCCCATTTCTTCTGTCCATCTAATCTTAACCCAGACAAGTTAATTTTTTAAAAATTCCACTTATTTTGATGAGCTACATCTAGCTAGATGCTATCCCTAAATTACTACCAATAAATACTATAGTTAAGTTTTAAGTCATGAAATAACTTATTTTGTACCATAGAATAGTTTTATCTGTTCACAAAGCTAAGTACTCAATAAATAGTTTTCCTGAATAACTACAGGTAAAGTTTTTCAAGTAATAAAAATAAAAAAATTTTTCCAAAATCTAAAGGACAAGAAGAGGGGGCTGAAAATTATTGGTATCCATGAAAACTGTGCTAAATTCCAACACAACAACTGATCACACCCCCAATTTCATTATTGCACATGTTATATATGCCTTGTAGAAATAGTTACTATTGCTGATGTATGCAGGCCCCATGGCCTATTTTACACAATATGCTGGAATTCGCATCCATAAATCTGAAAGCAGATCAAACCTAAGCACGTAACATAGATATTATGCAATCTGTAATATGGAATCAAATTGGAAACTATGAAATTCAAACACAGTTGCCATCATATTTTTCCTTCACAGCAATTTTATGGAATTGAAAAATCTTTTCTATTTAGCCCTTCCTTGTATAAGTTCTTTGCTGCTGTTATTTTCTTCTCTTCTTGTTAAAAAATGGAAGTTTCAAATGTCAGCACAGACAGGACGAGGGCTTTTTAAAGCTCTGGCAGTCCAAAGGACAAATAAATTCTGAAAACTCATATGCAAATAAAAATAGCTAAATGGGGTTTTGCATATCAATTGGTATCGTAGCTTAAAAAGATGGTTCACATGCACAAGTGATAACAGCAGGCAAATAAACATATGTTAGGCCTTGTGCAGATATTCTAGTGCTTCAGCTGTTTTAAAAGCGCTCCTTTTAAGAGACAGATACTGCCTACACACAATTTCCTACTTTCCAAACCAAAGGGGGAAAAAATGAAAAGGATAAATGTCATGAGTAATATTACTAAAGCCACCAACAGTATAAAGTGCATACTTATTTTGCCTAAATTGTTTGAACTACCCCAGCCAAGAAAAGGTTTTAAGTACCCTACTGGGACAGATGCAAAGCGGCAACAATAGAAGCTGTACTAATGCAATCCAGGTAACACAATCCTGTTTCAAAAACACAGGCTGGGCTAATTATGGCACTGCTGAGTCAAGTTTCTTATGCCATTGCAACCCACAGGAACAGGTCAAAATCAAATGTTATTCAAACCACAGTCATATCAACCTTCTATATCAGAGTCACAATTTAAAACCGAATGAAGAACTTAAAAGCTTAACCCATTCACAAGCAAAAAAATGTTTCATTGCGGGTGGTGAGGTAAGGTTTATTTTATCATCTAAACTGAACTGTGTGCTTAACAGGATGTTGGTGATTTTGAGGCTTTGCCTAATATATGAACTCATTCTTTGATCAAAATTATTTTTTTACATAAAAAATGTTATTTTAAAAAAGGCTAACTTACCAAGCACCAATTAAGAAAACTGAACTATCTATATAATGAATATGTGTGTATTATAGTCATAGTTTGCCTAACTCAAAGATTTATACATTTTGCAGAAAAGTATGAAGAGTATACTTACATTTAAATAGACATGGCCTTTTAATTATTTGTGTAGTGTGGTCAGGTTGGTAGCACCTATGTATAACTTTTATATCACATTATAAAGAATGAAAATGCATTTTAGAAGTCTGAATATGAAATTATTTCATAGACTGAAGATCTCTGTTAAAGAATTCTTTTTGATGTAATCTGAAAGTATGTATTTGGCAATAAACATTTGATTTGGCTTTTAGACCCAATAAGGGAAAAGATACAACTTAGGTGTTAATGAAGTCTGATGTACAGAACATATCATCTTTGCTTTATTGCTCTCCAAAGATGAATAACCCAGCAAAGGAGATTTGAATCATATAAAAGTGATGCATTACCTTTGAAAAAATTGCCAAAACCCAGAAAAAAATTTTTGATTAGCCTTTATGCTTTCTTTTGGGAGGCACAGAGAGTCAAACTCTTATAAGGTTCTTTTTGTGGATTGGTAGAAGGCATTCTCCTTCCTCACTGACAATTGACAGAATCCATAAACCTTCCAGGCCATTTAACTCTCAAAGACTAATGCTACATAATAAATGGTTTATCATATATGTTTCCGTACAATGAATTTCAATAATTAAAATGTAAAATGAATATTTGGAATGCAACTTTGCATAATGTGTAAGCACAGTGACTTGAAATGGCAATATACAACTAAAACAGATTTATTGTTCTACCATGATTTACTTGGTCATGTCAGATTAGTAATATGGATCTGTTTAAAAACACAATAATTAAGACAAGCAGGATGAATTAATCAACTCACAATACAGTAAAAGTAGCAATCAAACCAGGAAAATAATAGTGGAAGATCTTAGTTCACAGATCTCTTTTAACTGCTTTTATGCATAAATAAAAACCTTAAAATGTAGATGGATTGCATCCAACAGAACTACTGTAGCTAAAAGTGATAATGATTCAAACATTTTTCAAATAAAAGTTAAATATTTATAAGTACCCAACCACATTTCATAAATCACAAACTATTATTATTTTATTTCTGAAGCTTCCTGGCACAGCATGAGAATTGAACCACAGAAAGTCAGGGGAGGAAAAAATCCCTTTCAGAGTATGAATCAGACACAAAACCAGAGCCCTCCAAGGAACAGGTCTCCCTCCAAATAACATTCCATATGGCCTTCATGGGAACTGCAGTCACAGCTCAGCTTAATTCACTATCAACAACCAAATTTCATCCATATACATCTATAACCCTTGCCCGTTAGTGACATAGGGCAGGTGTTTCATTATAATGAGGAATAAGGATTCAAGGAAAGAATAGTGGCCCCTACCTGTCAATTATCACTGGATCTGAGGGAGTCTCATTTCGGTTGCCACAGCTTTTCTTGTCACAACAGCGGCTATAGAGCAAAAGTGAAAGGATTTAGTACAACCATTACATTGTAAAATTATCATTAGGCAGACAGAAGGTTCAAATTGCTGGGTTACATATGGTAGAATTACCATGAAGCCATACCTGGAACTCAACCGATCTTTGTGACAGAAATTTCTATTTGGGTCACCTATGGGTTAATGATTATGTTTAACTTCTCCAGGCACAGCTGGGAAGAAACCATGAGGTGGGGGTGGAGTGGGGGATCCTCCCCCTGCTATGAATTACAGGCCTAATAACTGCTATCCCATTCACTAGCCAACATAGAGGGGCAGATTGTGGAATTTTGTGGAATTTTAGAACTAGAGGATCCCCAAGAAATCATCTAGGAAAAATCTACAAATGAAGAAACAGAGTGTGGGAGCAAGGACTAACTAACTTGGTCAAGGTCACACAGGACCAGAATTATAATCTGGAGATTCTGACTCCATTTCCAATGCTCTTTATGCTCCCTCTTGTTTTCCACAGGTTACATATAATATTTACAATTGCCACTCAGACCCAGTGTAAAAAAGATTCAAGATTATATGAAGATGGGGAGGCTAGGTGACGCAGAGGATAAAGCACCGGCCTTGGAGTCAGGAGTACCTGGGTTCAAATCTGGTGTCAGACACTTAATAATTATTTAGCTGTGTGGCCTTGGGCAAGCCACTTAACCCCATTTGTCTTGCAAAAAAAAAACTAAGATTATATGAAGAGCAACTGTTTTTGATTTTGTAGGAAGTAGAAATAATGACAGAGGTATATTATTTTCCACTCCCATAATCATAAGACAATAGAAGGACTTTGGGGATCATTTCAACAAATCCTTACATTTTGTAATTAAGGAAACTGAGTCCCAAGGGGATGATGATGATGATGATAAAGCTGATGAGGATGAGAATGGTGAGGCTGATGAAGATGATGATGAGTTAGCATATGATATAGCTAACATATTAAGTTTTCTGAAGCACTTTACAAATATCTTAATTGATTCTCAAAACTCTGGGAAACTGGTATTATTATTATCCCCATTTTAAAAATGAGGAAACTGAGGCAGAGACTAAGTAACATGTCCAAGATCACACCATAAGTGTCTGAGGCCAAATTCAAACTCAAGTCTTCCTGACTCTGGGTCCAGCACTATAATGAGATTTGAACTCTGGTCTCATGACCCCAGGCAATAAGGTGGTACAGTCCACTGAGACTGGGCACCAGGAAGATTCATCTTCCGGAATTCAAATCCAGCCTCAGCCATTATTTACTAGCTGTGATACCCTAAACAAATCACTTAAGTTGTTTACCTCAGTTTCCTTATCTATAGATTAAGCTAGAGAAGGTAAAGACAAATCACTCTAATATCTGCTAAAACAAACAAACAAACAAACAAATGGGGTCATGAAGAATCAGACACCATTGAATAACAACAAATTTATGACCCCAAGCCCAGTAGTCTCTATTCTCTTTTGGAGAAACTTTTCTTCAAATAAAATGATCCCAGAATCCTTGTTTGGAAGTTATCTTCTTTATCATCAGAATTTCTGAAGGTAAGAGGAGGGCAGCAAAAAAAAAGACTATAAACTCCATGAGCCACCTACTTTTTTGTGTTCAAGTTTGGAAGTTGTTTTAAGTTTTCTGAAAACATTAATGGTCACATATTATGGTAAAATTTACTCTGGAAACTGATGCCCTCTATTAGATCATACATAAAGCAAGTATGTGGATAATGTAAGCTCACTTTACCCAGACTTCACTCAAACTCTCTAATTTTGAGGTTTGCATTCTTTATACATTAAGATCTTGACTTGTTCCAAAGAATTTTAAAATATTATTTGTGAAGAATGCTCTTTGTAGAAAGAATCACTTAAGAATCACATCTTTAAGTTAAATTTACCATGCTGTCCAATCTATGAAGATAGATATAAACCAATAGCTATTGACATTTATATCATGCTTTAAGGTTTACAAAGCACTTTATTTATCTCATTTAATCCTGGAAATAACCCTCTGCCACAGGGGTCATTATTATTCCCATAACGATTACTAAGGCATGGCCCCTGCCTTCAAGGAGATTACAATGAAGCATGTTATGGGTTATAGAGTTTGTAGTTTGTGTTGTGTTCTATATCAACTGCATGAAATAGAGTCGAAATATATTTTAAAGAGAGAGTGAAAGCAAACCAAGGGATATATATAAACCAAAAACTTCTGCTGTAATCTTGATTTGTTATTTCCCCATTATAGGGAAAGCAATGCTTACCTTCACCTACCTATAATTATCAATTCAAGAGCTGGGTGATAGAATTTAACTTCTAAAAATACCACTTTTCTACCTGGCTCCAGCTTCCCATTGTTTTGGGTTCACTTCTATATTTTACAAAGGCATCAGAATTAATCCCCCGCCCCCCAAAATCTAGAAGGCTCAATTCCTTCTTCCCTGGAAAACCAAAATTTCTTGGAAAATGACTAATATTTTTCCTCTTAAACAAAAGTTGATGACCATTTTTTCATTATGGTAGAGAAGGGATTCTTGTTCAGAAATGGGAGATTGCATGGTCTCAGTGATTCTCTCAGATTCTATAATTATTTTGTCTTCTGTTTCAACAGTAAGACAGTAGATGGCTCAAAGTTTATCCTTCCTAGATTGCCTAGATTTAGCAGACTCTGTATGGAAGCCTCCATTCATTCATGCAACAAATATTTAGTCCTTTCCATTTATGCAAAGAGTGCTGTCTTAAGGACCTTATTAATTCCATAGAATGGTAACTCATTTCCTTCAAACTTGATTAAATCAAATAAGGTCTCAATGGACAGAAGAAATTGTACCTTTGTTTGCTTACAGGAAAAAGGACACATTAAAGGAATCTGGGATATCTTGATGTGAAATGAAAAATATAAAAAGATTAATGAGAGGAAGAAAAAGGAGGGACTGCTATCATAGATAGTAATATAGAATGGAAGAAAACAAGGGAGGGAAATAGGAAAGAACCACAGAAACATAGAGAGAAAGAAAGGACCAGAACCATAGTAAAGGAAATAAAATAGAATGAGTGAGGCCAAGAGAAAAAAAGACCAAAAACTAACACAAAACGTAAAGGGATGAGATTTTAACAGTCAAGGTTTTTTTAAAAAATACTTTTGGATTAAGAATAGAAAATATTTTGAAAGTCCCTGGGTCTTTTGCCACATCCCACCTTATATAGGGTAGATTAAGGTCCTTTGTTTAATCTTAACTTTTGGTAGTGGATCTAGAATCATTTTGCTATATACCTTACTTAGTCTCAGGGCATTACTAGATTTTTTTCCCTCAGGTTCATTTTGTCTGCCATTCTGTATATTTGTTTATCATTTGTAGAACCTTCTCAAAATATTGAGAGTCCTTTACTCAGTAACTCATTTTGGTCACAAAATCCAAGGAATTAAGGAAAAACTTCCAGATTACAAAACCCCACACTGAGAAATAGCAAGTATGGTATAGAGAAAAGAATTAGAAAATCTAAGTTTACATCCCAGCTCTGCTGCTTCCTAAGCAATAGGATAATTAACCTCCTAGAAATTCAGTATCCTCACATATAAAGTTGTGGCCACCCTAAGGCAACAGAGAAACATGGTAGGTGTGAACAGTCTACAGGATATTATCAAAGAAGATATGTTCCTCCAGAGTGTCATAAAAGATATTAAAAGAAATATCCAACTTGAAAAGGAGGTGAACTGTCATGAAAAGGCAGTCATAACATGAGAATGGGACAATGGACAGATAGTCTATATGCTTCTTTGATATTCATGTAGTATCAAGAAATCTAGAAGGCACTCCTATCCATGAAGAGAAACTAAAGTAGTATATATATATATATATATATATATATATATATATATATATATATATATATATATGGATCATAGACAAAAATGACACAAGATGGAAAGGTGTAGATGGGTTATGAGCTAAACTCTTGGAGGGACAGCCCACAAAATGAGATCACAGATCTATCAATATGACAAAAATGGGAATAAAAATATATGTAAAACACTTATTCCACAGGATTGTTACACCAACCAAATACTATATGGAAAATGATGTGTAAAGAACTATAGATAGATAGATAGATAGATAGATAAATAGATAGATATAAAGAGGCAACATGGTACAATGAAAAGGAAACCAACTTCAAGAAGACCAAGGAATCAAGTCCTATCTCTAGTCATGTGATTCTTGACCAGTCATCTAATGGCTTAACACTCCCAAGCAACTTTCTAAGACTATAAGCCATAAAGTTGTTGCCTATCTGCATGAGTAGAGGGAGTTTTCTTATGGGAATCTCTCTCTCTCTCTCTCTCTCTCTCTCTCTCTCTCTCTCTCTCTCCCCCCATATATATATATATATATATATATTGTATATGTATATAGGTATATCCTTACACATACAAGTACATGCATATACATGCATATACAGATGTATGTGTGTATATATATATGCATATATATATATATGTATATATCAAGTGTTGGTTGTGAGAGTGGGAACAAAAATAAGACTAGTAAACCAAGACGCTATTAGTTCCTGACTTCCTGGAAACAAGAAACTTAACCATACAAAATGGAGAAAAATATATGCAGATTTAAATGACAAAGATAATTAACTCCCTTTCAAAATATATCATTGAATAATAATAATAAATAATGCATAAAGTTAATAAGAGTAAATGCATATATAGCACTTTAAGATTTGTAAAGTGCTTTACAAATATTTTATCTTCACTATATTAAGAAATAGGTACTATGATCATCTCCATTTTACAGATAAGAAAACTGAGGCAGACAAACATTAAATTATTTGTCCAGGGCCACACAGTTAAGACAAGGTTTGAACTCAAGAATTCCTGATTCTGGATCTAGTGCTCTGTCACCCACTGTGCCACCCAGCTGCCTAGATAGTTAAAATGCAGTCATTTTCCATTCTTTAAGGCAATGTTCAATATAAGAAAAAGGATGTTGAGCTGTGCCTTTTGATGTAAAATTGGTTGGTCTCCAACCAAAACTATCCCAGAATGGAGATTTAATTCCCACCTCAAGGAAAGTAGGACCAAAAGTCAAACAACTCTTCTTAACTATAATGTAACATGCTACATAAATTAACAGATAAGAAAATACTTTGCAGAAATCACTAAGTCTAAGAGATTAAACAACAGATATGAGTTCTATAAGGCTAAGACATATCATTGTTATTGGCAGTAATAATAATACAAAAAAATACAGCATAGTATAGGAGAAAGGACACTAGATATGGAGTCCAGCAATCCTGGCCCTACTTCCTATACGACCTTGGGGAAGTCACAACTAACTTGTCTCAATTTCCTGATCTGTAAAATAGGGAAAGTGGACTAGATGAGATTCCTTACATATTCTATTCATAGGATTTACGGTCCTGAGAATAATTCATATCTCCCAGGTACCTTAGAAATATTTGTTGCCTTAGAAATATTTGTTGAATGAATTATATTATTTTGTAATTTACATTTATCCAGCAATAAATTTAGGAGTATAGGTGATAATAAGATTAAGAACTAGACAAGTGATGTCATTGATATTGGTTGATTCTTGTTCTTCATTTTTCTAAGAAGACCGAAATGACACCAATACGTTTGAGACAGACTGCAATGTGTCCAACTGTAGCTGATCAGACCAATATGAGCTCAGAATGCTCTGCCACAGGTCAGGCACAAATAGTCCATGTGAAGACCTGGAGTGCTTACTCAAAACTGACATATCTCATGTTTCCTTTGAACTCCTTCACTTCTGCCTTACTCATAGAGTACAGCACCCTCTATGATAAGGACATGTCATGTTGGGCAGTTCTGTGACAGCATTTCTCAAGCTGTACAATCAATTCTAAAGTTCTTAAAAGAGAATTTCAGGGTATTCAGGTATTGCTTCTTCTGACCCTCTTAAAAGCGCTTGCCCTGTGTGAGTTCTCCATAAAATAATCTATTTTGGCAACCATATCTCTGGCATAGTAATAATATGGTCAGGCCATCATATATGTTCTCTCAGCTATCAGGTGAGGAAACTTCTTCCACCAATGCAGGCTAGCACTTTTTCTATAATTTACAATCCAAGAGAGGTGCCTGGAGCACTAAGAAATTAAATCACTTTTCCAAGGTCAGGGAGAGGGATTAGAATCTAGGTCTCTCTGGCTTTAAGACTAGTTCTCGGGGCAGCTAGGTGGCGCAGTGGATAGAGCACCAGCCCTGGATTCAGGAATACCTGAGTTCAAATCTGGCCTCATACACTTAATAATTACCTAGCTGTGTGGCCTTGGGCAAGCCACTTAAACCCATTGCCTTGCAAAAAGCTAAAAAAAAAAAAAAAAAAAAAAAACTAAAAAAAAGACTCATTTGCTATTTACTATGCCATTCCATCTCTTGTTGGTCATCATATATTTCAATGATCTTTCTCTTTGAAAATTTTTATTCAAGTTTTCAGTGGTCTCTCTACAGTTTTTACATGGTATTAATATTAAAGCAACATCCCAGTGTTTGAATTCTCCCTACCCCACAATCACAACTAAGGATTCCTAAATAATGAGAGAAAAGAGATCAGTTCCAAAACAGTCCCAGCTGTGTGAACCCAGAGTCTGATTACCAGCACAGGCATTGCTGGCTAAAGGATCCTGAACACAGAAGGAAAAGAAAATGAATGCCTATCTTGTAGTCTTGCCCAGGAGGATCATCTCTAGTGAGCTGATATGGATCTTTTCAAATAAGGCAAGAAAATCTTAACATTTTCCTATCCTGGGGTCTGCATTTATTCCAGAGACCTGAAACCTTTCTACCAGTCATTTACTTGAGTAGGATATATTTCTAGGGTCTTTCATGTGAGAAAACATTTGGTTTGCAATCTCTAAGTTTCTAAAAAGCACAGATATAATTCTCACAAAAACCAATCCTTGCTCTTTTTCAGAAACTGGGAAACCTTGTCATTTTTATAGTAGCTGTTTTCATAGAATCTTCAAATAGACAGTCTTTCCTTCTTTCCATGTGTTCAGATCTTAGCCATCCCTCTAGACCCAGTTCAAATCTTCTCCTTTTGTGAAGCCTTCTCTGATAACTTGTTTCCAACAGTTTCATCAGGGAAAGTCACCTGGTCTCCCCCCAAAAGAGAATAAGCTTCCTATGGACAGAGGCCACCCTTTATACTTTAATATAAGAGAGAAAATGCCATACTAATAAACAGGAGATCTAGGTTCTAGTTCTGGTTCTTTACTAACTTACTGTTCTCCTCAGGTAAAACACTTCAATACTTTAGGTCTCACTTCTCATCTGTAAAATGTGGAGATTGTACTAACCAGCCTCCAAGGCCCCTTTCAACGCTGACATTGTAATTCCTTTCAACCCCTCGAAGCACCTTAGACAATACAATACACACAATGGGAATTTAACAAATATCTGTTGTTTCATTGAGTTCATAAGTTGATTATGCCTTTATTCTTTGTCAAAACTCAGAGAATAAAGACATAAAATCAGCTATGGTAAACTCTTCTTTATCCAGGTAAATATTCTGATTAAAGTTTGTTACCATCCCTCTATTCTATGCACGGATTTATAACTTTTTCAGTTGATGAATTTTCATTCAATCTTATTCAGATTTTCCAAAAAAAAATCAGTTTTATTCAATTTAAAGAATAAGACTATAACATGCAACTCCAAAACTGAACTGAGCACAGTTGAATCTCCCTTTGACAATTCAAAAACTATTCCAGGTCACCATTCCATATATCAATTATCATTTCTTCTGTAACTCTCCATCACTCCTATTATGAAATATTATATATTATATTTATAATTGGCACAAGAAATGTTATAAAGAGAACATGTAGCAAGAAAATAGTCTAATAGCAAGAGACAGGATAACATATGGATAGTTTAATGTTGGACTACTAGTCACACAACATTGAAAGATCTATAGAAGGCCTCTAGTCCATTGAGTACATTCTCTATGGAGATTAATGTAAATATGCTAAAAAGAATTATAGGAATGAAAAAGTTTGAATAAGTTGCAATATTCACTGGTAAAGGAGAAATATGTATTAAAGAGATCACAGATATCTGAAACTACCAAAATAAATTAACCATGTTTGTGGGTTAATCACCTATATATAAATTCGATGAGATCAGGGACCATCATTTATTTACATTTTTAAGCTCACCTAGCACCTAATATAATGGTCTACAACCCATAGATGATTAGAAAATATGTTGAACACATAGGATAAAGTAATTTTAGAGCTGCACGAGATCTCTTGCTGTTATTCTTGTTGTTCATCCATATCCAGCCTGTGGACCACAGCATGCCAATACTTGTCCATGGGATATTCTTGACAAAGATATTGGATACTTTTCTTCTCCACTGGATTAAGGCAAACGGAGATTAAGTGACTTGCCCAATGTCTAAGGCCAGATTTGAATTCAGGTTTTCTTGACTCCAAGTACAGAGCTCTGTCCATTGAATCATCTATGTGCTTCTGCAAAAAGATCTTAAAATCACCTAACCTAAAACTCTTATTTGAAAAAAAAATGAAATAACTGAGTTCCAGACAAATTAAGTGCCTTTCACAAAGAGAAATTGCAAAGTCAGCTTTTGAACCCAGGTCCTCTGAGGCCAAATCTAGTATTCTCACTATCATAACATACTTGGGATGGGGTGAGAAATGGGGAACTAAGTATCTTAACTTTCTAGTTCTTTAGGGCTAAGATAATGGAAATTTTATGTAAATAATAGCTCAATTTTAAAAATTGATCTAAAATGTTTACCTCTCCTGAATGGATCAATTAAACTCCATGTACCTCAATTTTCTTCTACAGCACCAAAAAACTTCCAAAATGCTTTTCCTCCCAACCACCTGTGAGACAGGTCATGCCAGTATCATCATCTCTGTTTAGAAAGGAAATGCTGCATCTAGAGAGAGGTTATAACTTGATAGAATTGATCTACTAATAAATGATGAGGTCAGGATTTGAACCCTTGTCTTCTGATTCCAAGTATAGTGGTTTATACTTCAATTTTGGTTAATAGTTCTAGTTATAAGAAATATTTTATTTATATTTAGATATGAAAGAAGAAAATATGCATTCCACTTATGAACTTTTGCTTTAAGAAAACTCTTAATAATGGTCATTTCAGCCTTCACCATGAGTTACTAATAAAAGCCAATGCCTACTCAAAAATATTTTTAAAAATTTCTTATTAAAACAGAGAAAGATTCTCCTACCATCAAGGCAAAAGGATTATTTCTCAAAGGATGGCAATAATTATAATCTAAGGATATTAAGTCCTGCACCCAGCAAGCAAAATGGCTTTTCTATCCATCAACAGAACACAATAGATTCCTTAAACTTAAACAGTCACCTGAGATGCAACTCTGTCTTGTCTGCAACAAAGCAATATCATTCAGGGTCCCTCCTGTAAATTGGAATTCTCTATGTTCCCTACACCATGGCTTCAACATTCTATAAATATACTGCTTTTGTGCCATAAATGCAAAGTTTTATTGTGCAGTTAGCCTTGATAGAAAGCACTGCAGAAAGTTGTTTAGAAATTAAATATCTAAAACAAGCTATTTTAAAATCCAGAGCCCTCACTATTTCATGTCTGAAATGAAGAAATTTCATCTTAGGGAGAGCAAGCTGTCTTTCACACCATATGGCTAATGGTAGTGCATAGCAATTAGCTGGGCTGATTAATGGTGAACAGACTCTAATTTTATGCTTATAATTGAGCCTGCATTTGCACCCCTGGTGCAAATTCAGCACATCCCAACTTCCACTTACAACAGGCAAGAAATCAAGAGAAATAGAATGGTGTGGAGAGTGAGAATTTTTTTTTCCTTGAGCCCCCTAAAGAGCATCAGATTTGCAATTTAAAAGAGTGTTAGCAACACAATAGATGACAGATTTGTATAATAGGGTCATGGCGGCCTGGTAAACAAACAGCACCCCTTACAAATCTATAGGCAGCTAGAAAAACTGTAATCTGTAACATTAGCAATATGACATTTTGAATATGGCTTTTCTCTATCAGCCTTGCAGCAAACATCATAATTTGCCTTCAGAGGATTGAGATTTTTATTTTTGCTATTTTATGCTTTTGAAAAATAGAAAGAGCACCCATAGTAAAGCAAACCAGCCAGCATAATAAAGTACTTTGGACCAATGAATTTTAAAAACAAGAAAAATATAAACTGCATTAATGGAGGGTAGGTCTACACATGAAAGGCCTAATACATCTCTAAGTATTTCAAAAATAGGATCATTATATTTAGGTCCAAACGCATGCAGATAGAAGACACCAATCTGTGAAATACAGATATTAGCAGATCTATCCAGTTAAGATCCACCCTGCTTTCTATTAACTGCTTGGCTGGAATCACAGGCAAAGGAACATGGAAACTCCATACTAATGACATGCTAATTGAGGGTAGCTTGGGCTTTTTCAACACAGTAAATGGTCTAAAAAGTATGAAGTGGTTAATATTTTTTAATTTTCTATCACTAAATGAATTTGGTTTAATTTTGAAACATGCAATGAAATATATATGAAATATATCTTTATAGAATAAGTCTCTAATCTTTTCTAACTAGAATTTTAAAGGGATAAATGATTAGCTAGCTCTACATTTTAGTTCCTTCTTAAGCTGTTGCTTGAGAGTTCAAAAAAACTATTTTTGTATTAATTAACAGATTCACAAGGCAAGGAGGTGAGAACCTGCTAGATGCCTATGTATTAAAAATAATAATAATAGGCTGATATGTTAAAAGTTTGTTGTTGTAGACTGGGGGATGGAAGGAAAGGTATTGCTGGTGGGGTAGAAAAGAGAAAGACTGGTAAGAATCGGAAAATGTTTAGTAAATATTTGTGATTTCCCTAGTTATGGGAGAAAACAAATTTATTTTCATTTCAGGAAAACAAAATAAAGAATCTTGGAAAAAATATACTTGGTGTTGAGTTTGAAAATTGGTTTTCAAAAGCAATGGACACTATCCATCAGAATTATGGCAGAGTGCTGGAAGCATTGGATTGGTCAGAACTGGTAGTAGGGTCAGTTAATGTGGGATTCAAAGAAAAGTTTGTATGGCTTACAGGATAATCAATCACTTATCTTTCACAGATGCAGTTATGCATCTTTGAATTGTATTCAATTATTTAAAATGTATTATAAATAATATAGCTGGAATGTTTCTTTTATAGAAACAAAATAAAAGATAGGTGAAAAGGGCTGTTCATCAAGTTTTACTATAGGAATACCATGAATGAATGTACCATTCACAGATACTTTCAAAATATATGCTCAGTCTTGTTATAGGCACAAGTAAGAATTCTGGTTGGTAGGTGACATGAATTTTTATACATTTCTCAGACTAATATTTCCCATCCTTCCAAAAGGTTACTGCTTTAGAGAATTACCATCGACATTATCATGATTATATACTATGTAGCTAAGATTTGCAGTTCTGATGCAAGAAAAATCAGCACTTAGTTCAGAGGGAAATTATGTTGATGAAAGGAGGGGGTCATATTTTTAAAAGGGGGGGAATTAAAAAGGGGAACCATAATTTCTTAGTCTAACCAAAATGAAAGCCACTGCTGATATCAATAGAACCCTTACTCATTTTACTAGAAATGTTGTTGAATGCATATATTAACACTAAAAGGATTATATTGTATCTTACTCAATTGGAAGAGAGGAAGGGAGGAGGTTGTTCTGTGCCCATTAATACTGTGATTTCAAATGGAAATGTATGTTTTTCAGAATGAAATCTAATAAATAATTGAAAACGACTGTGATGCCTGATACTTTACTCCTAAGTGTTCATGTCTAACTATTCTTTTTAGATTTTCTTAGGGAAGCAAGATAAATGAATGTCCTAAAATAGACCTTTTTTCAACCCAGATTTGAGATGCAAAATCATCTTCTCTTTTCTAATTAAAGGAAAATAAGATAATCCTTACCTGCACATGATTTCGTGTGTGAGTAATACTCTGCACATTTCTGGGTTCTTGTCTTGGCCTTCATATACTATGGCCTGTAAACATAAGCATAGTTTTCATTAAAAAATCCAATTGGAAAAAACTAAATTATCACAATACAATACTTGCATAGTTTGTTATTCTTGATAGCCAAGAGACTTTATCCAGAAGAATGCTTTACTTTAACAATTGCTTCAAGATATGTCGTTTAAGATCAAGTCAATTTCAATCTACTTATTATGAATATTTTTATATCAGAGAGTAGAATGCACTTCGGACACATGTTGGCTTTTTGACATCGTGCAAGTCCCTTAACCTCTCAATGCTCCAGGCAACTCTCTGAGATTGTAAATTGCAGAGAAAACAGTGATCTGCATTGGTAGAGGGAGTTTCTTACCTGGGGTTCCCCTAAACCAAAGAAATCACAAGCTCAATCCCTATCCCTATGCACTACAAAATAAAAATAACCAATAATGAAGGGGAGGGGATTAAGACAGGAGTGGTTGAGAACCAGTATGTCTGTCAATATTTTTGTATATTCACTGGATTATATTATATGCAACTGGTATACTCATAGGTTTTAAAAAAAATGCATTCATAAGATAGCCTCACTTTTTTTTATCACTCCCAGTCCTGAAATTAAATGTACTAGGGAAGTGAACTAGAAAGAAAGAGGGGTGATACAAATTAGTCCATTTAACTTCTCTGTCATCATCAATGTGAATCATTGTTTGGGGGAAATCCTTCTTCACTCTAAAAAGCTTGAGAACCTGCTTCATTTTTTTTAGACTCTCACCCACCCAAACAGAAATATGCACTGACATATGTTCAAAGTGGGGGAGAGCCATCAGACTGCCCACACTCGACTAAAATTTCTTCTCATCTGAATCTCAGAACCAAGAATCCCAAACCACACTCTAAGCCAAGAGTGTTTTCCTTGTATAAAAGCACTTTGGGCTTGGATGTTTTGCTTAAATTCATAAGGAATGTAACTTGTGACTTTAGCCTACTAGCCTCTCTTTTAACCTCTTTAAATTTCCTCACTACATGCTAATAACTGTAGCAAAAAAAAATGTATATTGGTTTTCATGACATTTTGTATTAGGACATATTTTAGCTAAACTCACACTGTATCACTACATAATCCTTCAAATTGTTAATAAAATTGCACTTTCACACATTTGCATAACCCTTAACTTCATGATAGTAAAAACTATTTAAATTAACCCAAGAGCATCCATATTTAGTACATTCAGATATTTCTTTTCCTTTTTGCTACTGTTTGTTTGTTTTTTAAAGAAGGTGATTTGCTTTTGAAGCTAAATTCGAAAGAATATTTTTCATCCCAGGGAAAGTTAGGTCCAAAACTTGTGAAAGTATGACCATAAGTAATTGGCAAATTGTGGTCAAACTATCCTCAACAGAGTAGAAAAAAATGAAGTGATTGCTGTAACAGGGCACTTTATGATACATAAGCAAATTACAAAATAAAAATGTCAATAAATGGAAACAAGTTAATCTCACTGTCATGTAAATTAATATTTTTCTAATTTAAGCCTATAATCTTATATTACAAAACATCTTTTTATTGCCTAATTAGATTTTAGATTAAATACACTAAGAAAAATATAAATATTCAAAGAACAAAAAATTATTTCACCTATTTCATTTATTATAATCACCTCTACAAAACTTTAAAAAGTTTGGTAATATATCCTTAGATCCATTTCAGGGTAATAAGGAAATACATATAAATATAAAAACATTCTGACTTTTTTTGGCAATCACAGTGGTCTTATTTATATACTCTCCTAAATACCCTTGAAGACTTTTCTTTCAATTTAGTCTTTTTTTTCCTCCAAGTGTATATACTTCTATATTTTTAAAACCCTAAAATTGCTACAATAAATTCTATTAGCCATGATAAATTCTGTAAGACATATTAATTTGATTAAAATACTTCCAAATGCAAAATAAGATGAATATCAGAATAACTTTACCTTTTTTGACATGTGGTGAAGTATATTATAGAGAATATTTAAATTTTATAAGTTCAAAGTTTTCTCCCACTTTAATATGACTATTCTGCTTAAATATAGACCCATATCAAACCATATTGACCCATCAAACTGTCCAATATTATTGATCCTTTTGACTCTAGATAGATCCTTTCTCACACACTGCCCTCACTGATGGGGAAGTTAGTTGGGCCTACTCATAATAGCCAATTAAGGCAATATCACTGCAAATATAATTCTGACTCCAATATGATAATGTGACCTGTGATCTCTCAGAAAATGTGTTTTTGTCTTTTTCAACTGAATACAACTTGCTCTAGATACCCTGTAAGCACTCCTTTTTTTTCCCACAGAATTTCAACAATTGTTGAAATTGTGAATTGGATGAGCTATGAAAATGATAGAAACTGGGATGGGGTAAGGAAGGATTATGGAGAGCATGCAGTTTGTGTGTCTGTTCTCTCTCTCCCTGGGCTGGCATTTGGTTGTATTTGGGGTGGGAGTGGTTGTTTTGTTTTTGTTTTTCTCACATAAGACCAAAAAAAAGGTACTGCATCTATGACTTCTGAGAATAAGACAGAAGGGGAGATATTACTACTTCACACTTTGGCAGGATTGGAATCTTTTAAATACACTAAAACTTGGATTTAACATTGCTCATGATAGCATGGAATTCAGGGTAAGCAAGGTCCAACTTGAACCCTATCCAAAGAGGTCTCATTACTGAATGATCAAACAGACTGTGTCATAAGGTAGTTTCACTTAAAAAAACCTCAACCAAGAGGACATTATTATAAGGAAACCAGTGTATAAGTGTTGCATATATCTAGCTTGACATGTGTATCTGACTCAGTGGGTCATCTCTGAACCTAGGCTTAACCTTGACTACACTTGGAGTTTTTTTTGGTTTTTATGTTCTCAGTTCTTTAAATTTTCTAATACTTGCTCACACAGTAGACAGTCATAATTCAAATCCCTATTTTCAATATATATCACAAATTAGCCCTACACTTTAGTTAGTGTCCAGGTTTACCAGGTAAGGGAGTTAAAGAGTTTTGAACAAAAACATAGGAAGAACTTTTTGGAATTTTCTTTTCCTCATAAAAATGTGCATTGTGAAGGCAGGAGCAAGATTTGGGAGGTGGATGGATTAGCTGGAAGACCAGAAAGGCTTTTATAAACAGCATTCAGCTATCTTAAGAGAAGCCATTTTATAGACAGCTGGGGTGGGACCTAGACAGAGAGAAACAAAGAAGAAGGCTTATATTCATCTTACATAGTAAATCATGTTCCTGATCAGTGTGAGAATGATGTTGTTCATTTAAAGCATCAGAGACAACATGTTTTAAATAAATCAGTTTGTTAATCAATGGTGAATAATAGAGAGGCTACTATTAAATTGGAAGAGAAAAAAGATCTAAAATATTTTCTTTAAATAAATCAATTGATTTGGAATCAGTAATGGAAGAGAACATGCAAAATCAAGATGAAAACTAAGTCCAGCCACTTGACAGTATCATAACAGGACAACAATGGGGTTGCTTATAAAATTAAATTTAATTCATTGAGCTCTCCTTAGCCTTGAGAGCTTGGTAAGATCAATAAGAAACATTTTTTTAACAAACCACCAAGTTGTCTAAATCACTCGGCAGATTCAGATTTGAGGGCAGAACAGTGGGAATGAAATCCATCCCTTCTTTCTAATGTTTTTCCCCACCAAAAATTAGACATAAAAGTAGAAGTGCCATTTGGAAGAGAAAAAAACCTTCAACTACCAACTTTAAATTTGAGCTTTTAACCAGATTGAGTTCTGCAATTTGTTTGGGGGGGGGGGAGAAACAGAACTATTGAAGTTTCAGAACCTTATAGTTTCTGGTTGTACTACTTGTTTTATAGGTGGAAAATAAATTACTTTAGATTTCAAATGCTCAATTATATATTAAACTGGGGCATCTGTGAAAAGACATAAATGGAAGTAACACAAAAACCTTTCCACTATTGCTTCTGTTTTGAAGGATTTTTTTTAAGTGGGTGCCTTCTTAGTCTTCTCAAATTGTTACCGAGTTTTAGAAGTTAATTGAAAGTTACTGTGTCTGTAAAGACAACCACATAGAAGAGCTAAAAATAAATGTGCAAATAGACACCAGGATCACACTTCAATAGAATGCCAAAGGAAATACAGAGTTAAATACTTTGGTTTTTCTTTGTTTACAATGCTCATAGTTTTAACTCTTTGTATTCCATCCATAATGGCCAGTGACATTGAACTTCAGTATTAGAACACATTAAAATGCTTGATATAAAAGAATCAGTCTTGATTTGAAACTAAGCAGTAGCAATTAGATCATTATTGGTAAATAACAGCTATCTAGTAGTAACAAGGTTTCTAATTTCCCACTTAAGTCAAAATGTAATATTGAATGTCTTAGTTTGTTTCCAATACCAACAGACACACACATACAAATAAAAGTCCAACCATAAGTTAGATCTTTTTTTGCCAACTTACAGAATTACAAATTCACAAACAAATGTACTCAATTTGAGTACATTTTCAACCAGAAATGGTAAAGATAGAAGCCTATGAGCACAGACTGTGAATGAATGACCCTTTGGTAGCAAATTATCCCAAAATGGAACTAATCATAAAATAATATGAACACCTACAATGTTACCACATTATGCTATTAAACAACATATTCAGTCTCAAAATCTCCTCTGTTCATCATTAAATAAAGATGTAGTTATGACACAGGTTTAGAAAACAGAGAGAGAAGGAACCAGGAGCTGTGACTAAAGATTGATCTGCACGGGAGAGAAGAGCAAAACAACATATTTTTCCCAACAATAATTTCAAATGGCACTTCCAATAGTCATTGTAGAAAGAAAATTTTAAAAGGCCCCCTCCACTCCATTCACTTGATTAGTGGTTGGCAAATTGCAAAGATGAAATTTTAGCTTAGTATCTAAGCAGACCTGTTTTCAGAACTGAATTAGCAAAGTTGTGAAGGAATGATATCATATTCTGTGCATTGCTCAGTCACATCACAACACTGATTTTAAAAGGAACATATACCAAAGCAGCTGACTTTAGGTGGAATCATTGGTATCTCAAAAAATAAATTATCCTATAAGTACAAGAAGAAAAGAATATCTTTCATCTAATGGGTCACCAAATTTCTTTCCTGAGAAGAAACAGGATTTTATCTATACCATAAATCTTTTAAAATCTATATCCACTTAGTTCAATGCATCTAATATCACAATAAGTTAGTGATATGTCACCTAGAATCAAATTCCAAATAGCCTCTTGTTCAACAACTATAAACAAAAGTCACCATTATTCAAACTCTGTCTATCACTTTCTGTTATAGGCAAAGCTATCGATGTATCCATATAAACTCAATAAATGTATTATTCCTAATATGTTCATTTTTAATGCTGTTCAAACATTCACATGGAAACAGCTCTAGCGTAAATATCCCCGAACAAATGGCTGTATATTATACAGGAGGGAGCAGTTGGACTGCCAGACTGGGAATGCACTAGGCCATCTGGCTCCGGCAGTCTCTCCAAAATCATCAGCTTTGTTTTCACCCCCAGACTCCAAACAACACATTTTCCACTGTGATGAGTTTACATTTTCCCAAACACAGGTCCTGATCATGCATAAAAATTCCAAACTTTTTCATTCCTCTATGTGCAAGAAAATTAAAATCACCTGCGTTTTTGACATATCACCAAGGGAAGAGAAAGCTGCGAAAATCTGGCTCCCTGTCTACTTGCCCTGTCATTTTTTACATTTGAAATCAACCTCTCTGTCTACTGAATTCCTACAGAACTTATTGATATCACAAAAATGTGCTTATCAACCAATGAAGAACCATGCGTTGAAAGGTCTGTTAATCAAATCTATGCGTACATGGCAGGATATAATGAAGCAATCAATAGAAAAAATGCACTTGCATCAATAGTTTAAAGTACTGGAGGAGTAAAAAAATATATATAAAAAAGATAGCTTAACTGAAAGGAGAAACCTGACAGGGTTTCTGATTAGTGTAACTTGGAAATCCCAATGCTGCCGGACTTTTTTAGAACTTAACCTCATCACCTGCACTAATATCCATACGCACATAGAAAAGGAAAGCGTAGTAGTTGAAATTCTGGAGAAGCACCTCTTGTGTTTTCACTATATTTTTGTTCACTATCTCCTAATGGCAAATTGTCACTGCTTCCAAAAAAAAAAAAGAGCAATGTGGGGGGGGGGGGTTGGCAAATTTTCTTTAGGCTAAGTGATTTACTGAAGTTCTTCTAGTCACATTTCAGAATGCAGTATTGAAAGTATGAAGCAAATTTAACCCTCAGACCTCCCCTACAAGGATCATTTGCACTTCTGCAATAGATGATGGCTGTTTCTGTGAGTAACAGCTTCTAACTTTTGAATCCTGCAGGGTTTTGCATGCTCTCTAATGGAACAGGGAAAACTGCAATGACACAAAAAACAACCTATTTTTAGTCCTGCTAAACTCAATTTGAATAACTCTCCCTGAAGTGACCCTCTCCAGAATCTTCTGTTTGGGAAAGGGCAGGAGATTTTGAAAATTGTTATTTCATGACTAGGAGAGGGAAGGTAGGGGTCTCATTATCCATGTTGGTCTATAACAATCCTACTATATTCTCTCTCTCTCTCTCTCTCTCTCTCTCTCTCTCTCTCTCTCTCTCTCTCTCTCTCTCTCTCTCTCTCTTTCTCTGTCCAATATTAAAGTCTCTCCCCCCAAGTAGCTTAATGAGACACTTTTGAAAGGTGTGAATTATTGTGTCATATCAGTACTTCTTGGTTGGTTGAATTTATTCTTGGTTGGTCTCATTCCTCTAAGAAGGCAGAGTCAAGCTCAAAAACATTCTATGTGAATATAAAGAGAGCCTGATTAGCCATGGATTTGATTTCCTAAAAATGTCCCTTTAACTTCACCTTAACTTTGTGAATCAAGGATGTGACTTCACACATGTTAAAAATGCAACTGTGAAATGAACAAGTGTAAAAAGGAGCAAGGCAATTATTAGGGTACATGAAGATGGTCAGGATGTCATCCTGATCATTGATTCTTTGTGATGTTACCAGAACTCTTCATATCATTATAATTACATTATCATGTATGCAAATATGTGCTTCTAGCATCAAAAAACTGATCTACTTAAAAGAGCTTAACTTAAATGTAATCATTTAATTAGCCAGCTTATTTCAAGTCAGCTATTAGAATACAGAATATCTGACTGGAGGGCCATTGTATATTTAACTTGAATTAAAATTTAACAAATATCAAGTCAGACTTGGTGTTTAATTACAGTTGGATAGTCTAAAGGTAAATGAAAATTTACTGTATTACTCATTAAAGCTAAAATATAAATTATATTGTCACATTTGTGAAAGGTTATACTTCATCATTATATTGTACTTTCTAGACTGTTATATTAACTGTTATTCATAAATTGCTTCCAAGACAGTTGTTCTTATAATAGATAATCCAAGAACAATCCACCAGATTTTATGTAGGTGTTACTGTTCAAGGAGAAAATTTCAGAGAATTTATTCTTGTTTGTGTTTCTGATAAGGAAGCAAACAGGTGCCCTATTAAAACTGCCTTTTTCTTGATGTCAAACTAAATTCAGAAAGTTAATATAAGTACTGACTATTAATTTTAGAGTTCTTTGTTGCTTCTCCCAAAAAGCTTATTTAATTTTAATTTGTAGTTTAAATCTCATGTGAATATTTCTCCCTCTAGCACAAGTATTTCATCATATGTATGTTATGAGTTTTTAAGAGAAATTATAAAATTCTCCCAATAGGCTAATGGTTGGAGATGAAAGATCAAGAGATCAAATTAAGCCATACAGAAGACTTTTCTTAGGTGCCATGACCTTGTTAAAAAAATAAATTTAGGTTCATTGACCTATAGAAATCAAAGATTTCATTTTTTTAACTAGTTGGAGAGTTAACTGTTGCTATAGTTTTTGTAAAAATCATATCCTGATAAATTCTTAATGATTTTTTATTATTTCTAGCTTATCATACACAATAATGGGGTGGGCAAAACATAATGTTGTTTGTCGTTTTGGTTATTTCTAGGTCAAAGAAATTATTTTGAACATAACACAAATTTATTTTCCAAAAGGGGAAAAAAAACCAAAACAAGATCACTGAATATTGTTTAATATTTGTGAGCTCATACCTTCATAAGTAGGCCCTATACTCAATAATTTTTTAAGTTAGTAATTAATTAAATTCTAATAAGTATGTTTAGCTTATAAATGATGTCTTATGTTTCCCTTCTTTTACCCCTACAGCTAAAATGTCAGAAAAAAAATCTTCAGGAATCTTACAAGAGATTATTTTTGTTGTCAGAAAAACAATCCAAATAATTTAAGTAGCTGAAAAGCAGGAATTGAGGGGTTTGATAGGGGTTGGTTTTTGATTTTTTTTTATTTTAGAGGTGCCTTTTTGTCTTTTGGGGGGGGAAACAAAACAATCTCACAAAGAAAAGGGCATATCCTATCTGATGAAAGAACATAGGGCCAAGTTTAAATGTATATGAGTTGAATTTACTATGCTAAATCAAGT